>NC_064640.1:516708442-517019536 GCF_023864345.2 Schistocerca serialis cubense
GGTCTCTTGTGGTACCCATTTTGTATAATCAAACGACTGTATCTCAAAGAGATTAGAGCACCTGCAAGGCTGCTACGTTGTGTGAGCTGCATCCAAATCAAGTGGAACGCAGCTCAGGTGGTTCGCAAAGTTGTGATCGTTATAGTACATCCAGTCTCCCAGTCAACACGTAATCCAGGAGTCCCGACGGGACTACGATTATCTCACTTAATCACCACTATACACGATGACAAGGGAACATTCTGCGGAAGGCAGGCTGATCTCAAAGCTTTCATTACAGAGCAATACACCGCCTTCTGTTCTAAAGGAAACGTGGATCTCATACAAATTGTGACAGAGCTAAGAGCATCACATCAGTTCACAATAATCACCGACGAACAAAACAGAAACTTAACCGTAAATTTTACAACAGAATAATTGCAATCAGTTTAAAAGCGGCACCACGTTGAAATGTCCGGACGAGAGGGTCTTTTCGGTAGAGACACTGCAGAATAATAGTTGCTCCACTGTTGATTGTGAAATGCGAAAGGAATGCCATCAGTCGATTGATATATAGAATATGCTGTACTACAGATGGTATTGTAATAAGAAATCTGAAACAGCGTAAATAATTACCTAATTATTATCCACTACGTTTCATTTTGGGCGCATAAACTTCCTATGAAATTTCATCAATGAATTTTACCAACAAAATGGATGAATATTTGATGTTAGGAAGAGTGTAACTAGATCATTCCTATTACTTTCAAAATTCATTCAAAGAGTCACTCATATAGCGTTACCAGACCTCTAGAATATGATCATATTACATGCAAGTGCTGGGAGTGACATAAGGAAAACAGGATATGTTTAAATATCCTATTTTAGGGTTCCGCATCTCAGTCGGTAAAAACGGAACCCTTACAGGATCACCTTGCTGTTCTGCCTGTCCATCTCTTAAGATCTCTTTTCCTCAGGAACAGGTAGAGTATCAAGATGAAATTTATGTCAAATACACTGCCTACTGTCTGTTAGCAGAGGTAATAAATTTTAAGTTTCTAAGTCAATGCGGTCAAAGTATAAGGCCGTTTTGTCACATTTTGGTACTCTCTAACTCACTAATCAAATCCTATAGGGTACTTTCCGTTGACCTGGGATCATGAAATTAGGCAAGATGCGTTGTTTCACAGTACAAGTAAAGGAAAATTACCGAAAATGTTAATTTGTAATTATATCACATTAAAAAAATAATTGCCGTTTGTTATCCGTCTCTCTGTCTGTCTGTCTGTCTGTCTGTTCGTCTGTTAAGATAACTTTTTTCTCAGCAAAGGGTAGCGGCCTTAAGTTAAAATTTATATCAAATTGTAACGTCAACGTTTCTCTGACGGTGTAAAAAATTTTATGTTCTATGTCGATGCAATTACGAGATACGACCATTTATGTCACATGTTTTAATACCCTTAAACTCACTCGTTATAACCAATAGATTCCTGAATGTACATATGTAAGTTCCGTACAGACACCTTAGAGAGCGAGTCCTACCCGCTCATGTTCGTTATTTTCTTATTCCATGTAAGTAAAGATCCAAAGAGATTAAACCTAAGGCTTTCCTTTGAGCCATCTATAGTTTTTGTTTCCGTTGATGAATAAGCAGTTGGTCCTGAAATTATTTTAGCAGCCACAGAAGCAATGCTGATGGTGGAGCGAAGTTGATAAAGAATGAAAAATACGTGCGATAAATGGAAAAGGAGAAATGTAGGTTCAGGGTAACTGCAAAGCTGTAAATGTTATTTAAAATGCAGGGATGAAAGTAAATCGTATAGACTAAAACAACACTGAACACTATTTTCCGTCTACTGTTCAAATATAAGTTGCTTACGAAAATAATAGCGATAGTAAAAGAAATTCTCGTGCGGCTGAATCATTGATATAACCCACAAATCAATGAGATAACTGATACAGCAGGCAGCAGGAGACACTATGCGATCTTTTTCAAAAGGGTTAAAAATATCACTCTACATGATAACGGTAACGCGTCTCGCTATGCCGGGAACCCCGCCTGCGGGGAACCTAGCGTCTTGGCGCAAGTCTTTTTAGTTGACCCCACTTCGTCGACTTGCGTGACATGAATATCAAATAATGATGAAGACAACACAACACCTATCAACACCTAATTCCCAAGGGGAGATATACATCCGACCCAGGCGTGAATCGGACCCGTGCCCCATGCATGGCATTCCGATGTGCTTACCATTCAGCTATGGAGGCGGACTATCGTTCTACGAAGACTGCATATATGTCGATGTGTCTGTTCCTGTCAATATACACTGAGTACTAACAACGATTAATTAACAAGTGGAAATATTTTTTGTGGGAGAAGGAGGTAGAAATTCAGCATAACAAAAGAGCATTTTATATGTACTGAATATATTTTTTGTACCTTGTTTAAGAAAATAACAAAATTTTGTACATTTAAAGAACTTTTAAAAAATATTGACAGCTCAAAATTTCTATACTGGTTTATCAAAAAAAATTAAAGTTTGTATTCTTGACGACCCGCAACGCGATATAAGCCTTGCAGAGAAATTATAAGTAGAGAAATCCAAATCGCTGCTGTGTTTGAAGTATCTAGTGCTTTATTGGTTTGCGACAGGTCCAGTTCAGCTACAGTGTCATTTTCTAGCTATATGCGAAAATACATGAATTCGTTAGCGTTTTGTTCTAATGTCAAGTATAATTATTGACAATAATGCGTGGTTATACAGTACTACTCACGTCTAGCTGTTTTTGACGTCTATAAAACGTCGACTGGTGCTCTCACTGGCTAACGATTTCGTTGTTATGTATTAAAGGTGGCGTGATTATATGATTGTGCAAATATACTGCCGTATCTCTATCGTTAATGTTGTAGATGAGATGTTTTTGTTGGCTATGGCCTTCTTGTTCTGTCTACAAGTTTTTGTACTTTTGACAACTTTATTTGACAGAACATCTGTGACGTTATATGCTTACAATTTTGTTCAGGTTAATTGATCTATGACTTTCAGTGTATCCGTTGTTTGACCTTTACTGTAAATTTTATCTTTGCCTGTAAATGTAATTGCCTGTGTATATTTATCTGCTATCTATATTTAAGATGTCAACAAAATTTGGCATGTGATGTATGTTTTTAAGATCACTTTGTTCGTTTAATATGCTCTGTGGGTAGCTGTATGTGTGGACAAAAATTTCTCTTTCTTAAATATGTTCATTATTGTTCGCTTGGGTACATGGTGTAATATTTGCATTGCTCTTTCTTTTGGTCTACCTCGTGGTTTTCTGTTTTGAGGTGATTGAATACCGAGATCGATCATTTGAAAAAGGCACTGATGATTTCTTTCTCTACTCTGCTTGATCGACCTTTCATCTCGTCTCGTCTCTAGCGACTTACTCGTCGATAGGACAATAAATCCTAATTATTTCACCATTTACCGTTTTGCTAGAAAACTGATATAACGAAAAAGAAATATTACACCCGTCAGATTTATATTTTTCACTTCAATAATTTTGACATTACTACCTTTCCAAGATGTAAGGTGGAAAAAGAATTCTAATTGCCGTGCGGGGTAGCCACCACGGTTCGCGCAGCTGCCCCCGTTCGCCGTCGGAGGTTCGAGCCCTCCATCGGGAATGTGTGCGTGTGTGTGTTGTCCTTAGCATAAGTTAGTTTAAGTTAGGTTAAGTAGTGCTTAAGCCTTGGGACCGATGACCTCAGTAGTTTGGTCCCATAGTCCTTGCCACACATTTCCATTACTAATTCTTCAATTTTTTTTACTGTTGAGCAGCACTTATTTAGACATTTTCGAGCTGCTGAAAAGAATAAGAACTATACAATATTGTGTATTCTGCACATTAAAATTGAAAAAAATTACGTTAGTAATGTGTCTCATAATTTTCACTCACTTGAAGGTTAGAAGCTTGTGAAGCAAATTTAGATCAGCTAGAAAATGTGTTAGTCTCAAAGTATTATACTATCATTCATACTACTGCCATTCTTGCTGCTAATTCGAAGAACCATAATAAACTCCCACATCCGATCACAGGTGTAATCCCTAACACAAATCTGCCCAGTAAAAAATCCTAACCCTAGCAATACTTGACTTATATTAACAACATACTTTTAAAGAGATACCAATGTAGGACACAGAATCTGAAAATATCTTTTAGTACACTCTTAGCGGTATCAATTCACTTTCTATAATGTGCGCTACCAGGTGTGCGGTAATTTATGACAAGTTCAAAATAATTATTTTAATGTACAGTTTTCGTAAATTGTTGTTAACTTTTACTCACTAAACACTTTTTAATGAAATATTAATGTATAATTAAGTTTCGGAAAAGAAAAAAATTGTTGATGATAATCATGGGGGAAAGTGACATCTGCGATTAAGATTTAAACTTTGGATTAAGAGTACCTGAAAAATGTTGGACATTAGGAATCAGGTAGGAGAATTCATTAAACAATTTTTTTTCCATTTTCTTTAAAATGCAAAGCAACGGACGAGATTGCGCTACTTGCAAAAGGTGCCTCTCCCTCCCATTCTCCCGCCCACCCCCGCCGCCCTTGGTATTACTAGAGTTAATAGCTACAGCACTCATAATAAATTTCACTGAGTATTACAGTCTGACAATATACATCATGAAGACTTAACGATCGTGTTTAAATTCATATTGCATTAATATGGTTATACTAATGGCCATTGCCTCACCTGTAATGTTAAGATGATTACTGTTCAACTCTAGCAGTAGTCTCAAATTATCAAATACTTTATTGTAAATAAATTACCATTTGCAGCACATCAAATTTAGGTGGCTCTAAGGGTGAAACGTGGCTCCAGACATAATGACGTTACATGCGTTTCATCTTGTTCCACTACTCCAGTTCATAATACGATAACAACGAATGACAGAGACAAGCTACGCCCTCAAAATGCAGGGAAAAAACATTAAAAGCATGTGGGTCGACAAATTGTATCAGACGCAACAGAAAATAATAGATTAAAATGTATGATATCTGGGGTCCGAGTTTTTGCTTATTACTTCGATTAGGGAACGATTCTCTTGTAAGATATTACATGACGACCATATTTTTAGCTGTTATCGGTAGTAGCTACAATTACATAGGACCTCACGGTATTTATTTCCCATCTGAAACTCACTAGTCCTCATACGTAATGGCCACTATATACACTAAATCTGTATGTAACACACACATTAAGAAATAGAATAAAATAATCTTATACAAAACAGGGGAATAAGACACTAGCTAACGTTGAATGTGAAACAGAATAGAAACCCTCTCAGGATGCCAGAAGATCCTCGAAATGCACCGACAATTATGACCGTAGGTGAAAGCTCTCTTACAAGATTTACGTTCCGACAATTATGATTGTGGCTGAACGCTCTCCTACAATATTTGCGTGCTGTGGGACTGCTAACCACTATCTTTCTCCTGTGACTGCTGAAGTTACGATAAGCTGTCTAAATTTTTCTCTTTAAATATATGTTGATAAGTTAAAAGTCAAAAGAACGAAATTTTTCCATAACCTTCTTAAACAGCGATAAATACAGATGAATTTTATTTCTTTCAAAATCAACTGTGCCACGTTTGGTGTTTTATAGTCATCAATAAGACAAATTGTAGACTACATATTACAAAGTAAAAAGCTAATCTGGATTTTCCGTTGATCCTGTAAAGTCTTGAATGACGTATCACAAAATAGTTACCCAACTCTCAATGATAAGACGAATCAGATAGATCTGAGATATTTGATGATCTGTGTATCGTTCTTCGGAGGATTTGAATGATTTGACTACATAAATCATGGTTATCGGAAGTTACGTCGAGATGAAGCAACAGTATTTATTCATGAATCATATACTTCTAAATTTGACGAGAAAAATGGGAGGACACTGATTCCACTAGCCACTGCACTTCATTCAAATCATCATAGCGCCAGTACACAAGTGAGAATCGTAAACCTACCTAACGAACAACAGAAAATTTAAGTTTTAGATGAGATTTCAATCCACCATTTCTTGCCACGGCTATAGATCTGCAATATGGTTAACGTAACAAAATAGACCTCACTATGCAGAGCAATTGGAATGATTAGTGTGACTAATTATTGCCAAAAGTGGGAAGTACATAGCAATTTACTCTACTCCCAAGTATAGCATATTTTCTGGACTGAACAGAGTATATTTAACTTGTTACGGAACATTCTTATCCTAATTTGGCATACACAAATATTAACCAAAGCCACCACATATTGACAAAATTACTGAATTTACCTTCTGTCGCACTGTTATTTATGTCCTGCACTCAGTAGACGAAACAATAATCAGGCAACTAAGATTACTCATAATGACGAAAAAAATTGTTGAATTACTGCAGTAAAGTAGGAGGGCATGCTGAAGAGCAATGCCTCCAAATCTTTATGAGAAATTTATTAAAAATTTTTAAACTAAACAAACGTTATGAACATTCCACGTCTTTATTGTTCATACATACGTATTAGTTTGTCAACATAGTTACCCTGGTGACAGATACAGTTCTCCCAACAAATGCCCTGTTTTTTGATACTGTCACTGTAGAATGTTTGATTTTGTTTAAGGAGCAACAACCTCGCCTCTGTTTACACCGCTTCATCGCCATTAAAGTGAAGTCCTGGAAGGTGTTCTTTGACTTTCGGGTACAGATAAAAATGGGTAGGGCAATGTAAGGACCGTATGGATGATGATCGATGACAACGAACCGAGGGCCTCGGATTGTTGCAGGGGTCGTAGAGCTCGCCTGCTGCCTGGCATTTTCATGCTGAATGAGGAGGTTGTCCGATGTGTGCAAGAACTCTTCGAGTTCGAAACTATATTACATCACAATGTTTCTCATGCACCAACATAGTTATGTTACACACAGCCAAGTTACACGATACAATTCGGGTCCTTCTAGTGGCAGAGCGCTGCAAATATACCGACATGAAGAATAAAGAGTTTGATTGTTAATAATATTTGTTTTATCTAAAATAGTCTAAAGAGTTTTCACTTAAACATTCGAAGGTATTTCTTTCACGACTTCGTATTACATGTTCATGATTCATGTGAACAACTAACGACAAACTAAAATCTTCACATCCTGAGCACAGTAATAAGATGAGCTGCAGTAAAAATATAGGTGTGATACACACAAATAACAGACGAGAATTAATAATTCAACAGATTCGCCGAGGTATAAAAAAATTAAATGCATATACACCGTGGAAATTGGTATTTTCGCGACAGTTTTACAGAGTGAGTGAAACCTAATTAACATATACAGGGCTATTACAAATGAGTGAAGCGATTTCATAAATTCACTGTAGCTCCATTCATTGACGTATGGTCACGACACACTACAGATACGTAGAAAAACTTATAAAGTTTTGTTCGGCTGAAGCCGCACTTCAGGTTTCTGCCGCCAGAGCGCTCGAGAGCGCAGTAAGACAAAATGGCGACAGGAGCCGAGAAAGCGTATGTCGTGCTTGAAATGCACTCACATCAGTCAGTCATAACAGTGCAACGACACTTCAGGACGAAGTTCAACAAAGATCCACCAACTGCTAACTCCATTCGGCGATGGTATGCGCAGTTTAAAGCTTCTGGATGCCTCTGTAAGGGGAAATCAACGGGTCGGCCTGCAGTGAGCGAAGAAACGGTTGAACGCATGCGGGCAAGTTTCACGCGTAGCCCGCGGAAGTCGACGAATAAAGCAAGCAGAGAGCTAAACGTACCATAGGATGGTGCTCCACCGCACTTCCATCATGATGTTCGGCATTTCTTAAACAGGAGATTGGAAAACCGATGGATCGGTCGTGGTGGAGATCATGATCAGCAATTCATGTCATGGCCTCCACGCTCTCCCGACTTATGTGAAAGATTCAGTGTTTAAACCTCCTCTACCAAGAAATGTGCCAGAACTGCGAGCTCGCATCAACGATGCTTTCGAACTCATTGATGGGACATGCTGCGCCGAGTGTGGGAGGAACTTGATTATCGGCTTGATGTCTGCCGAATCACTAAAGGGGCACATATCGAACATTTGTGAATGCCCAAAAAAACTTTTTGAGTTTTTGTATGTGTGTGCAAAGCATTGTGAAAATATCTCAAATAATAAAGTTATTGTAGAGCTGTGAAATCGCTTCAATCATTTGTAATAACCCTGTATTGAACAACTGTTTAAACAAAAATTTAAAAAAAGCTTCAAACATATAAATCAATAGGAATCTGGAAAACAATAATATTAGAGATCGAAAATGTAATACACAGCCTTTTTAAAAATGAAACACTAATCTCAAATGTCATTTATGTAGAAAGAATAAGTAAACACGAGCAGCTAGGCCGTACAAATTAAAATGATTACATTAGGAGACCAAGATGAAAGAATTATGGAGAAGTAGGACACATCAGTTGAAGATGAGACATTAATCTGTTACGTGATATACGTCGGAGTAAAGAGGGTTAATATGGTTTTAGCGTTTCCTCTGAGTGTGAAAACTTCGTAGATGAGCAGTCAGCGAGAACACTACGATTTGTACCTCTGTTTCATAACGGAAATGTGGGATTGATGTCACAACATAATTCCATTCTGACTTTCAGTTAATGCGTCTAGAGGCTCTATACCTTCTGCCTATTGGCATTTCGAAAGTTAAACTGTTATGTAAGAAAGCATAGTATCACTTGTATTTTCTCTGAATCAAACATATTACTTTACTCAAAACCCCTGAGGGGGTGTATGTGACTATGGCAGTACCACATACTTCTCACTAACAAAGCTGAACATCTCTCATCCATTTAAGATCATGCAGTCAGAGATACCCGTAACAAATATCTTCTCATGATAAGTTAGGCATTTCTGGGCTCAGACTTACCGCAAGTGAACTAGACGGCCGCAGCTCGCAGCGGAGATCCGCACACGACCGCCACCGAAGGCAGACTGCCTTGACTATTCTGACATGGTCCGTTCTAGCACAGCACGGGATGCCAGCGATTGGGAGCAAGGCGATTTTGTAACAAACGAAATACACATTTTAAGATATTTTCATGTATTGGTGGATTTATTAATGAAATTATAGTGGTAAAAATTTCTACATCTCTATAATTTAGTATTATATTCACTATTTAAAGGGTAGCCCGTACGATGAAAATGAAAAAAGAAAAAAAAAAGATTTTTCGCACTGACTCTGTGAACCCATACCACTAGCGTGGCATCCATGATCATTAACCACTTCTCTACGCTCACATACCCTAAACTTGAGTAACATTAGAAGTACTGGAGATACCCATAAAAATTCAACATCGATTGTCTGGCAAACTATAGGCTGTCGCAGGAAAAGGAACTAATCATGTACTCATGATAATTCCGTGATTTACATGCGTCATAGTCCCCTTGTAAGCATAAGATCACTGACTCGTATGTCAGGTTTCCAACTGTGCAATACTTTTCTGCACTATATCTGTATGAGTGGTGTCTGTTCTGTCTCATATACTGTAGATATAAATGCGCCGTGGAGATTATTATGATCCTGCAGTTCCTCGACATCGTGTGGGCTTGGCGAGATCCGACGAGCAAAGAGAAGAAAAAGGGCTAGGGGACGCTATTTTGGTAGAGTCCGCCAAATGGGAATTTGCATTGAGGTGGGAGGCGTTGTTAGGCACCCAGTGCAGATGTGTCTAACTACTGCGATAAGGTGGCTATATCTGCTTAGTAAGCAGGAGACCCGTCTTCGATCCTGCATTGGGACAAATATTCATTTGTCGCAAATGATTTCTTTCATTGCCCGAATACGACAGAGATCAAGATTTCTTTTTTCTGAACATATTTTTTCTATATTGATGAAGTAGATATTAAATGTAAACTAATTCCACGAAAATGTGAACTAGAACCACGTAAAATGCTAAAATTAAAATGTTTTACAACGAAAACAGCTGACATTCTTGAATATTTTATTCCTTGTAGTACTTGAAATAGGTGATATCAACCAGTTCATCTGGAAAGAATGACCGTGATGGTAAATGGAAGACATTAACATCCTCCAGCTTTTGCACTGACGTTTACAAGCAGTTTTAGCGTTCTTCAAGAGTCTCTGCAAAGTGCAAGTAAAAACTAAGTAATACAACCCAGACTTCTGTTGTCAAGTAATATCCTTACAAATTTATTTACTTGAAATGTAATCAACGAGTAACTGGAAATGCCCGATATTAACTTGAACATTATTCCGTAGACATGGAAATAACCAAGTAATGTAACAGTTTTTGGACAGTTTCTTCTAAAAATGACCAAAAAGCTTTAAATGCTTCGCTCAAGCACACCTGTAGTAACAATGAATGAAAAAAATAATACCAGTAATGACAGTAATAATCGAATTATCTGGTAACATCATAATCAACAGAAGTATTTCTCGAACTAATAAATTTGTTGAAATCATGGACATTTCTAAATGGCTTCGACTTGATGACAAGAAGCTTCTTCGTATCCTGCTGCGATGAGGCTAGCATAAGTTCCGTGCCAGAGGATTGCTTATACTTTATAGTTAGTAGAGTGTCAGTTTGTAATTGATGTTACTGTCGGAAAATTAAAACGTTCGTATGGCGGTGCGGGCTGGGAGTCTCCATCTGGTGAAATTAGGACGGCTAGTTGCACGTCTTTTTGATTGATGTTACATTGGGCAACTTCTGTTTCGCTAATCCTGAAATAATGATGAAGACAACACAACACCTAGTTTCCATGGGGAGAAAAATCTCCAACCGGTCGTGGAATCGAACCCAGTCCTGCTCCATGGCTGTCAGACGCATTGACCTCTCAGCTGAGGAGGGTGTCAGAAATTGCCGGTCACAGATCAGCAATTAAAAGCACCTATAAATGGTTGTGCCGACATTTCAGTCATTGATTTCTAGTATTTGTGGAGGTACTGAGCATATCGGATGTTCTCACAGAGTAGCTGATTGAAACGAGTGAATGCCGATGTACTCGAGTAAAATCACAACAAAAACTGGAAATGAATATACTGAACAGAATATAACCCACTTCCCGGAAGTCCAGGTCAGATCTCACCGTTAGAACATAGGAATATGGTTTAAGAATTTTGGATGAAATGGTCTGGTGGATAGATAGTAGTTAGTATGTGTAAGGCCTAGCTTCGGTTACCACTTGTAGCGTTCCTTTTTAATAAGCACAAACATATCCCCTCACATCTGGCAACGCCAGGTGAAGACCGTAAGGTTCCTCCGTAATTCAGAATCATCATTGAACATGATATCCCTTCACTACCATCGACGACAGAGGCGGTTTAGGCTTTTTGATGAAATAGATCGAGGATGCCACAAAAAGAAACTCTGTCACCAGCAAGTTTTCTTAAGCAAGAAATTTTATTTATTCTCATTTTATTCCAACTTGAGACATTGCATACTTTGGTTCTGGACTGGGATACAAATTCGGATGTCCTCTTTCGTGTTATTGACCCTCGCGGAACGATACAGTTCGAGAATTTCATTGTATTTTTATAATTGCAAACTCCTCTAGGTCTTCACTGAAGACACGTATTTGGGTCCGAATCCTGGTCCAGCATAAAAATATTCATAACTTCATTTCAAGCCTTAGCATGTGCAACTAAGTAGTATATGAATACTCTAACAATAATAGTTGGTACCAATTGCAATTTTCCGGATAGTGCCGTCCAACATCTGCCAGTTGAGCAGTGCACTGTCTGCAGTGAAGTAATAGTAGAGTGTGGTGTGGGACATGAGCATTTGGCACAGCAAATTAATTTTAACCATAGCACTAACAACGCGTTTTCCATAACACACAGTTCCATGAGGGGTGGGGGTGGGGTTTTTTGTGCCCACAAAAAAAGTCCTTAATCGTTTTTGACTTACATTAACAACATACTTTTTAAAGAGATACTGATGTGAGAGCTGAATTCACAATCCGAAAATATCTCTTGGCACACTCTTAGCAACATCAATGCACTTTCAATACTGTGTACAACCAAGCGTGGGGTACATGATGAAAATCACAAAAAAAAACATTCAAAAATGCAATTTTCGTTAACAGCTACAATTTTATACTCACAAAATACATTTTAAATAAATATTTATGTGTTAAGTAAGGCCTTGAACATGAATATATTGAATATTATATTTACTAGGGAAAGTGATATTTTCTACTAAGACTTAAGCCTTGGGTTAAGATTAACTGAAAAATACTGCACATTTATGGAATCAGGTGGGAGAATTCATTAAACACAATACTTTTTAGAGCTTTAAAATACAAAGTAACAGAGCAGATTACACTACTTTCCGAAAGTGCCCTCCCCCACACTCCCCCTCCCCTCCTCCCAAGCAAACCCTTCGTACTGCGAGGATTAATGACAACATCGCTCATGAAAAATTTCACTGAGAAATACAGACAGATTATAGATCACTAAGACTTAAGGACAATATTTAAATTCATCTTGCATAATATGGTTATACTAATGGTCATTGCTAAACCTGTAATGTTGATTACTCTTCACCTGTAGGAGTAGTCTCATATTATCAAATATTTTCTTTTAAATTAATTACTATTTGTAGCACTCCAAATTTAAGTGGCTCTGAAAAGGAACTGCATGCTTCAGGCATAATTACATTACTTGCGTTTCGTATTGTTCTACTACAGCAGTTCAGAGTACCATGAAAGCGAAAAATGGGGACAGGTGCTACACCCTTTAAATACAGGGAACCAACATTAAAAGTATCTCAACAGACAAATTTTATCAGGCGCAAGAGAAAATAGTGGGTATAAATTTTATGATATCTGGAAACTGAATCTTCGCTTATTATTTCCTCAATTGGTGAATAATTACTCCTGCAAATTTTTTCATTATGACCATTTTTCTAGCAGTTACAGGTAGTAGTTCCAAATACGTAGCATCTCGCGTTGTTTATTTTCTATCCGAAGCCAGCTACTCCTCTTATGCTTAATGGCCACTATATTACCCTCGTCCAGTACGTAATACACACATTAAGAAATAGGGAAAAGCAACCTTCTATAAAACAGACGAATAAGACGTAAGCTAACATGCACTGTAAGACAAAGTGAACACCCTATCAGGGGTGCCAGAAGATATTCGAAATGCACCGACAATTATAAGAGTGTGTGAACGCTCAGCTGCATGATTTGCGTTCTTGGGTATTGCTCACCACCATGTGTCTCCTGTGACTGCCTAAGTTACGACAAGCTGTCCAAACTTTTCACTTTAAATATCTGTTGATTTGCTAAATAGCCTAAAAAATGAAATCTTTTCTTGACATTCATAAATATCTATAAAAACGCATTAGTTTTTTTAAAAAATTTTAACTGTGCCAAGATGGTATGTTGTTATCATCAATAAGACAAATTGTAGACCAAATACCTCGAAGAAAAAAATCACTTTAAATTGGGATTTACCGTTCATCTTGCATTTTGGTGAATGATGTACCACAAGAAAATCACACAACCCTCAGTTCTAAGACGAATCAGAGACAGGTGACTCTCGATTATTTGATTATGCACTTCGGTGTATTTCAGTGATTTGCCTACATAAATCATGGTTAACGGAACTTACGTAGAAATGAATTAATGATACATTTTCATAAAATATATGCACTGAAATTTGATGAGAAAAATGAGAAGACACTGTTTTCACTACAACTCCACATCATTCAAATCATAAAAACGGATAGCTAAATTTCGTGAAAGCGTGTCGTTCAACCAACCCAACGAACAACAGAAAATTTCAGTTTTAGATGAAATTTCTATAAACCATTTCCTGCTATGGGTATAGAGCCGCAATACGCTTAACGTAACAAAATAGACCTCACTATGTATTGCAACTTGAATCATAAGTATGAGTAGTTACTGCCGAAAGTGAGGAGTACAAAGCAATGTATTCTACATCCAGATGGAGAATGTTGTCATAAATGAACAGTATATAATTATCTTGTTATGAAATATTCTCATTATTATTTGGCACATACATATATCAAACAAAGTTTTACCTATTGACAACATTTCTGAATTTAGAGGAATTAGCTTCGGTCACAACGCCCTGAAACGAGACCCTCTTCGCGCGCGAGCGGTGCTGGCCGGGAAGCTGACGGAGGAACCTCCATCTGTGCCCATCAAGGAACGAGTGGGCTGCAATTGACCGTGATCGCCCCACTCCCCCCCTCTCACTCCCTGCTCACCGTCACCATGGCGACAAAAGTGTGTCTTAAGGCAACAACTGCACATTTTGTATCAGGAGATAAACGAGATACTGATCGAGATGCCGACGAGAAACCTTTGTTGGTGAACATATAACTCTGAAAGCACCAGAAAATATTTTTAATAGAGGGAAGAAAGAGTACTGTATCAGAACATTACTGAAAGCCGTTAAAGGACGTATTTTCCCGTGCAGTGTAAAGATAAAGTCTTAACTTTACCGTTGGATGTTATTTGTATGTTTAAATGTCACAATGACTGCTTATGGAGGATGATCGATGACAGTGAACACAAAGCCTCCGATTTTGCAGATGTGGTAACGCTCGTCTGCGGTCTGGTATTTTCATGCCGAAAGAGAAAGGTGCTCCATGTGTGGACGAACTCTTGGAACTCTAAAGTCGATTACAGCACGCTGTTTCTCACACACCGATATAGTCACGTTACATACCATCACGTTACATGTTGTTATTCGGAGCTCTCTTGCGGCAGTCGGCTGCAAATATGTAGAGATGAGAAAAAAGTCGATGAGTGTTAATAAAGTTTGTTTTTTAAAAAGATTTAACAGTTTTCACATAAAAAAGTCGGAGTCATTCCTTTTCAGCACTCCCTTGTACAACACGTTTTTGATACACATGCACAGCTAACGATGAATTATAATCTTTACATTCTGCGAACAGTAAAGAGACGAAGCGCAATAAAAATAAGAGTGTGATACATACAAAGTACAGGTGAAAATTACGAAGTAATGAAGCTTCCAAGGTATAATGGAAGCATAGATCTGCATAGAAAGTGTAGGTTAGTATTTTCTCGGTAGTTTCACAGGCTGGGTGGGGACTGATTAAGTTCAATTGCAGGAACTGTTTAAACGGAAATAAAATTAGCGTCAATAATAGAAATCAGTAAGAATCTGGAAAGCAGTAATATTTGAGATGGATTATGTAATACATAGCCGTTTTTATAATGCAACACTAAATTTGAATGATTCTCATGTAGAAAGAATAAGTAAACACGAGCAGTGTGGACGGACAAAACAAAAGGATTACATTAGGAGAAGACGATGACAATAATGGTAAAGTAGGAAACATCAGTTAAAGACGAGGTATTAGTTTGGGACGTGATATTCGTCGCCCAAAATGGAGTTCACTGCATCACTTGTATCCTTCTAACAATCAAACATATTACTCTTTCGCAATACCTGATAGGATCTACGTGCATGCAGCAATACCACACACTTTTCATCAAACCAGTTGTGCATCTCAATCTATTTCAGATCATGCAGTCACAAGTACCTGTAACGTACATCTTCTCATGAAAATGAGGTATTGCTGGTCTCGGACGAACCGCAAGCGAGCGAGACTGCAGCAGCTGGCGGAGGAGATCCGTATACGGCAGACGCCGACGGCAGACTGGCTCGATCTCGGCGGAGGTTCGAGTCCTCCCTCGGGCATGAGTGTGTGTGTTTGTCCTTAGCATAATTTAGGTTAAGTAGTGCGTAAGCTTAGGGACTGATGACCTTAGCAGTTAAGTCCCATAAGATTTCACACACATTTGAACATTATTGAACAGACTGCCTCGGCTATCCGGACACGCACAGTTCTAGCACAGCTAGTGACGTATGTGATAGCGAGCAAGACGATTCGGTAACAATCAGAATACACATTTCAGGAACGTTTTGTGCGATGTTTGTTTTATTAATGAAATTACCATGACAAAAATGGTAAGTTTTGAATAACTTTGCATGAAAAGTAATATTTAATGATAGACTCTACCACGAAAGTGAAAAAAAAGATACGCAGGGAAAGTATAGCAGATACCCATACAGACTAAAATAGATTATCTTTGAAACTAGCAGCTGTGTCATGAAGAGGCGCTAGCCATGTACTCATGACAGCTACGTAACAGTCATCGAACTCCGTGATTAACGTGTCTAATAGTACCACTGTAGGTCTGTGATAGCTGACTCAGATTTGAGGTTTCCAGCTGTGCAGTATTTTTCAACATTGTGGTAGTGCTTATGAAATTTAAACTAGTAATGTGAACTATAACTTCCTAGAATGCAAAATTCGACTATATTGCAACGAAAACGGTAACGTATTGCAGTTTTTTTATTCTCTGTACGGAACAGGTAACGTCAACCAACTCATCTGAAAAGAATGACCGTGGCAGTTAACGGAAGATATTAACATACTCTAATTTTTTCACTGGCATTCGCGGCAGTTTTACGCTTTTCTTGCGACACTGCTTAGTGCAAGTGAATTAAGTAAAGCTAAATTCAATTTCGGTTATCAAATAACGTCCTCATCAATTAATTTAGTCGTAACGTAAACAAAAAAAGGGATATGTGCAATATTAGCTTGAAAAATATTCCCTGCATATGGAAAGAACCAAATAATTTAACTGATTTTGGACAACTACTTCTGAAAATGACCAAAAAGCGTTAAATGCTGCCTTTTAGCACACCTGTAAGAAAAGATAAATGAATAAAATAATAGCAGAAATGACAATAATAATGGAATTATCTGGTAACATCATAATCAACAGCGGTATTTCCCGAACTAATAAATTATTTGAAATAGTGAATGTTTCTAAATGGCTTCGAATCGAGGCTATGATGACAAGAAGTTTAATCGTATCCTTCTGGCATGAGGCAAACGCTATTTCCGTATCAGAGACTTGCTGATATTTAAATAGTTAAGAGAGAGCCGGTGTCTAATTTGTAAGCTGTTTCTTTTAATGTTAGCGTCAGAAAAAATAAAACTTTCGTATGACATTGCGGGCCGGGAATCCAATCCCTGTGTAGTTGCACGTCTTTTTAACTGACGCCTCATTGCGCGATTTATGTGTAGCTGAAGATGGAAATGATGATAAAAACAACACAACACCCAGTCCACGAGAGGAGAAAATCTCCGACCCGCGTGGGAATCGAACCCACTTCTGCTCCACGGCAGTCAGACGCGTCGCACATTCAGATAAGAAGGCGGACGTTAGTGTCAAAAATTATACTAACATACAAGCAGTTGAAACCACCTATAATGTGGGATTTGTGGAGGTACTGAGCATATCGAATATCTTCACAGAGTAGCTGACTAAAACTGGTGAACGTCGATGCAGTCGAATAAAATTTCAATAAAAGCAGCAAAAGAAAGTACTGAACAGGATGTAATCCACTTCTCCGGAGTCTACGGCTATACGTCTCCTAGACTACCACACTTCTCCCGTTAGAACATAGGATACTGGTTGAACAATCTTGGATGCAATGGTCTGGTGGATTGAATGTAGTTTGAGATGTGTGAGGACTGGCTTGCTCTCCCACTTGAAGTGTCCCTTTTAAATAAGCACAAACACATCAACCCACGTCTGGTAACGCCAAGTGATGACCGTAAGTTTGCTCCGTACTTCAGAATCCTCGTTAAACATAATATCCCCTCAATACCAACAGCAGCAGAAGCGATTTACGCTGGGCGATAACACAAGCGGAATAAACCACAACGGAAGCTCTGTCTCCGCCGGCCGAAGTGGCCGTGCGGTTAAAGGCGCTGCAGTCTGGAACCGCAAGACCGCTATGGTCGCAGGTTCGAATCCTGCCTCGGGCATGGATGTTTGTGATGTCCTTCGGTTAGTTAGGTTTAACTAGTTCTAAGTTCTAGGGGACTAATGACCTCAGCAGTTGAGTCCCATAGTGCTCAGAGCCATTTTTGAAGCTCTGTCTCCGGCAACTTTTATTAAACAAGATATTTTATTGATTCTTATTTTAATTTTCGTCATTAAAAACTTTAGGTCTAGACTGAGATTCGAATTCTTATATCCCTTTTCACGGTATCTCAAGGTCACGGAACGATACATATCGATCATTTCTTTGTATTTTCATAATTGCAGACTTTAGACGAATGGCACGTATCTGAGTTCGAATCTCCGCGACGGATAAAAATATTCATAATTTCATTTCAAGCTCAAGCATGAGCATACCAGCCCCTAGTAAATAATAGCTTTTATATTTTGATCCCTTCATGTGCTGTTATTTCTGGTAAAATCTGCAGCACCCTCACTACCGATGAACAAACAATTGCTACATAACGTCTGTTTGTGGATAAAAAACAATGGTCGTAGTTTCCCAGCTCGAATCTCGGTCTTGTATCGTCACTTCAGATTCAAACATTTCGCTACTGGAGAAAAAATTCGACAGCTATCATCAGATTATCGTTACTTAAAGATTCGACTACCGGCTGAGATCGAATACCTGAGTCAAAAATTTACGTCATGACATTTCAATTAAAAACATGTGCACACTTTGTTACTTATAACTACAAAACTGGCCATTAAAATTGCTACACCAAGAAGAAACGCAGATGATAAATGGGTATTCATTGTACAAATATATTATACTAGAGCTGACATGTGATTACATTTTCACGCAATTTGGGTGCACAAATCCTGAGGAATCAGTATCCAGAAAAACCACCTCTTGCCGTAATAACGGCCTTGATACGCCTGGGCATTGAGTCAAACAGAGCTTGGATGGCGTGACAGGTACACCTGCCCATGCAGCTTTAACACGATACCACAGTTCACCAAGAGTAGTGACTGGCGTATTGTGACGAGCCAATTGCTCGGCCACCATTGACCAGACGTTTTCAATTGGTGAGAGATCTGGAGAATGTGCTGGCCAGGGCAGCAGTCGAACATTTTCTGTATCCAGAAAGGCCCGTTCAGGACCTACAACATGCGGTCGTGCATTATCCTGCTGAAATGTATGGTTTCGCAGGGATCGAATGAAGGGTAGAGCCACGGGTCGTAACACATCTGAAATGTAACGCCCACGGTTCAAAGTGCCGTCAGTGCGAACAAGAGGTGACCGAGACGTGTAACCAATGGCACCCCATACAATCACGCCGGGTGATAAGCCAGTATGGCGATGACGAATACATGCTTCCAATGTGCATTCACCGCGATGTCGCCAAACACGGATGCGACCATCAAGATGCTGTAAACAAAACCTGGATTCATCCGAAAAAATAACGTTTTGCCATTCGTGCACCCAGGTTCGTCGTTGAGTACATCATCGCAGCCGCTCCTGTCTGTAACGCAGCTTCTGGGGTAACCGCAGCAATGGTCTCCGAGCTGATAGTCGATGCTGCTGCAAACGTCGTCGAACTGTTTGTGCAGATGGTTATTGTCTTGCAAACGTCCCCATCTGTTGACTCAGGGATCGACACGTGGCTGCACGATCCGTTACAGCCATGCGGATAAGATGCCTGTCATCTCGACTGCTAGTGATACGAGGCCGTTGGTATCCAGCACAGCGTTCCGTATTACCCTCCTGAACCCACCGATTCCATATTCTGCTAACAGTCATTGGGACTCGACCAACGCGAGCAGCAATGTCGCGATACGATAAACCGCAATCGCGATAGGCTACAGTCCGACCTTTATCAAAGTCGGAAACGTGATGGTACCCATTTCTCCTCCTTACACGAGGCATCACAGCAACGTTTCACCAGGCAACGCCGATCAACTGCTGTTTGTGTATGAGAAATCGGTTGGAAACTTTCCTCTTGTCAGCACGTTGTAGGTGTCGCCACCGGCGCCAGCCTTGTGTGAATACTCTGAAAAGCCAATCATTTGCATAGCACAGCATTTTCTTCCTGTCGGGTAAATTTCGCGTCTGTAGCACGTCATATTCGTGGTGTAGGAATTTTAATGGCCAGTAGTGTATATTAAATGCCTTTCGTAGTTAGTTAATATGGAAATAAAGATCCTGATAGAATTCCCAAGTCAGTACATAAATATGCGTCATTTATTTTCAAGTTCGAATTTTCTGACTGATACTGCTGAAACCTCCGGTATTTCACGGGTCTGTATGTTGAGTTAGCAATGACGATCGTTGCCACATTTAAATCTCGGTCAGGCAGCAATGATTCGCTTATTTAACAATGGCTCTGTCTACTGGATTTAAATCCAGATCCATAACTGTAGACTAAGTTATTTCATTTAAAGTTCAAACACGAACAGGAATAATTGTTCATTAATTATGAGCACAGTGAAATTCCTGGCGTTAAGCTGCTAATTTTGAGGTTTCTAAGAGCGCTTGCAGGTGCTAATCGCTTTTTTAATTTTTTATTTATTTGATTTCTTTATTGGTTACTTCACCAAGCGGATTGTGCAACACCACTCGCCACTAGGACGACGTATAACAGGTCATGTAAAAGAAAAATATTTCGTTTCGTCATAGAACTTCAGAAATCCATGTACTGACTCATTATCTCTTGTTCATAAAAATGTTTAATTTTCAACTAAGGATTTTTCCATGATTTATGGCACAGAGTTAGTTGTCTCATCCACATAAAAATTTCGTAATTATTTTAAAGACAGGTGTTCAGGAATCTTTTATCGACACGTGACAGAAATTGTGTTGTAATTAAAATTCATAATTAAATTTACGTGAGTAGTACATAAATACACAAGCGACAGCTGTCAGCGAAAATTTTAATTTTCCGGCCAGTGCAGTGGGGTACACAGTAGTGTGTGGTGTGGGACATGAGTACTTGGCCCAGCAAATTAATCTTAATCCTAGGAAATACCTAAGCGTTTTCCACTATGTCTATTTACATGAAGGGGGTGGGGGGACGCTTTGCGCCCGCAAAAAATTCCTTGATTGTTATTGACTTATATTGCAACATACTTTTTAAACAGATACTTACGTGTAAGTAGGATTAAGAATCTGAAAATATCTTCCAGTACACTCTGAGCAGTATCAATGTGTAAAATCAAATGTGGAGTACTTGCCGACAAATACAATATAAATCATTTAAATATGCTATTTTCGTTACCTGTAGTAAAGTTTTACTCACTTTTTAAAGAGATACTTATTTGTAAGTGAGGTCCTGAACAAGAAAATATTGAATATGATATTTTTTGGGGTTAAGTGATACCTACTATTAAGTCTTAACCTTTGGGTTAAGACTAACTGAAAAATTTTGCACGTTTAAGAAATCAGGTAGGAGATTTCATTAAACATGTTAATATTCTTTTTTTAATTTTAAAATACAAAGTAACAGAGCCGATTACATTACTTTCTTAAGGTCCCATTTCTCCGCTTCATGCCCTCTTTGGTTTTGGGAGGGTAATTACTACGGCACTGGTAACAGTCATAAAAAGCATAAACACATTAATTTTTGTTTCAAAGTTAACTATGCCACTATGGTATTTTGTTGTCGTCATTAACACAAATTGTAGACTAGGTAAGACGAGGAAAAAATCATGTTAAATTTGTATTTTCCGTTGAACTTGACTTACATTGAATGGTGCATCAGAAGAAAATTACACGACCCTCAGAGGTAAGACGGATCAGACAGATAGAAGACACTCGATTATTTGCATATTGCACTTCGGTGGATTTCAATGATTTGCCTACATAAATCATGGTTATCGGAAGTAACGTGAAATGAACTAACAGTATTTACTCATAAAGTATATACATTGAAATTTAATGAGAGAAATGAGAAGACGCTGATTACACTACACACCACACATCATTCAAATCATCAGAACGACGGGGACACGTCGTTCAACCTACTTAATGATGAACAGAAAATTTAAGTCTTAGATGAAATTTCTATCTACCATTTCCTGCCATGGCTGTAGAGCCGCAATACGCTTAACGTAACAAAACAGGTCTCACTATGTATTGCAGCTAGAATCATAAGTATGACTAATAGCCAAAAGTGAGAAGTATTCTATACCCAGATACGGGATGTTGTCATTCATTACTGAACAGTATACATTTAATTGTTACGAAACGTTCTCATTATTATTTGGCATGCACAAATATCCTACCTATTGACAACATCACGGAATTTAGAGGAATTAGCTTCCATAACAACTCCCTGTAAGGTGCACTGCGCCGCGCGCGAGCGGTACTGATCGGGAAGCTGACGGAGGAACCTCGCTCTTCAGTCATCAAGGAACGACTGGCGCTGCGATTGGCCGTGATTGCTCATCCCCACACCCCCGCCACTGCTCACAGTCTCCATGGCAACACAAAGCATGTCTTAAGGCAACAACTGCACATTTTGTATCAGGAGATAAACGAGATATTGATCGAGATCCCGACGAGAAACTTTCGTTGGCAAACAAATAACTCTGAAAGCACCAGAAAATATTTTTAATAGAGGGAAGAGAGAGTACTGTATCCGAACATTACTGAAAGCCGTTAAAGGACGTATTTTCCGGTACAATGTAAAGATAAAGTCTTAACTTTACCGTCGGATGTTATTTGTATGTTTAAATGTCACAATGACTGCTTATGGAAGATGATCGATGACAGTGAACACAAAGCCTCTGATTTTGCGGATGTCGTAGGGCTCGTCTGCGGTCTGGTATTTTCGTGCCGAAGGAGAAAGGTGCTCCATGTGTGGACGAACTCTTGGAACTCGAACGTCGATTACAGCACGCTGTTTCTCACACACCGATATAATCATGTTACATACCATCATGTTACATGTTTTACTCGGAGCTCTCTTGCGGCAGTCGGCTGCTAACATGTAGAGATGAAGAATCAGAGCGTCTAATTTTACTGGCATTAGTTGTCTGTAAAAAGACTGAAGAGTTTCACATAAAAAATTCGGAGGGATTTCTTTTGAGCACACCATCATACTACACGTTTATGATACATGTGAAGATTTATCGATGAATTGTAATCTGTACACCTGACGGACATAAAAAAGATGAAATACAATAAAAATAAAGTTGTGATACATACAAATTGTAGGTGAAAATTTTCCAAGAAAAAGTGATAATAATAGAGTTGCGTACAAAGGGTAGGTTAGTATTTTCTCGATAGCTTCACATACTGGGTGAGGACTGTTTAACATATATTGCAGCAACTCTTTAAAAGAAAATAAAGTTAGCTTCATTCACAGAAATCAGTAATAATCTGGAAAGCAATAATATTCGAGATAGCATATATAATAGAGTGTCACTTTTTAAAAATAAAACACAACATTTAAATGATACGCGGAAAGAATAAGTACACACGAGAACTAAAAGAACTAAGCAATTTAACTGGTTTTGGACAGCTGCTATAAAATGACATAAATGCGTTAAATACTGCCTACAGGCACACTTGTGGCAACAACTGAATGAACAAGATAATAGCGGAAATGACAGTATAATCGAACTATGTGGTAACACCGTAATCGACCGTCATATTTCTCTAACTAATGAATTTATTGAAATAATGAATGTTTCTAAATGGCTTCGAATCGAGGCTGTGATGACGAGAAGTGTCTTCGTATACGGCTTGCCTAAGGCTAGTATAATTTCCGTGTAAGAGGCTTGCTGATACTTAACCAGTTAATGGAGAGAAGGTGTCTAGCTTAAAACCTCTTTTTAACTTTAGTGTCAGAAAAAATTAAACATTCGTAAGGAATTGCGGGCCTTGAGTACCCACCTGGTGAATTTCGCTCGCTGAGTTGAACGTCTTTTTAACTTACGCCTCATTGGCCGACTTCTGTGTCATGATGATGAAATGGTGATAAAGACAACACAACACCCAGACTTCGACAGGAGAAAATCTCCGACACGACCGGGAATCGAAAGCGGCCTTGCTCCATGTAAGTCAGACGCGTCGATCACTCGCCTAAAGATGTGGATGTTAGTGACACAAATTAATCATAACAGTTCAGCAATTAAAACCACATACAAAACTGTTGAGGTGGCGTTTCAGTCGTTGATTTGTGTATTTTTGGAGCCATTGAGCATAACGAATGTTCCCTCCGTGTAGACGATTGTAGGGGGTGAATGCCGATGCAGTCGAATAATATTACTACAAAAGCAGGAAATGAATGTACTGAACAGAATGTAATCCACTTCCTGGGAGTCTCGGGCCTGACCTCTCATACACTTCCACACTTCTCCAGCTCTAAAAAACGAATCTGGTTGAGGAATTTGGGATGGAATGGTGTTGTGGATTAAGCGTAGTTCAATATGTGTGAGGTCTCGCTTGAAACGTCCCTTTCTAATAAGCATTAACAGATCCCCTCATCTATGGTAAAGCCAAATGAAGATCGTAAGATTGCTTCGTAGATCAGAATCCGCATTAAATATGATATACCTTCACTAGCAACTGCGGCAGAGGTGGTTTAGCCTGGGCGATGACAAAGGCAGAAGACCTCGCAAACGGAAACTCTGTCACCAGCAAGTTTCTTAAATAATAAATTTTATTTATTTTTATTTCTTTTCATCTTCAGGCATTGGATACTTTGGTTCCGGTCTGGGATTCTAATTCAGATATCTTCTTTCGCAGTATTTGCCTCACGGAATGACACAGTTCGATCATTTCATTGTATTTTCCTAACTGTAAACGCCTCTAGGTCTTCACGAATGGCACGCATCTGGGTTCACATCCTGGTCAAGCACAAATATATTCATAACTTCATTACAAGCCGGACCATGTGCCACACAATCACTAGTGACAGTAATTTTATTTTTTGGTGTCTATTCGTGTGTTGTCTACCGTAGCGATGTTGTTGTTGCTGTATTGAGTCAAAAGACTAGTTTGATGCAGCTCTCCACGCTACTCTATCCTGTGCAAGCCTCTTCATCTCCGAGTAACTACTGCAACCTACATCATTCTGAATCGGTTTGCTGTATTCATCTCTTGGTGTCCCTCTACGAGTTTTACCCTTCGCGCTTGCCTCCAATACTAAATTGGTGATCCCTTGTTGCCTCAGAAGGTGTCCTACCAACCGACCCTTTCTTCTAGTCAGGTTCTCCCACAAATTTCTCTTCTCCCCAATTTTATTCAGGATCTCCTCGTTAGTTACGTGATATACCCCTATAATCTTGAGAATTCTTCTGTTGCACCACATTTCAAAAGGTTCTATTCTCATCTTGTCTGAACAGTTTATCGTTCAAGTTTCACTTCCACACATGACTACACACCACACAAATACTTTCAGAAAGGACTTCCTGACACTTAAATCTATACTCGACGTTAGTAAATTTCTCTTATTCAGAAAAGCTTTTCTTGCCATTGCCAGTCTACATTTTATATCCTCCCTACTGCGACCATCATCAGTTATTTTGCTTCTCAAATAGCAAAACTCATCTACTACCTTAAGAGTCTCGTTTCCTAATATAATTCTCTCAGCATCACCTGATTTAATTTGACTACATTACATTATCTTCGTTTTGCTTTTGTTGATGTTCGTCTTATATCCTCTTTTCAAGGAACTGCCCATTCCGTTCAACTGCTCTTCCAACTGTTCCAATCTCTGACAGATTTGTAATGCCATCGGTAAACGTCAAAGTTTCTATTCTTCTCCTTGGATTTTCATTTCTACTCCAAATTTCTCTTCTGTTTCCTGTACTGCTTGCTCAGTATACACGTTGAATAACATCAGGGATTGGCTACAACCCTGTCTCAATCCCTTCTCAACCACTGCTTTCTCTCTGCCCATAGACTCATAACTAACATATGGTTTCTGTGCAAATTGTAAATAGCCTTTCGCTCCCTGTATTTTACGCCTGGCACCTTTAGAATTTGAAAGAGTGTGTCCAGTCAACATTTTCAACAGCTTTCTGTAAGTCTACAAATGCTATAAACGTAGGTTTGCCTTTCCTTAACCTAGTTTCTACGAGAAGTCGTAGGGTCAGTATTGCCTCACGTATTCCTACATTTATCCTGAATCCAAGCAGAGTTTTCCCGATGTCGGCTTCTACCAGTTTTTCCATTCTTCCGTTAAGGATTCGTGTAAGTACTATGCAACCGTGACTTATTAAACTGATAGTTTGGTAATTTTCACACTTCTCAGCACCTGCGTTCTTTGGAATTGGAATTATTATATTCTCCTTGAAGACTGAGGGTATTGCGCCTGTCTCATTCATCTTACTCACCAGATGGAAGAGTTTTGTCATGGCTGGCTCTCCCAAGACTATCAGTAGCATCAACGGAATGTTGTCTACTCCTGGTGCCTTGTTTCGACATAAGTCTTTCAATGCTTTGTCAAATTCTTCACGCAGAATCATATCTCCCTTCTCATGTTCATCTACGTCCTCTTCCACTTCCATAATACTGCCCTCAAGTGCATCTCCCTGTATAGATCCTCTAGATACTCCTTCCACCTTTGTGCTTTCCCTTCTGTACTTAGGACTGCTTTTCCATCTGAACTCTTGATATTCATACTGTTATTTCTCTTTTCTTCAAAGGTCTCATTAATTTTCCTGTAGGCAGCATCTATCTTAAGCCTAGTGATACGAGGGTCGGAACTTTAATAGTGGCAACTATTTATTTACAGCTCAAACAAAATAGATACATGATTCAAAGTTTTACTGACCTCCAAAGTAGTCACCAACATTGTGTATAATCCGTTGCCAGCGATGTGGAAATCGAAGGATACTCTTGGCAGTGCCAGTTGTGTTGACAGTTCGAGCGCCGTGGTCTGTTGCCCGGCGAATTTGTAGCAGCTCTAAAGCGAATGCCGTAAAGTGTTTCCTTCAGTTTAGAAATCGAGTTGAACTCATGAGGGCTTAAGTCAGGGGAGTACAGTAGGTGGTATAGCACTTAGCAGCCCCGTCAGTCAAATCAGTAACAGCTTGTACTGTACGTGCTTGAGAAAGTGTCGTCACGTCTGTCTCTGTGCTGTTCATTTTTGGAACACAACCTACGACCAGCTTTAAGACAGAAGTGATGAAGCTTTCTGCAGGACCTGACCATCATTTTGCAGGACAATGCTCAAGCACGTACAGTGCAAGCTGTTACTGCTTTGTTTGACTGATGGGGCTGCTAAGTGCTATACCACCTACTGCACTCCGCTGACTTGAGCCCTCGTGAGTTCAACTCGATTTCTAAACTGAAGGAAACACTTTACGGCATTCGCTTCAGAACTGCTACAAATTTGCCGGGCAATAGACCGCGCCGCTCGAACTGTCAGTAGTACTGGCACTGCCAAGTGTATCCTACGATTTCCACATCGCTGGCAACGGATTATACACAATGCTGGTGACTACTTTGGAGGTCAGTAAAACTCTGAAGCATGTATCTGTTTTTTGAGCTGTAAATAAATAGTTGCCACTATTAAGGTTCCTACCATCGTATATTCTTGTACAGCCTTAAATTTGTCCTCTAGCCATTCCTGCTTAGCCATTTTGGACTTCCTGTCGATCTCATTCTTTAGAAACGTTTGTCTTCCCTTTCGCCTGCTTAATTCATTGCATTTTTATATTTTCTCCTTTCATCTATTAAATTCGATATCTCCTGTGTTACCCAAGGATTTCTACTAGACCTCGATTTTTACCTACTTGATCCTCTGCTACCTTCATTATTTCATCTCTCAAAGCTGCTCATTCTTCTTTTACTGTACTCCTTAATTACCGTTAAATTATGCTCTGTGCAAAATTATACAGTGTGGCTTCCTCTTTCATTCCTCTCCGCTAGTCCATACTCACCTATTACTTTTCCTTCTCTTCCTTTTTCTACTAACGAATTCCAGTCCCACATCACCATTAAATTTTCGTCTCCCTTAACTAGCTGAATTATTTCTTTTACCTTATCATACATTTCGTCAATCTCCTCCTCATCTGCGGCTTCGTGTTTATCTTAGCTACAATAATGCGTTCATTGTGAAGTTCATAGTAGCTTATCCACGTTCCTATTTTTTTAATTCATTACTAAACCTACTCCTGCAATGCCTCTATTTCTTTTAGTATTTATATCCCTGTATTCGCCTGACCAGAAGTCCTATTCCTCCTGTCATTGATCTTCACTAATTCCCACTATAGCTTTAACCTATCCATTTCCCTTTCTAAATTTTCTAACCTACCTGCCCGATTAAGGGATCTGACATTCCACTCTTCGATCGGTAGAGCGCTAGTTTTGTTTCTCCTGATAACTATGCTCTCCTGAGTAGTTCCCTCGCGGAGATTCGGTTGGGGGACTATTTTACCTCCAGAATATTTTACCCAGTAGGATGCTATCATCAAAATGGCTCTGAGCACTATGGGACTTAACATCTATGGTCATCAGTCCCCTAGAACTTAGAACTACTTAAACCTAACTAACCTAAGGACATCACACAATACTCAGTCATCACGAGGCAGAGAAAATCCCTGACCCCGTCGGGAATCGAACCTGGGAACCCGGGCGTGGGTGCTATCATCATTTAACCATGCTGTATGCCCTTGGGAAAAATTACTCCTGTAGTTTCCCCTTGTTTTGAGCCGTTCGCTGTACTAGCACAACAAGGGAGTTTCGGTTGATGTTACAAGACCAGATCAGTCAATCATCCAGACCGTTGCCCCTGCAACTACTGAAAAGGCTGCTGCCTCTCTTCAGGAACCACACGTTAGTTTGTATGGCCTCTCAACAGATCCCTTGTGGTTGCACCTACGGTACGGCTATATGTATCGCTGAGGCACGCAGGCCTCCCTACCAACGGCAAGGTCGATGGTTCATGGGGGAGAACCGTAGCTATAGATGCCTTCATTTGTAATCAAAATTGCGCGCAATTACTAGCGGTGAACAAAAGTTGATACTTAGATGTGTTTGTGGAAAGAAAACAATAATCTTTGGTGCTCTGTTCGCATCCTGGTCTGGAAAAAAAAATCGTATCATGATTTCAGATTCAAACATCTCGCTAATGGTAAAAAAATTCAAGAGCTATCATGACATTTTCGTTAGATAAAAATTCTGTTACGAGCTGTGATCGAATACCCGTCACAAAAATTTACATTATGGCTTTGCTATTATAAATATGTGCACACTTTCTTACTTGTAGTTAAATTAAATGTCTTTAGTAGCTAGTTAAAAAAGGCATATAAAGATCTTGATTGGATTCCCAGTTCTGTACAAAAATATCCGCATTTCATTTCAAGTTCTGACTTCTTAACTGATACTGGTGTGACCTATATTTCACGTCTCTGTATGCCGAGTTAGCAATGACGACCGTTGTCGTGACTGAATCTCGGTCAAGCGCCAATGATTCCCTTAGTTAACAGAGGGTATGGTTGCTGAGCGTCATCCAGTTCCAGAACAACAGATTTCGTCATCATTTTAAATTCAAACACGTACACAAAGACTGTGCGGCTGGTCCCTGCGGAGGTTCGAGTCCTCCCTCGGGCATGGTTGGTTGGTTGGGTTAAAGATTAAAGGGACCAAACTACAAAGGTCATCGGTCCCCCTCGGGCATGGGTGGGTGTGTTTGTCCTTAGGATGATTTAGGTTAAGTAGTGTTTAAGCTTAGGGAGTGATGACCTTAGCAGTTAAGTCCCATTAGATTTCACACACATTTTGGAACGTACACAAACAACAGTTCATGAATTATGAGTACAGGGAAATTACTGTTGATACGCTGTTAATTTTGAGGATTCAGAGAACGCTTTCCGGTGTTAATAGCTTTTTTTAAAATTTTTGATTATTTGCTATCTCTATTTGTTTCCTCAATAACCTGTATGTGCAACACTACTCGCCACAGGAACAACGTTTTGCAAAAAAATGTTTCAAATGGTTCTGAGCACTATGGGACTAAACTTCTGTGGTCATCAGTCCCCTAGAACTTAGAACTACTTAAACCTAACTAACCTAAGGACATCACACACATCCATGCCCGAGGCAGGATTCGAACCTGCGACCATAGCAGTCCCGCGGTTCCGGACTGCGCACCTAGAACCACTAGACCACCGCGGCCGGCCAACGTTTTGCAGGTGATGATAAAGCAAACATGACTCGAATCGTCATAGAACTTTAGGGCTCCGTATACTGACTCAAAATCTCTTGTTTATAAAAATATTTAATTTTTGCCTCAGGATTTTTCTATGATTTATGTCATAGTGTTAGTTGTATGGAGTGTGGTAATGCCTTTGAAATGTAACTTATTGTGATAAAGTTGGGTATAGAAGCGTTAAAGGCTGCTTCATTTCTAATAACGAGAATCCTAGTATTTGGAATATCGTGATGTTATTTTACACTTGGATTGATGACTATAAACAACAGTATTCACTACAGGTCTCTTGCGGTATCTATTTTATGTAGTCCATCGACTGTACTGCAAAGAGATTGGAGGATCTACAAGAGAGCTACGTTGCGTCGACAGCATTCAAATTAGGAGGAACGTAATTCAGGTCGTTCTGATACTTTTGAGCATTATAGTACGTCAGATTTCTCAGTCAACATGTAATTCAAAAGTTGCGACAAGCCCGCCCTCACTTAATCACCACTATACGTGATGTCACGGATACACAATACAGCAGGCAGCCTGATATCAAAGCTTTCATTACAGACCAATACACAACCTTCTGTTCTAAAATAAACCCGATTACATGCATCGAGACACGGCTAGGAACTTCAGATCAATTCACAAATATCAATGACAAACAAAACTTTAACCACAAGTTTTGCATCAGATGAACTGCACAAATATCTATGACGAACAAAAGAGAACTTTAACTGCAAGTTTTGCAACAGAGGAACTGCACCCGGCTTGAAAACGGTACCACGGCGAAAGTTTCGTGGTGTGGCCGGCCTTCCGATAGAGCTTTATCTGCGCTACAGGCATCTTTACGGTGACTTTTTCACAGAAGTGTTTAATGAACTGCTTCAGAGACGACCATACCAGCGTATTTTCAAAATGAATCACAGTACTCATTCCCAAAGCTTCAAAAACCGCGAGCAACCAAGCTCATGACATGAAATTTTGTGTCGGGGGCTGTTCAACCCACAATCACTGCTTTTTGTTGCTGATCTCTACAGGTTGCGACCTTACAGTTTGTTTACAGGTTCCCACTGTTACTGATTTCAGGTCATTTGCTAACCTATGAAAATAACGTGTCATAATATTTACTTCTGTACCAACAATTTTTATAATTTTAATAATTTTACGAATGTGTCTGCAAATTTTCATAAATTACAGAATACGGTCATCCAGAAATTTCGGTTTGTGGAAAATGCACCAAGTTTTTAAAACAGCTTCTACATTGGAGGACTTGCGCAATTGAACGAAATAAGAATAACTTTTAGCTTCTGTTATGATATTATTTCACAATAATTTTTAAAAGTGTGTTTACGAATCCTATATTGACAAGTAACAAAAATCGTGCTGTAATTAAAATACGTAATTAAATTTGAGTAAGAAGTACATGAATACACTAGTGACACCTGTCGGTGTCAACTTGCAACTTTCCTGCCAGTACCGTCCACTGTCTGCCAGTCGGGCGGTGCACTATCTGCAATGAAGTATACAGTAGTATAATGATAATACTGGTGATACGCTGTTAATGCTGAGGTTTCTAAAAGCACTGGCCGGTGTTAATCGCTTTTTTAAAAATTTTTTGTTTATTTCATTTCTTAGCATGTGATGGAATAGCAAAAATAATTCGTATCGTCGTGGAACTTTAGGACTCCATATACTGAACCAAAATTTCTTGTTCATAAAAATATTTAATCTTTGCCTAAGGACTATTCTATGATTTATGCCACGGAGTTAGTTGTCTCGCATTCTAATGAGTGTGGTAATGCCTTTTAAATGTCCCTCACTGGAATAAAGTTGGGTTTAAAAACGTTAAGGCATGTCTAATCTCTAATTACGACTTTCCAAATATTTGCAATATTGTGGTGTTAATTTACACCTGGATCGATTGCCATTAAGAATAGTGTTCACTGCACGTCTATAGTGGTATCTCATATGTGTAGTCTATCGGCGGTACTGCAAAGAGACTCGAGGACTTGCAAGACATCTACTTTGGGTGGGCTGAATCAAAACCAGCCGGAACACAGTTCAGGTCGTTCTGATGCTTGTGAGCATTGTAGTACCTCAACTCTCCCAATCAAAACGTAATTCAAATGTCGCGACAAGGCCGCTCTCACTTAATCACCGCTGTACGTTATCTCATGGGTACACAATACAGCAAGCAGCCTGATATCAAAGCTTTCATTGCAGAGCAATACACCATCTTCCGTTCTAAAAGAAACACGGAGCTCACACATATCGAGACACGCCTAGGAACGTCACTTTAATTCACAAATATCAACCACGAACAAAATAGAATTTAATCGCAAGTTTTACAACAGAGGAACTGCAATCGACTTAAAAACGCCACCACAGAGAAGCAGTCAGGGTGTGGCGGCATTCCGGTTCAGTTTCATCTCCGCTGCTGTCATCTCAACGGCAACCTCTTCACAGAAATGTTTAACGAACTGCTTAAGCGGATTTTACTGACTTAATCACAGTACCCATTCCCAAAGCGTCGAAGCCATGACCATCGAAGCTCACGACATAAAATTTTGTGCCGGAAGCTGTTTAACCCATAATGATTGCTTGTTTATAGCTGATCTCTACAGGCTGCGACCCTGCAGTGAAGTTACTTGTTCCCACTGTTACTGATTGGCCTATGAAGATAACGTGCCTTAATAAGATGCAGAGGTACCCTTACATACGTAGACAGCAGGCGACACATACTTCCACTCTCAATACTTTTCGTACTTTGCGTTTTCTTCTGTACCAGCAACACTTATAATTTCAATAATTTTACAATTATATCAGTATATATTTATAAATTTTAAAGTGCCGTCATACAGCAGGCATATCAGCCTGTGGAAATTGTGTCAAGCTGTATAGCAGCTTCTACATACACCCACTTGTGCAAGTGAACGTAATAAGATTAGCTTCTGTTATAATTACTATTTCACAATAATTTTTAAAAAAAAGGTGTTTGGGACTACTTTATCGACATGTAACAGAAATCGTGCTGGATTCCAAATACATAAATAAATTTAAATAAGTACACTACTGACCATTAAAATTGCTGCACCAAGAAGATGACGTGTTACAGAAGCGAAATTTTACCAGCAGGAAGAAGATGCTGTGATATGCAAATGATTAGCTTTTCAGAGCGTTCACACAAGGCTGGCGCCGGTGGCGACACCTACAACGTGCTGACATGAGGAAAGTTTCCAACCGATTTCTCATACACAAACAGCAGTTGACCGGCGTTGCCTGGTGAAACGCTGTTGTGATGCCTCGTATAAGGAGGAGAGATGCGTACCATCACGTTTCCGACTTTGATAACGGTCGGATAGTAGCCTAACGCGATTGCGGTTTATCGTATCGCGACATTGCTGCTCGCGTTGGTCGAGTCCCAATGACTATTAGCAGAATATGGAATCGGTGGGTTCAGGAGGGTAATACGGAACGCCGTGCTGGATCCCAACGGCCTCGTATCACTAGCAGTCGAGATGGCATGCATCTTCTGAGTCAACAAATGGTGACGTTTGCAAGACAATAACCATCTGCACGAACAGTTCAACGACGTTTGCAGCAGCATCGACTATCAGCTCGGAGACCATTGCTGCGGTTACCCCAGAAGCTGCGTTACAGACAGGAGCGGCTGCGATGATGTACTCAACGACGAACCTGGTTGCACGAATGGTAAAACGTTATTTTTTCGGATGAATCCAGGTTTTGTTTACAGCATCTTGATGGTCGCATCCGTGATTGGTGACATCGCGGTGAATGCACATTGGAAGCGTGTATTCGTCATCGCCATACTGGCTTATCACCCGGCGTGATTGTATGGGGTGCCATTGGTTACACGTCTCGGTCACCTCTTGTTCGCACTGACGGCACTTTGAATCGTGGGCGTTACATTTCAGATGTGTTACGACCCGTGGCTCTACCCTTCATTCGATCCCTGCGAAACCATACATTTCAGCAGGATAATGCACGACCGCATGTTGTAGGTCCTGAACGGGCCTTTCTGGATACAGAAAATGTTCGACTGCTGCCCTGGCCAGCACATTCTCCAGATCTCTCACCAATTGAAAACGTCTGGTCAATGGTGGCCGAGCAGCTGGCTCGTCAAAATACGCCAGTCACTGCTCTTGATGAACTGTGGTATTGTGATGAAGCTGCATGGGAAGCTGTACTTGTACACGCCATCCAAGCTCTGTTTGACTCAATGCCCAGGCGTATCAAGGCCGTTATTACGGCCAGAGGTGGTTGTTCTAGGTACTGATTTCTCAGGATCTATGCACCCAAATGGCGTGAAAATGCAATCACATGTCAGTTCTAGTGTAATATATTTGTCCAATGAATAACCGTTTATCATCTGCATTTCTTCTTGGTGTAGCAATTTTAATGGCCAGTAGTGTAGTACACCGTCGGTGCCAATTATCAAATCTCCGGCCAGTATCGTCCATGATCCGCCAGTCGAGCGGTGCCTTGTCTGCAGTGGAGTACACAGCAGTGTGTATTGTGGGCCACGAGCTGTTGACACAGCAAATTAATCTTAACCCTTGCAACAACATTTTCCATAACGTGCATTTCCGTGAAGGGTGGGGTTGCTTCGTGCCCACAAAAAAATCCTAATTTGCCGTTGACATATGAACAACATACTTTTTAAATAGATGCACACACTCAGCAGTATCAATCCACATTTAGTTACGTGTATAACCGAGTGTGCGGTTCTTAGCGAAAAATACAAAAAATCACTTAAAAATTCAATTTTCGTTAACAGTTGTAAACTTTTACTCGCAAAATACCTTTTAAGGAAATATTGATATGTAAGTAAGGTTCTAACTTGAAAATATTGAATATGATATGTACTGGATTGCGTTGTTTGGAGGAGGAGAGCAGACAGCTAGGTCATCGGTCTCATCGGATTAGGGAAGGAAGTCGGCCGTGCCCTTTCAAAGGAACCATCCCGGCATTTGCCTGGAACGATTTAGGGAAATCACGGAAAACCTAAATCAGGATGGCCGGACGCAGGATTGAACCGTCGTCCTCCCAAATGCGAGTCCAATGCGCGAGCCACTGCGCCACCTCGCTCGGTAATATGTACTGGGGAAAGTGAAATTTGCTATTAAGACTTAAACTTTACCTGAAAATTAACTGAAAAATATTGCACATTTATGGAATCAGGTAGGAGAATTCATTAAACACAAAAACCTTTTTCAGAATTTTAAAATACAATTACACTACTATCGAAAGGTGCCCCCCCTCCCCCCTCTCCCCCACTCTTGGTATAGCGAGGGATAGTTACTACAGCACTCATGATAAATTTCACTGAGCATTACAGACTGTGAATAAACAACATGAAATCTTAACAGAAATGTTTAAAATTATGTTACGTACATGTGGTTATACTATCGGTAATTGCTATACCTGTAACGTTAATATGATTACCGTTCAGCTCTAACAGTAGTCTCACATTATCAAGTACTTTATTTTAAATCAGTTACTATCTGCTGCACCCGAAATTTAAATCGCTCTGATGGTGAATTGCTTGCTCCAGATATAATGACGTTACATGTGTTTCGTCGTGTTCCATTACTGCAGTTCAGAGTAGTATAACAGCGAAAAAAAGGGACAGAAGCTACACTCTAGAAATACAGGGAAACAACATTAAAAGTATGTCGATAGGCAAACTGTATCAGACACAAGAGAAAATAATAGGGAAAAACTGTGTGATATCTGGAGACAGAGTCTTTGCTTATTACTTTGTCAATTAGTGAACTATTACTCTTGTAACCTTTTACATTACTACCATGTTTTTAGCATACTGGTATACTTCGCGACAGCGTTGATGGCCTCTCGGCCGACGATGCGCAGTAGACAGCTGCGCAGCTGGCCAATGAGCGCTCATTCGGTTTCCACGCCTCGTGCTATCTGAAGCTCCGTCATATTTCAGAGTTCTACCGTGTTTTACGTGCGGAAAAGTGCGGTTAGCCGATTTCTGTTATCTTTCTGTTATATACTGGGTCTTCTCTGAGTTTTGTCGTAATGGCTGAAACACCTAAACGTCGTCAAGTGTTTCACAAACAGGCAAGGGATCTTATTTTTAGAGTGTACTCTTTCTTCAAGCGTGAGGCAGTTACAGGCGAGCCGATCTGCGAGGTTTCCAAGGTGCAGGAACGCACAACAGCGGCCTGTGGCGATATTTGTATACGAACTGTCAGGCGAGTTATACAGGAGGAGAAGCAGTCAGAGCAGGCAGTTGGCAATGTGGTGTTTCGGTGTCCAGGGAAGAAACATAGCGTTCCAAAGATGGTAACAGGAATCGACGACTTCGATCAAAATGTATTACGCCGCAAGGTTTTCGAATTTTATGAAAGAGACGAGTTCCCCATAGTAGCGAAATTGTGCACTGTTATGCACGAAGCTACTGGATTTGATGGAAGTGCAAGATCAGTGCAAAGAATGTTGAAGAACAATGATGAGTGCAAATTTTTAATGGAGCATAATGATATTGCTACTGCTGGGATTACGCTCGTAAGAAAAATGCATGACATCAGATCAAAAGGAACGTCAACTGTCTATTACGTGGATGAGACTTGGGTAAATCAAAACCATACTAGAAATTTTATTTGGCAAACAACAGATGGACAAGGTGGTTTGAAAGTTCCAGTGGGAAAAGGAGGCGTCTTATAATATGCCACAATGGTTCTGCTGCTACCGGGTTTGTGCCTGAAAGCAAACTTATTTTCAAATCAAAATCAAAAACCACATCTGACTTCCATATCGAAATGAATGTAGAAACATTTCGAGAATGGTTTCAGAATCAGCTGTTGCCTTATTTGCATCCAGACTCTGTCATTGTTATGGACAATGCAAGCTATCACTCCGTTGTTCTCAACAGGCCTCCCACTACAAGCAGAAGGAAAAGTGATAGTGTTTCTTGGTTCTGAAATAATAATGTAACGCACAGTGAAACACAAACAAGAGCAGAGCTTTTAGAACTGGTGAAGATGTCAAAGACCAGCGTTAAAAACTACGAAATTGACTCCATAGATAAGCAACATGAACAAAGAGTGATACTAGTACCTCCTTATTACTGCCATTATAACCCCATTGAACTGGTGTGAGCACAGGTGAAGAAATACGTGGCAGACAGAACTACTACATTTAAAATAGCCGACACTGAAAGACTAACCCATGAAGCAATAGAGAAAATCACCGTTGCTGATTGGGAAACTTGCGTGCGTCACACTGACAAATTGCAAGAAGAAGATCATCAGAAAGAAGTTGTCAGAGACGAAATAATGGATTCGTTAATCGGCAGTCTAGCTCTCACATCCAGCGACTCCAGTTCCGAAGGTAGCGACAATGAAAGCTCCGAGTAAAAAGGTGAATCGAATGTAAACTTACTCTGTAATTATCATGAACATTTACTTTCTTCTCAAGCTGTCTGTGCCGTAGAAAGTAGTTCAGTGGACTATCTATTCTGTAATGACAATTTTATTTTACTTCGTTTTTTTCTTTAAATTAAACGCCTTTTCATGCTGCAATCTGTTTTATTAATCCAGATACGTTTAGAATTTTATTTTTATGCATCATCGGTGGATATCATCTGATATAGTACACTGTAGCTATTATATGCCGTCATGTAGATTTGAAAACAGTTTACGCCCTATTTTTGCATAAATAAATTATTACTTACGATTATATGCAAAAATAAGGGCGTGAACTGTTCTTAAATCTACAATGACGGCATATAGCCACTGTGTACTATTTCAGATGATATCCACCGATAATGCCCTAAAATAAAATGTGGAACGAGTCTGGATTAATAAAACAGATTGCAACTAGAACAGGTGTTTACTTCAAAAAACGATTATTTATATACTTGCTGCGGAAAATGGCCATTCAAACAAATTTATTTATTTTACTTCCCTCTCTATTCTGTCTACGATATAACGTAGATTAAAATGCTGCTCGTCCTGGGGACTGGGGTGGGTATTTTAGATTTGATTCTTTCGTCTTTTTATTTATAAAGCAAGAGGAATGGAAGGCGTAATCTTTCTGTAAGGTGCAATTTATTATAGAACCCATTCTGCAGGGAGAGAGTATGTATCACTATTTCATAATGTAGCTATGACTGGGAAAGATTGAATAGACATTCCATTCTGTTATGTGTATGTCGCAGTTATTAGGTACATTTAATAAATTTATCACGGAACAGGGAGTAGAGCACCATGAACCTGACAGTAGCGAGACAAGTCAAACATCGGCTAAAGCAGCTGTCCGTAGCATAGCTGCCGTCAATTCGCCCAGCGCCGAGTTGACAACGCAGCACTCCTTGGAAGCTGCGCGGGGAGGCGACAGGTCATTAACGCTGTCGCGGGCTATAGTAGTTCCAAATACGTAGCACCTTGTGATGTTTATTTTCCGTCTTTCGTAGTTAGCTAACAGCCAGATAAAAGCTTGATACTAATCCCAGTTCAGTACAGAAATATCGTCTTTTATTTTCAAGTTCGGGTTTCCTAATAGATACTGGTGAAAACTTCGATATTTCACGTCTCTTTACGCCTAGTCAACAATGACGATCGTTACCATGTTTAAATATTTTTAACCCAGCTACAGAACAAAAGATTTTCGTCATTTCATTTAAAGTTCAAATACGTACACAAATAACAGTTCGTTTATTATGAGTACAGTAATATTACTGGCGATATACAGTTAATTTTGATGCCTGGATAGAGCGGTTGCCGTTATTAATAGTTTATTTTTTATTTAGTTTTTCCTTATTGGTTACATCAACAACCAACTTGTGCAGTACCACTCACCACAGGAACGGCGTTTAGTAGGTGTTGAAAAAGCTTTAAGTGATCAAAAATGGTTCAAATGGTTCAAATGGCTCTGAGCACTATGGGACTTAATATCTGTGGTCATCAGTCCCCTAGAACTTAGAACTACTTAAACCTAACTAACCTAAGGACATCACACACAACCACGCCCGAGGCAGGATTCGAACCTGCGACCGTAGCAGTCGCGCGGTGATCAAAAATAATTAGAATTTTCATAGAGTTTTAGGACTATTAATATTAGATCAAAATTGATTGTTCATAAAACATTAAATTTTTGGCTAATGATTATTGTATACTTTATGTCAGAGAGTTAGTTGTCTCAGATTTTTTGAAATGGAGCTTACTGTAATGAAGTTGGATTTCCAAGTGTTTAAGGTCTGTCTCATCTCTACTAACGAGTTTCCTAGTATTTTCAATATCGTGGTGTTAATTTACATCTGGATTGATAGCCTTAAGGAACAATGGTCTCAACAGGTCTCTCGTGGTATCCGCTTTGTATACCCAAACAACTATACCGTAAAGAGATTAGAGGACCTGCAAGACAGCTACGTTATGTGGCCCGCATGCAAATCAAACGTAAAGCAACTCAGGTAATTCTGAGACTTTTGAGCATTATAGCACATCTGTTCTCTCATCACCTACGTAATTCAGGAGTCGCGAAGGGCCCGGTCTCACTTAAGCACCACTATAAGAGAGACTTGGACACTCAATACAGCAGACAGGCTGATCTCAAAACTTCCATTAAAGAGCAATATTCAACATTTTATTCAAAAGCAAACTCGGAGTGCACACAAATCGAGACATGACTAGGAGCATCAAATCAATTGACAATCATCAATGATGGACAAATCAGAACGTTAACCGCAAGTTTTACAACAGAGGAACTACACTCAGCTTAAAAACGGCAGCACGGGGCAATTGTCCGTGCGCGGACGGCCTTCCCGAAGAGTTTTATGTGCGTTGCTGGCATCTCTTCGGTGACTCCTTCACAGAAATAATTAATGATATGCTTCGGGGTGCGACTATTCCAGCGAAATTTAGTAAAGAGATCGCATTACTCATTCCCAAAATGTCTACATCCTTGACTATCGAAGCTCTGCGGCTGAGTACGACATTTACCTCTGACTTCAGATTACTGACGCGCGCTCTTAACAACAGACTGAAACACCTTTACTTGTGTGTCCTGGCATGGCCCCAACACAGCGCCATTGAGGGGCGGTCAGTGATGTACATTCTATTCCATTATAGAGATCACATATACAGTGTGTCCCAAAAAAACCCAAAAACTTTTGGGACAGGTTCCTTACACCAAACAAGAAAGAAATGTCTGGTAAACAAGGCTCTGCAGCGCGTTCCTTATGATATATGAGCAGTTGTTCATCTTCGAGACTATGGAACACATTTTCTCTACTTCAAGCTCTCTGATTTTCATATCTTGGGAAGAGGCAGAATGGACGAAAACAACGAAAAAATTTCTTGTTGACATGGACTCTAAAGTACACCTTAAGAGCTAAGAGCAGTTGTTCAGTAGGAGAGATGTACTTCATACAAGCGAATATAAACAAGTGCTCAAAGTTCTTAAGACGTGCGTTTTAGATCACGTATTTACTAGACACTTTTACCCTATTTCTGTATAAGGAACCTGCCCTAAGTTTTGTCGGTATTTCTTCCGGACGCCCTGTATATGACGTAGCAAGCGAACATATCAACTGCCATCGCACTTCTAGCCCTAGAAATAGTGTATGATCTCGTAGTTTATGGTGGCCTATTGCACAGAATCTCTGCCCTCGGTTTCCGCTCCACCTTCGCTGACGTCATCACCTCATCTATCAGCGGCACTTCCTCGAGATTAAATATAAGTGAAATTCTCTCGAAACTCATTCTCCGCAAAAAGGACTTCGACAGTGAAGCCCTCCATCAGCTACCTTGTTTGTGGTCACCATGAAGAACATGCTACAACGTCTCCATCACACTCTATCGGGCGTCAGCCTATATGGACTCAAAACAGTCGTTCGAGTCTTCGAAGATGTCAGCTTCATACTCCAACATGACACAGACACATAGCTTGTCCAACAAATTCTAGAAAAATACGAACAGTACAGTTGTGCACTCTTCAAAATACACAAATGAGAAACCTTACCCATAGGTCGGTGTCCGCAAGAATTACAGCACTATTGGCTGCCACGCGCAGACATCCAGAAACAACTGAGGATGTTCTTTACTGAATGCCCAAACAATATGATAATGATCAACCTGTACACTATGGTGGAAAACATAAAACCCGTCTTACTCAGTCAAAACATGAGATACCTCGCCCGCCTCCTAAAAGTTTTCTTCGTCAACCAACGCATTCTTGGGTGACTGCAGCATGTGCAGTACTGCCCATGTCTAATGCTACTGCACCGCAAGTCCCGCTGTCAACATCCTGGTACGACTGGCAATAAAATAGGACCTATCAAAATCATCTCCACAAGCAGCAAGTTGGGTGGGCATTGACATAGAAATCCAGAAATCCAATGAAGGTGGTTCTTCTCAAAAGGGCGCACAAAATAATCAGTAATAATAACGGCAGCGTAGCTAAATACCGCTATATCTCTTTCTACCAGGAAAACGATCCATCGCTGCCTCCAGATGCAGACAGTGCTTTCTCCAACTATGGCGCAGGGGAACAGTAGCACAGCCATTAACAATATTTTTATTCATTCTTCATTATTAGGTGGGCATTCTGTTAGTAAAAGGGTGGATGGTCTTTAAGACCATGATGCAGATATTTTAACACTAAAAAGCTTTTGTGCTCAGACAAATGTCACACATAATTACAAAGTATGTAGGAAAGTTAATCCAACGGCAATAGAGCCTTTTTTTAAACCTTGTCAAGGAACAAGAGTGGCAGGATGTTTATAGTGTTGATAACATAGATGATAAATATAATGCTTTCCTTAACACATTTCTCATGCTCTGAGAGTCGCTTTCCATTAGAACGTTCTAAATGGGGTACTAGCAGTAATAGGCAGCCGGGTGGCTGACTAGTGGGATAAGGATATCATGTAGAACAAAGCGGGAACTATGTCAGAATGTTAGAAGTAGTCACCATCAAGATAGAGTAGCCCATTAGAAACAGAGTTGAAGGTGCTTAAAAATGTTATTAGGAAGGCAAAGAGTATGTGGTATGGAAATAGAATAGCTAATTCACAGGATAAAATTAAAACAATATGGTTAGTTGTGAAGGTCAGCAGCAGACGATATAAGGTCAGTTCGTAGCAAAAATATTTCTGTTACTGATAAATCAGATATGTGTACAGTATTTAACAATAATTTTCTAAGCATTGCTGGTGAATTAATAAAAAATTATTTTCCACAGGGAATCACATAAATTTCTGAGCAAATACCTTTCCGAGATTGATGTCTGACATGCTCCTTTGTGATACAGACAAGGGGAAGATTGAGTCAGTAATTAAATCACTGAAGACTAAGGACTTCCATGGATTCGATGGAATGCCTAGCAGAATATTCATGTACTGTGTTGCACATGTTAGCCGTGTACTTATCCATATTTGTAATTTTTCTTTAGAAATGGTCAGTTTCCTGAACGATTAAAGTACCCAGTAGTAAAGCCGCTTCATAAAAAGGGACAAAAGGATAATTCAGACCTATATCTAGACCATCGGTGTTTGCTAAAGTTACTGAAAAGGCTGTATATGTAAGGACATCATTTTATATCACACTATTTGCTATCAGATGTACAGTTCGGCTTTAGAAGTCGTTTAACAACTGAAAATGCAATATTCTATTTTCTCTGTGAGGTACTGGAAGGGTTAAACAAAAGGTTTCGAACGCTAGCCATATTTTTTTTATTTAACTATGGCGTTTGTGTTGATTAGAAAATATTGCTCCAGAAGTTGGACCATTACGGAATATGGTGAGTAGCTCACCATTGGTTCATCTCTTGCTTTAGCAACAGACAGCAAAAGGGCATTATTCACATTGGCTATGACGTGGGGTCTGAGTGGGGTACCGTCAAGTGGGGGGTACCCAAAGGACCAGTGTTTGGGCCACTTCTGTTCCTTACTTATAGAAATTATATGCCCTCTGGTATTATGGGTAACTCTAAAATATTTGTTAGCTGATGACACTAGAAAATAAACTAATGCTAAATCACAGTAAGATTCAGTTTTTACAGTTTCTAACACGCGATTCAACAAAACTTGAAGTTTTAATTTCACGGAATGGACATATGATTAGTGAAACTGAACAGTTCAAATTTCTAGGTGTTCAGATAGAAAGTAAACTGTCATGGAAAGCCCATGTTCAGGATCTTGTTCGAAGACTCACTGCTGCCATTTTACTATTCGAACGGTATCTGAAGTGAGTGACCTTTCGACACGAAAATTAGTCTACTTTGCTTATTTTCATTCGCTTATGTCGTATGGTATTATATTTTGGGGTAACTCTTCCCATTATAAAAGGATATTTTTTGGCTCAGAAACTGGCTGTTTGGGCAATAAGTGGTGGAAGTTCGCGAACCTCTTGTCGACCCCTGTTCACGAGTCTGGATATTTTGACATTGGCCTCTCAATGTCTATATTCCTTACTGTCATTACTTGCTAACAATATTAGCTTATTCCGAAGAATAAGCAGCTTTCACTCAGTTAATACACGGCAGAAATCAAACCTGCATTTGGATCGGACTTCCTTAACTCTTGCGCAGAAAGGTGTGCAGTATACTGCTACATTTATTTCCAATAAGCTACCACTCGAATTCAAAAATCTTAGTAGTAAGCCACGCACTTTCAAAGCTAATCTGAAGAGTTTCCTCATGGGCCACTATTTCTATTCTGTGGAGGAGTTTCTTGAACAATTAATCTGATTCTTGTTGTATTGTGGACTGCGTTTACTTCAACTTATGGATTGACTTTTTTCGGGTTCATACACATTTTATTTTATCTGTTATTACTTTTTGTTGTAATTTCATGTACTGACATGTTCCTTGACCTTGGAGATTTGTTCCTCAATTTGATCCTACGGAACATGACGTGTAAATAAATAAATAAATAAATAAATAACTTACAGGTTGCTACGGTTTCAGATGTTGTACTCTTCTTTTTCGCTGTGTAAGAAGTGTTAAAACACTTTCTTGGCTTTCGCTATGTTATCTGCAGTAACACATGAGCCGAAGACGGAAACCTTGTGGTTTTGCAATGAAAGACATTTGTAACTGTTAAAATCTGTAACAGGGAAAGAAGTACGTGTTTTAACCTGTTTTCCCCAGCGATAAACAGAACTACAGCGAAAAAACATGAAAATCTGTAGAATTAATGGCTGATATAAAACTACCAGCACAAAATAACTCATTGCGCCATGTGAGACAAAATAATAAACAGAAGCTCAATGAAAGTAGTTCAGAAAGTGTTGAACCACGTTTGATTAAAGCTAAAATAAACACGCGTAAGACGGAAATTGTCTACCGTCATATTACAAATTTTTATATACCAGACTCTTCACCATGTTAATAAGGTAGCAGATAGTGGCAGATACAAGTAGTGTTGTGTTGCAAAGCTGACAGTTTCTGAAATGAACGTACATGAGACTCTATTCAACAATTTGTGCCGCATTGTGACATATGTAACAATATTCTGTTTAGTGCCGTGATGAGAACTAGAGAAGGCTTGTATCTCCTATATAACTGGGACACGACCTTTCGATTTGATTATTGAACTTCATTTTTAATTTTAATCCTGTTTTCTCTTTCTCTGTTAGGTTTTCCGTTTTCTGTTATCAGTACTCATGCGACAACATGCGCTACCAATATGTTTCATGCGGTATTCATGTATATTCTTACTGTAACTATCTACAACACAGAGTCAAGTTTTGAATGTTAAACACTGCCTCCAGCTTAGACAAATGGGGCAAATCAGTTGGTTCTTTTTTCATTAGACATCTACTGTGCGCCTTAAGGAGCTCAAAGGGGTTCAAACTTACGCTATTTCTACACTTAAAGTACGCATGTAAAATACACACGTAAAAATCGGGGTGAAACGAAATCTATATGATAAATAACTGTTGCAAATTGCTCGAATTTTAAGAGTATGTTCTCTAAGCGTTTGACTCGAAGCGCCATCTTCATATTTTCAACAATCTTTATCCGTTATCGAGAAACATGACAAAAGTCTTTTTTGTACCAAAACCGAGCCCCAGATTCCAAGAAGGCTATGCACAGTACTTAGCTGAATTTTTCACGATATATTTCTGAGATTTCTAACTGGAAAAGCATGAAAGTGTTCTTGATACCTTTACCCATTTCCTAGACAGACAGGTTCAAAATTACCCTGTTTGTATACGTAAAATACAATCTTAGAATCCGGTGTAAGGCGAAAACGTGTATGTAAAGTGACGTATCACCGAGAAATATGTTGTAAAGTGTCTCCGTTATCATCAGAATAGTTCTGTGAACCCCACGATGTAGTGCTGAAATACATGCAAAATTTTTGTACACATAAGATCCGGTCTGAGGTGTCAAATTAGTTTTGCTTCTTTTCATTTTCACATGAGTAAACTATCAATGTTACTGACCCGTAACTGGCTTACAAGTCCTACTTTATCAGATAAAAGAAGGAATAATGCTCCTACTGGAGAACAAAAAGGCGAATATGCCGCTGTTTAAGACTCTGAAAAGTGAGGTACCATCTGCCTCTTTCTACCTCCCTCACCACCTTTAAAAATTTTCCCAAAAATTTTGGCATGTGAACATATCTATCATTTTTATGCTGACAGAAATGGAAACAGTGGCAGTGGTCAATAGACGGAAAAATAATAAATATTGTGAGACGATACACAGTGCTTGTATGGAAAGAGCGAAGGAGACAATATCAGTACGAGAGAAAGACTGGGACATCATGTAATTGGAATATAATTGACATTGACAGAAAAGTACCAGGCAAAGAGTGGAGGAGACAGTGCTAGCGGGAGAGGGGTAAGGAGAAGGAGAAAGTGCAAGTAGGTGAGAGACAGTCATAATGATAGTCTATGACAATGACAACGAGGAAGAGGGAGGGGGAGAGATAGTGAAGGTGAGAAGACAGAACAGCACTGAGAAGAAATGAATGAATAAGTAACATTGGGAAGGAATGAATCGGATAACAGCAGTAAGAGAGAGAGCAAGAGGGAGACAGTATCTGTGAGAGGAGTCAATATTAGTAGGACAGAACGAAGGAGACTGTGATTGTGGTACAGGACGCAATGAAGTTACAGAGACGCAAAAAGATAATGACAATAAGTTGAGCTGAATGAGAGTGTGAATGGGTAGGTAAGAGTGGATGTGTATCAGGGACTTACAGCGATGGCCTAGTGGGTGTTTGTAAGTTGTAGTTACAGCAGTTTGTAGCAGTGAGGGGTTAGCTGCAGGTTAAAAAGGGCGCTTATACGTTCTCATGCCAAAATTTTTGGGAAATTTTTTAAAAGTACTAGGGAAGGTAGATAATGTGTTTACGCCCTGCGCCTGCAACACCGGCCACCCGCGAAACGGATCTGTAAAGCAGGCCCCGGGCCGAGTAGAGGTTAGCTTTGCCTGTCTGCCAGTGTAAACAAACTCTCATCTGCGGCTAATAGGACCTGAAAGTAATTTCTAACATACACTTAACAAAAAATGCACTTTCAATGACGTGTGCTACCATGTCTGGGACATTTTATCATCAATACAAAAGTCATTTAACAAATAGCAATTTTCGTTATTTGTTGTTAATGTTTACCCACAACGTACTTTTAAAGAAATGCTTATGTGTAAGTAAAGTCCTGAAATTGAAAACGCTGAGTATGATACGCACTGGAGAATGTAACAACTACCTCAAAAAATTTGAACGTGTATGGAATTTGGCAGGAGAATTGATTAAAAAATTTTTTTTTCCAAATGTTAAAATACAGGGTATCTAACCAGATTACAATACTCTCGAAAACTGAGAATAGACGTCATGAAGACTTAAAGACAATGTTTCAATTCATGTTGCACAAATATGAGTGTAGTAACGGTCATTGCCATACCTGTAATGTTAATGATTACTGTTCAGCTCCAGCAGTAGTCTCAGATGGTAAAAAATTATTTGCGGCACGCCAAATCTAAGCCACTCTGAAGGTGAATTGCGTACTCCAAATATAATAACGTTACCCCAGTCCAGAGTACAGTAATAGGGAGAGAAGTGACGCCCTTAAAACACAGGGAAATAACATTAAAAGTATGTGGATGGACAAATTGCATCAAGTCAAGAAAAAACAAAAAGGGAAAATTGTATAATACCTTGAGACCGAGTCTTTGCTTAATACTTCTTCAATCATGGAGTAATTAATTTTGTAAGTTTTTACATTACGTTAATATTTTTGGCACTTTCTGGTAGTTGTTCAACATACGAACTACCTCGCGGTATTTACTTCCCATGTGATGCCCACCACTCCTCTTATGCATAATCGCTAAAATATTACACTCGATCAATAGGTAACACACATATTAAAAAATAGAGTAAAGTTATCTTATATAAAACATTGACTATAAAACAGGGTTTCCAGAAGATACTGGAAATGCACCAAAAATTTATTATGAGCCTGGGTGAACGCTGAGCTACAAGAGTTGCATTCTTGGGGACTACTATCGACTATCTGTCTTCTGTGGCTACGGAAATTACGAGAATCTGTAAATTTTTCACTTTAAATATCTGTTCACTCTCTAAAGAACTGAAGTGTTTCAGTAACCTTCTTAACCACTACTAAATACTCATGAATTTTGTTTCTTCCAAAGTTAACTATGACACGTTTGGCAATTTGCGATCAATACTAAAACAAATTGTAAACTAGATATTACGAACTAAAAATATAGCATAAAATTGGAATCTGTAGTGTGTTGAATAACATATCACAAGAAAGTGACACAGGTCTCATAGATGAGACGAATCAGACAGATAGAAAATACTTTATGATTTGTGTGTTGCACTTAGGAGGATTTAAATGATTTGCCTATATAAATCATGATTATAGGAAGTTACGTCGAAGCGAATTAACAGTATTCGTTCATAAAACATATACTTCTAAATTTGATGAGAGAAATGAGAAGACACTGATTCCGCTACGCACTATATTTCAGTCAAATCATCAGAACGGTAATACATACCTGACGAGGACTAACCTCGTGGGGACGCGTTATTCAATCTGTCTTACGAACAAGAGAAAATTTAAGTTTGATATGAAATTTAAATCCACCATTTCTTGCCGTGGCTATAGTTCTGCAATGCGCTTAACGTAACAAACTAGACCACACTACTTACTCACTGTGTATTGCAGGTAGAGTGGTAAGTGTGACTAATCACCACAAAACGTGAAAAGTACATAGTAATGTATTCTACTCCCAGACACGGCGGTTTTCATCACTAAACACTGTACATTTAGCTTGTTACTAAATATTCTCATAACAGTTTGGCATATACAAATATTAAACAAAGTTCTATCCCATGTGTATGGTTACAAGAGGAATTGGCTTCGATCGCAACGCCCTACAGTTCCCGCCACTCCGCGCCGCTCGCGAGCGGTACTCACCGGGCAGCTGGCTGAGGACCGCGCTTTGCGCACACCCAGGAACAACTGCCGCTGCGTTTCTCCGCGATCGCCCGCCCCACCTATTCGCCGTCGCCATGGCAACACAAATCTTCTCTTATAACGACAACTGCACGTTTTGTAAGCGGAGGTAAACAAGTTATTGATCGCGTTGTTGACGAGGAACCTTCGTTGTAGATCAAATAACTTTGAAACCGCCAGTCAAAAGATTGAAAACTGTGAAAGGATTCATTGTTTCGTTCAGTGCAAAGACAAATTCTTAGGTTTACCACCGGCTGTTATTTGCATGATTAAATCAAATAGTGATTGCTGAAACTATCCTTAATAGCACTGAGTGAAGAATGAAGTATGAAACACAGTTAACTGCTGAAACCAGAAGTCATGTTATAGTCTTGTACTCAATAGACGAAAAAATAGGGCGGTAACTAAGATTCTCCATAACGACGAAAATAACTGTAGAATTGAAACTTCCTGGCAGATTAAAACTGTGTGCCGGACCGAGACTCGAACTCGGAACCTTTGCCTTTCGCGTGCAAGTGCTCTACCAACTGAGCTACCCAAGCACGACTCACGCCTCGTCCTCACATCCCCTCCTTTCTTTCAGGAGTGATAGTTCTGCAAGGTTTGCAGGAGAGCTTCTGTAAAGTTTGGAAGGTAGGAGACGAGATACTGGCAGAAGTAAAGCTGTGAGGACGGGGCATGAGTCGTGCTTGGGTAGCTCAGTTGGCTGCCGGCACGGTAGCTCAGCGTGTTCGGTCAGAGGGCCAGCTGCCCTCTGTAATAAAAAAAACTGAGTTCATGGATCAACAACGCACTAAAACGGGTGTCTTTCGACGTCCGCCTAGAGCAGATACAACGAACGAAAAAAAAAAAGTTGATAGAGCACTTGCCGGCGAAAGGCAAAGGTCCCGAGTTCGAGTCTCGGTCCGGCACACAGTTTTAATCTGCCAGGAAGTTTCATATCAGCGCACACTCCGCTGCAGAGTGAAAATCTCATTCTGGGAACTGTAGAATTACTGCACTAAGATATGCGAAATGTTATAAAGGTTTTTAAATAAAGCAAACGTTATTAGCATTCTGCATCTTAATTCTTTATGTCTAAATACTTATTCCTTAACACAGTCACCCTGGTGACGGACACTGTTCCCCCAATAACAGAACAGTTTGTTGATACTGTCACTGTAGAACGTTTGATTATGCTGATGGAGCCACAACCTCACCTCTACTTCCACCGCTTCATCACTATTGAAGTGATTTCTTCGAAGGTGTTCTTTAAGTTTTGGGAACAGACGAAAATGGTTGGCGTAATGAAAGGACTGTATGGAGGATGACTGATGACAGTGAACCCAAAACGTCGGATTGTTGCAGGTATCGTAGCGCTCGTCTGTGGTCTGGCATTTTCATGGTGAAGGAGGAGAGTGCTCCTTGTGTGTAAGAACTCTTCAAGTTCGAAACTCGATTATAGCATGACGTTTCACATGCACCGACATAGTTATGTTACACGTTACAATTCGCTACCCTCTAGCGGCAGAGGGCCGCAAATATTTACACGTGAAGATTAAAGACGTAGAATGTTAATAACGTGTGTTTTATTTAAAAAGACTTCTTTCACATAAAAAATGCAGAGGTATTTCTTTTCAGCACGCCCTCGTACTACATTTCTATGATGCATGTGGACAACTAATGATCAGTTATGATCTTGACACTCCTCGGACATTAAAAAGATGAACTGTAGTAAAAATAAGGGTGTAATACAAACTATAGTTCAAAATGAAGAAGTAATAAGGTTCACCGAATATTATATGTGTGTACATCGTGGAGGCTCGTATTTTTTATATTTTTACAGGCTGAATGAAGACTAATTAAAATCTATTGCAGCAACTGTTTAACCGGATACAAAAAATAGCTTCTAGCATAGAAATCAATAGTAATCTGAAAAGTAATAACATTCGAAATTGAAAATGCGAGAAGGGAGGCTGTTTTAAAAACGAAACACTAAATTTAAGTGATACTTATAATGCAAGAATAAACAAACTCGAGCAATTTGGACGGACAAAATAAAAGGAGTACATTAGAAGAACAAGATGACAGAGTAACGGAGAAATACAAAACATCAGTCAAAGACGATGCATTAATTTGGAAAATGACATTCGTCGACCAATATGGAGTTAAGATGGTTTTAGTGTTTACAGTGAATATGAAAACTTCCTAGTTGAGTATTCAAAGAGAGGAATACTATTTGTACATCTTTTTCATAACGGGAATGTGGGATTGATGTCAGTAACATGATTTTATTCCGGCCTTCAGTTAATGCTCCTAGAGGATCTATACCTTCTGCTTACTGGCAGAGTCGAGAGTGAAACTATTTTGTCACAGCATACTACATCACTTCTATCCTTCTCTGACCAAACGTTTTACTTTTCTTTTAACACCTGACAGCATGTACATGAATTCAGCAATACCACACACTTTTCACTAACAGACTCACCTCTCACCCATTTCGGACCGTGCAGTCACCGGTACCCGAGTAACAAATATCTTATCATGGAAACTTAAGCGTTTCTGGGCTTAAAGAATTGACGCTAAAGTTCCCAAACTGCAGTAAACTATATAAGGGCGAGTGTTCTACGTTGGAACACTTTTAAGAATTTCGACTCCAGCCACCAGTTCTGTAATAGAAACTTAAAATATTTTTAAATTATAGTATTCACTTTTTGTGTGCTGCAGTCTGTTTCTGAAATTACAGAAATTACCCCGGAAAAGTAAGGTTTATCTGAATGCGTGAGAATGCTCTATGGTACAACATGGTTGTGTGCCCAGAACGAAATACAGAAGCTGCATGCAAATTCACGTGCGCTGTTGGTGCTTTACTTTCTGACAAAAGCTAACGAGCTACATCGTACCAATTGGTTTATAGCAAAAAGAAACAAAAGAAGTGAAATTATCAGATGTATCAGTTTGCTGCACTATTCTATTGTGCCCTTAGAAAATTCTTTAAAAAACAGTAAGCCAACCAAAAATAGTCAATGAATGTAAACACAAATACGATTAATTAAATAAGATTAATCGGAAACAGTCCGTCACGACGAAGATGTAATATGGAACATAATTAGGTCCCATGTAAATTTCATTTAAGTCAAGAAAATAAATTATGTCAAATGGAGGTCTTACGATTTTGAGAATGCATTCAAGAATGAAATACAATTTTGGAACACTAGTGGAATCAAAGCAGAACGTACACAGGTAAAATCTAATTTTTGGTGCCAAAGGCATTGTCCAGAGAAACTTATTATTTACTGTAATCAAACGGCGCAAAGTCCACAGAACTGCAATATAATTAGGGACATTAGTCGTCTCTTACGTAAAAAACTGAATGAGGGAGTAAAAAAAAAATACCGCTGCAAAGCCTTTTAATAGCTAATTAATTGTCTGTCCGAAGGCTGGGGTGAAGCCACGACCCTTGGGTCCACATGAACCATACTATACTCAACAACGACCACCGCTTTGTACGAGTGAGTGACCCCTTAGGTGAATGAGGTAAAGTTACGACCTTTTTAGGTGTGGTCTTGGTTGACGACGTCGCCCCGAACGCTCATGTCAGCACTGTCGGTACTATTTGATGATTTCTTCTGATATCAGACTGTGACATTTTGAAGTGAGACAGTACACATGCAGAAATCAACTGTTGTGGGGGCAGTGAGAGATGGTTTGGCTCTGAGCACTATGGGACTTAACATCTATGGTCATCAATCCCCTAGAACTTAGAGCTACTTAAACCTAACTAACCTAAGGACATCACACAACACCCCGTCATCACGAGGCAGAGAAAATCCCTGACCCCGCCGGGAATCGAACCCGGGAACCCGGGCGCGGGAAGCGAGAACGCTACCGCACGACCACGAGCTGCGGATGGCAGTGAGAGAGGATGAGTCACTGTCTCACTTTTCTACACAATCGAGGTCGCTATTTAATGTTGATTTTATACTCAAGACATAGTTTTTTTATACGACAGGAAGTTATCCGCATTCGCAAGCATTGATGGGAGCGTGTATGTCGTTAATACATGTGGGATGCTTATGGCGAGTCTCCTTCATATAGTAATTTCTTGGAGTAGAGAACAAGCAGGCAATTTGCTCATTTAACAGTAAATCTTGAAGCGGACGTTTGGGCTTCGAAATCCACGTGTAGCTGCTAGCGAAAGGAACATCTTGAAGCACTTACGGGGGTCAGAATAATGGGCCCAAGAATTTCTCGCGCCAGTGTGGGGACAGGTGGTTGGGCCCAAGAATTTCTCGCTTCAGTGTGCAGACAATGCGTTCGGTCAAAGAGGCGAAAAAACGACCTACCTGTACCTACGTGTTAGACACCTCTTGCCACAGCAGGGGCAGGGGGCACGAGAGAAATCTAGGTTGCCAAGTCAACACTTTACGACAATGTAGTAAACGCTCCTTATTAACAAAGATGGCGGCCACAAAAATTTGCGAATTTTCATGTCCACTGTGTACCGGACGCTATTGAGGGCGGTTTCAGGTGGTGTGTCCCTCTGCCCACGGAGCCTTTTGTGGAGCCTCAGACCTTCAAAGCAATTTTAGAGGGAACGCAACATTTATGGTGGCTCTGGAATTATCTATGTTGGGACTGAAAAGCACTTCCCTTAGTTTAGCCTGGGCACCTGGGCAGACACACGGTAATGTTTGGGACATCCAGATAATGATCTCAGTGATAAATGTGTTGTTCACATTAGAACTCTACGGAAACTCAAAACACACTGCCTAAAGTGGCCGAGGGGAAAAAAAAGTCGAGAACACATTATCATCTCCACTCAACAAGGGAAATTGGAAATCGGGAATTGGCTGCTTCTCCTGAAAAGAGAAGAATGTAGTTAACTTTGATTAGGATTGACCGATGAGTAGAGCAGATGAGTTAGGGAAGAGACATGGATCTTGTGGAGTCTTGTGATTGGCATGAAGCCCCTGTTGGGGTGGTTGCAGGAGTGCCTTTGTGGAGCTTACCGAGGTTTGATGAAAAGAGAGGAGAGGAGTGGGACTTCTGATTTAGACTGCAATGTAGAGAGCATTCTGGTCTTGGAACACTGGTCCTGACTGAGACTTCACTATAGCACTGGTCTTGACTGGGAGTCTGTGGTGAGCCCTTAGCTATATCGACAGTGTAGCCCTCAGTCATCTCGGACAACTTGCTGTGCTGATGGAAATCTTATTCGTGACAGGTCTGCCGCTTTGACGTTGATCTTATGCACACTGCCGTATAAGTGAGTCAAATTGTTCCATGGTATGACGGGCGAATGGGAGTATCACACACTGGAATCTGCTGAGATTTCGGGCTCCATTAGAGAGCAATTGCGATCCGTCTAACAGATCGCCAACTGCGACTTTGCATATTTTTTTTCCGCAATAGGTAATTACAGGCACCGCAAATCCTTGCTCTGCAGACCCTGGAACCACGACTGTCACCTGAGAACAGCGCCAAACATCGAGAAAAGGGGTATTGTCTTGCTGCTCCGGCTTGTCAGTGCAAACAGGATCACAATCTCGTCCCTTGTTCTCAGCTGCACCAATTTAGTATAACTTCGGTTTAGAATAAATCCATCAAAGTCTATTCAGCGTTACATAATTTCAGAGTGCATTATCCATATTTTGAGCCAGAGTAAATACTTCAATCATTCAAACCTTAGTCTTTGCCAACCAGCCGCCAGACAGGGGAGTATTAAGTGTAGTAGAATATTTGTGTTGCCATCAGTTCATGTTCTATTTTGTCATCACACTTAACATGTATTTTTGTCCTATTTTTTAATCTATAAATTTCTGCCATAACTTTTATAGAAGATCAATCCCGTGTTGATATATTAGTCACCCATCAACAATTGACTAAAATAACGACAGGGTCTCTTTTCATTAATACTATTTCAGCATTCAAGTTAATTTAGATTCTTATAAATGTGATAACCTCTAATGCAGGCTATCAACAACAAACACAGTCAAAGGGCAAAATCAATTTAGCAGATGCGTGGGACAGGTAATTAAGTGGGATGTTTACTAATTAAGGTGATTGCTGTCAGGGCGGTAACTGATAGTCGCCTGTCGCCTTTCAAAATCTACCACAAGCCCAGTGTAGTGTTGCAACCTGCTGCTCTCCATGACTCCGATACAGCCCTTTCCTGTCCCTCAGATGAACTTGGGGACAGCAACCGTCAGCGATGCTAGGTAGCAATCGGCTGCGGATTGAACTTTGTTCACTCAGCTCACAGTACCTTACGGCAGTGATTTTTAACTTATGGACCCTGGATGGATGACATTGAAGAAGATTATACTCCCAACCATTGTGGATGAGAAGAGGAGTATTTCCAGATACATCTCTGACCCTCCCGAGTAGCGGTAGACAACGGTGAACACACATCCTGCAGGTGACCAGATGACCAGCCACAGCATTCAGGGAAATGATCTACAGACTTATAGCTTAGCGACCATCAGCGATACCACCGTTCTGATCGGTATAAACTTGTCGCTTCTTCAAGACATACTCAGTGCAGCAGACATCGACATTATTTTTCTCAAAGAGGTATATGTCGACGATTTTCTTGTTATGTACAACGGCTCATGTGTCTCTCGCCTCGCCAACTAAGAACAGCGTCGCAGTTCTCCTCAGGAGGTCCTCGTGATGGATTAAGTACGGTATCTACCCAACGCTAGATGAATTGACGTAACAGTGCGAGGTGTCCAGTTTATCACTGTGTACACCCCTTCCAGAACAAATCGACGTCGCAAACGATCGCTCTTCTTCCGGAATGAGTAGCGCCGCTCCTTCAGGGCAGACACTAGGGTTTGGGGCTAGGGGGCGACTTCAATAGCGTCCAGACGCCCAAGGACCTGCTTTCGCACCATTCACCGTACCGAGAACTTGGGGCACTTATCAGCGATCTCCAGGGCACAGGGCATACTGGCAGAGAATGTTCTGACATCAGCATCAGCACTGTTTTATCACAAATGTCAGTCTGGGAAACCGAACATGCTGAGATATTTGCACATGTTTACAGGGTGATTAATTATAATCACTCTGCACTTAATTATAAAGTTAAACTCTCAAAACGCTGTAGAAATAACACCCCTGGTCAGAATGACGTCAAATTGCAACGGTATATTATCGGAGAAGGGGGGAAATGTACAAGAAAAAAATGTGGAAATTGATCAATACATGGCGCTGTATGTGTGAGAGTACGTAAATGAAAACACCTGTCATGCGAACGACCTATTGAAGTTGGTATAAACACGCTGGGTACACGGCTTTTCACCCCTTCGCGTCTGCAATGTTCGCCATAACTGTTTCAATGCAGGTTCGCGCTCTGCTTGTAAAGCTGTATAACAAGAATGATGACTGTGCACACGTCGCTCTGCAGAAGTTCCGGACACTGAACGGTTTGAAAAAAGGCGTTGGTCCGTGAACTGCCGTGGGTCTGGAGAAAATGATTCGGAAATTCGAAAAGACGGGTTCTTTTGGTGTGCAGCCTGGTAGAGGGAGGAAACGAATTGATTCGAAGTCAGTGGAAGCAGTGGCCACAGCAGTGCAGGAGGAGACGAGTGGTGGTGTGCAAACGTGTAGTGCATGGAGAATTGCCCGAACAATGGACATCCCCGTGAGCACGGTGCGTAAAATCCTACGAAACATCTTCTTTGCTATCCATTCAAACTTACCCATGTGCACGAATTGCTTCCTGTTGACCTGCGAGCAGGAGTGCCTTTGCTTTGGAATTTCTTGCTCGCATGGAAGTGAACAATGGTTGGCCGTGGAAGATTTTGTGGACAGACGAAGCCCACTTCCATCCGACAGGATATGTCAATACACAGAATTGTCGAATATGGGCAACGGAAAATCCACACGCAAATAAACCAGTACCACTTCATCCTGGAAACGTCACTGTGTGGTGCGAGTTTACGGTATCGTTTATCATAGGGCCAAATTTTTTTCGAAGAGACAGTTACTGGTAAGCGCTATAAGTGTCTTTTGCGCAACCACGTCATTCCAGCTCTCCAACAGCGTGGATGTGTAGATGGGCTCATTTTTGTGCAAGACAGCGCATCTCCTCACATTGCAAATCCTATTTAGCAGCTGCTGAAGCGCTGTTTCGGATATGCTAGAATTATCAGTCGCCATTTCCCTACAGCCTGGCTGTCCCGACTACCTGATCTTAATCCGTCTGACTTCTGGCTGTGGGGATATCTGAAAGATGCTTAGCCAGCCGCGGTGGCCGAGCGGTTCTAGGTGCTTCCGTCAGGAACCGCGCGACTGCTACGGTCGCAGGTTCGTATCCTGTGTGTGATGTCCTTAGGTTAGTTAGGTTTAAGTAGTTCTAAGTTCCAGGGGACTGATGACCTCAGGAAGTCTCATAGTGCTGAGAGCCATTTGAACCATGTTTGAAAGATGTTGTGTTCAGTGTTGCAATTGCAGACTTAGCTGCATCGAATGCACGCATTGTGCAACACATTCTGAACGTGAACGCGGAAACACTTCGATCAGTTGTAGAACATGCTGTTCCTCGACTTCAACTTGTTGCAGGAAACGGTGGACAGCATACTGAACATGTTTTGTGCCAGTCGCTCGGAAATTAATAATGCGATTCCAATTTGATTGATGGTTTTTACACGGTTTTTGGCCTCAGGTTAAAATCCGATGTGATTGATGCTTTTTATGCGGGTTTTTGACTCAGGACAATTAAAAACTGATGTGAGTGTTGCTTTTTATGCGATTTTGGTCTCACGACGATGAAAAACCGATTGTTCCTATCCGGTGTGATATGACCTTGCTGTGGTGGATGGGCTTACGTAACTAACAGTATCACACCTGTATACCTATGCGCACTGAGTAGTACAGCTTGTTTAACGTCAAACGTACACCTCAGGTATTGTTGTATGATTCATTTGTCATTTGTAGTCGAGCACTATTAAGTTATGTTGCTTACAGTGCCATCTATTGTTACATTTCGTAACTATTTTTCTTCTGGCATACGTTTTCCCCATTCTCCGATAATATTCCGTTGCAATTTGACATCATTCTGACCAGTGGTGTTATTTATACAGTGCTCTGAATGTTTAATTATAATCGCCCTGTATTGCGCAGACTAGAGCATCAGCACTTCCTCATCCGGCCACGTACCAACGTCAAGGATGAGAGGAGAGTGCATCCAAAAAATGGTTCAAATGGCTCTGAGCACTATGGGACTCAACTGCTGAGGTCATTAGTCCCCTAGAACTTAGAACTAGTTAAAGCTAACCAACCTAAGGACATCACAAACATCCATGCCCGAGGCAGGATTCGAACCTGCGACCGTAGCGGTCTTGCGGTTCCAGACTGCAGCGCCTTTAACCGCACGGCCACTTCGGCCGGCTAGAGTGCATCCACGCCCCCGCTCTAATGCATGAATAATGGCGAGCAAATTTAAATTTATTTGTGTGTATGTGTGTGTGTGGTCAGCATGAAGCACCCACCGTCCCGCACCCCACATCCTGGCGCGCTAACTATATTTCGACACTCGCGGATGCTTTCGTACCATACCGAGAAGACAGACATGCATTATATTTCGCATCAGCGCTTTCTTATCATTCCGGGAACACATACATATGGCACCCTCTCGCCAGCGGCCCTGCACCTAGTGCCTAGCCACCCATCGACATCATCATCAATAGTGGACCTCCCAACCGCTTTCGACCAATATGTTTAGTGCTTGGGTATTTGTTATAGTAACAAATTAATTTCAAGTACTCGAACGATATGGCGAAGTTACTCATGCGTCTCCTCTGTGGAACTTCGGCGTCACACACACACACACACACACACACACACACACACACACACACCAGTGTAATGTATATAATTGCTCATTGCTTGGGTGTTTGTTATAACAAATATTGTACCGCAACCGATCGGACGCCGTCACACATCAGCATAACATCAGTAAAGAATATAGTGATCAAAAGTACCTGCAGTTTATATCAACCAGTAGTCATAATACTAATGACAGCGCCTCTAAAGCGGAGTTATTAAACACAGTTTTCTGAAATTCCTTCGCTAAAGAAGACGAAGTAAATATTCCAGAATTCGAGACGAGAACAGCTGCCAACATTAGTAACTTATATGTAGATATCCTTGGTGTAGCGAAGCAGCTTAAATCACTTAATAAAGGCAAGTCAGATACCGTACCCATAAGGTCCCTTTTAGAGCATACTTATCAATAACGTACGACTGATCGCTCGACGAAAGATCCATACTGGAAAGCTGCATAGGTCACGCCAAAGAAAGGAAACAGGAGTAATCTGCTGAATTAGAGACTCACATAACTAACATCGATTCCCAATGGGTTTCGGAAACCTATACTGTGCTCAAACATTAGAATCACATCGAAGCAAATGATTTATTGACAAATTGCCAACACTGATTCAGAAATTGTCGTTCTTATGAAACACAACTAGCTCTTTATTGGCACAAATTAGTGGGTGCTATCGACAGGGAATCTCAAATTGATTCTATGTTTTTCGACTTCCAGAAGACGTTTGACACCATTGCTCGTAAGAGACTTCTAACCAGATTGCGTACTTGTGAAATATTGCTTCCGTTGTGCGACTGGATCCGTGATATCCTCTCAGATTGGTCACAGTACGTAGTAATCGACAGAAAATCATCGAGTAAAACATAACAAATATCGGACGTTTCTTGAGAGAGTGTCGTAGGCCCTCTGCTGTTCCTGGCCTACCTAACCTGTATCCCACCACCACATGCACGTCATTGGTACAGTGTACAGTCAGTATGTTGTAAATATTGTTGTTTCCGGCATTGCCTCTCTGACCTATATAAGCATTACGCTCATACAAACTGAATCTGTGTGGCGGAGGGAACACGCCCTCCACCACCGGTTTTATAAGCCATTAGAGAAAAGCGGTGTTTGGCGCGCTCCCGAAGATGTAATAAGTTATCCAGTTATAAAAACGCATCTGAGTGCTCATAGCAGCAGCAGCAGCATCAGTATTAGTCAGAAAGTTGAACCATGTACGACGTTTTCGTTGATTGCCAGGGATTTCGCACTACAGTTAATTGATTTGTTGCAAAGAAGTAGCATTTCGGATACTGGATGGTGATCGAGGTAGCATGATTGCATCCTGTGCTTTTATGTTAGACCTGACAGCGTTCTGCCATGAGATGTACGTAAATTTTACAAATTGGTTAATGGTGAATCGCTACCGGCAGAGTAATGACTCAGTTGGCATGCCTTTGGATATGTTGTAGTGTTGCATACGTTCAGTTATTCCACCCGAGTCGCGTGTCTTCCCGAAGGGCTTCGAGAAAGTGAATGGGTTACAGAGGATCACCAGAAAATGATGCCTACAATACTGAGGACGACGGGTGTCCCTCACTCCCTACACTCCGACGGGGATTGCGTGTTGACAGAAATGAAGCAGTGACTCCTCAGTTAAATGTAAAATTTTTGGAATATTGGGGGTCTGGTCGTAGTTCACATATGGTAGAAAAGTTGTGTTTCAATATGTTGAAAAATGAAAATGCTATGTTTCTTTTTTATGTGGTGTCCTGCCCACTCGCCTCTTGTAGGTTGCCTGAAGGCCGCTGCTTTCTCGGATAGCTATACAACAATTCAAGCAAATCACATTAATGGTTTTTATTACAATAAAGTAGATTGACAATACTTAACTTTGATTTACAATGTCGTGTCACAAGCAATTAGCGACATGTAAATAATCAATGTCTTTCACTAAGTACAATGTCCATGCAAGTAATGGAAATGGATCACAAGTTATGGCTCTTCTAGTCCAGGTCTATTTTTTTTTCTTTAGTGTTATTTTGAAACCTGTATTACAGGCAGGACTGCAGCAGCATACGACGCCGCTCTTTGGCCGCAGAGAAACACAAATATACAAATGAAGACATTTAGAGAAAAAACATGGTGGACATATAAACGGAGACAAACACTTTTTAAAATACAAGGTGCCGTTCACGGACGTAGAGTCCAAGATAAAATTGTTCAGACACTTGGACACAGACAGAGACGAAAATTGTCACACGTGAACGTAGGTGCACAAAACGGATAACACTGAATCACTTAAGCACAAAACGACGGCACACACAGAACACGAGGCGTTGATCTCCGGCGCGCGAATGTTCACTAACGTGTACGAGTCCGGGGACCTGCCAAGAGAGGAGGACGGGGGTGGGGGTGGGAGAGGGAGAGGGGAGAGCAGATGCCACGGGGAGGGGAAGCCCGGGGGAAGAGGGAAGGAGGGAGGGGATGGGGGAAAAGGAAAGAGAAGGGAGGGAGGGTGCCTAAAGGAAAGGACACAGGAAGTGGGGGGGGGGGGGGGGAGGATCAGAGTTGATAGGAGGGGTAGATGGAGCGGAGGAGGACATCATCAGGGAGGGGGAGCTGGCAGAAGCCACCTTGGGATAGGGTGAGGAGGGTCCAGGTCTACTAGGAGCGGCGGTTATATTCTCTTCGGATAGAGGCCACTCCCGTCATGCTGCGGTCCTAGTCAGCATACTATTGGCTGACGTCGTCTCACAGCCTTCTTGATCTTCGTGCCGGCGCTTGTCGTTACGCCGGAACATTTTATCCACGCAATATTTTCCAGAGATCATTAATTTCGTTGTACTGTTGTATCACAAAGGAGTAGCAGTTTTTCGGTGAGAATTAGTCTTGCAGGATAGTATTAGTCTTGTAGGGTAAGAAGTGCATTCATGCTGAATTCTAAGTTAAGTTGTATCTGTATCTGAATTTGGCAGAGTGACAAGAGCAGTGACTCCGTACACATAGAGGTTTTCACAGATAACAGGTATTACTGAGTTTAAAGAGATAAATGAAAAATGAGCCATTAGTTGAAATTATATGTTACACACTCATGCAGTAACTCCTACAAATAGCACAAAGTTTCTAATACACGTACCTTTGGAAACACAATAATCAAGTGAAGTTAGTTATATGCCCAGAAGTTGCTATTAGAAGAGAATTTATGGAGTGAAGAACACAATAAGATCATCAATGCAGGAGTCAGAAGTCAGGGTCCATTACATACTTGCTATAGTTTTACGACATTTGTAAAAGCAACAGTTGACATATACTAAGGGTTTTCGTTGTTGAAAGCGATAATTCCTATAACATCCCGCTGCAAACAATGAACAGTTTACACCGGAAGCTGAAAATTCTACCCTCATACAACATACGAAAGTATGAAAAAATGACTCCAGAGCATAGACTACAAACAAAATGTTGGTAGAGTGGCACCAACATCTAGAAATTGGTAGGAAGTCAGGCTCTAAATGGTTACACCACAATTATGTGTGCTGTATGTATTTCGAGCAATATACTCTCCGTTCTAGCTCAGAACTCGGCTGTTCGTTGTAACAACAAAATAATTTCATCTTGTCCATAGAAAATGTACCAGAACTACCTGACAAGGTCTCACTGAAATCGGTGCAACGTCACGTCAGTATTCGTAAGTAATTTAGTGAGCAAAAGTACCTGTAGTATTTATCAACCGCTCGAGGCATCTGTGCTGTAGTGACGTCATGCAGGTAAGAAACGAGCTTTACAACACTGCCAACAAAAATCACACAGAAAACAATCCACAATCCTTTTTCACAATCAATATTTTAGACGTTTCGGTCAGGCAAGAAATGCACGCCTGTGGCGTTTCTGGAACGTGATCCACATTCCAGCAGGCATGTTCCTATATGAACACAATCAGATATCGCTGAGTTACCATAACACAATAGAATCGGCCCTCTATGGAAATGTTAACTGCGGGAGAGAGACGATCTCAGTTTGAGACGCTTTATACGGAGCAGATAATACTGTATAAGCACTAACGACAGAGAGAGAGAGAGAGAATCGTAGCAAGTGACAGTAAGCTTTCTAACTCAGTGCTGCGGAGCAGCAGAGCGAGGTCGGCGACCAGTGCTGCCCACTAAGCAGGCAGTCTCCTGCACCAAGCCGCCACACGCACAGAAGGCATGCAAGCACCCAGTGTCGAGCGAGTCTGAAATGTTAATTGGTGTAACAGGTTGTGCCTGATTCCAGTGATTGTTCTAGAGTCGTGTAATCACACAGTAATAACATTTTCCGTCTATTTTGCGTAATACATTACATTTATTTTGTGTGTCGAGAGCAACTGTTAATCCATGCAGCAACCGTTGGTTCTCTAGTAATCCGTAAACGAAATGCATTACCTATGTCCCTTGTACCGAAATACACTACTGGACATTAAAATTGCTACACCAAGAAAAAATGTAGATGATAAACGGTTATTCATTGGACAAATATATTATACTAGAACTGGCATGTGATTGCATTTTCACGCAATTTGGGTGCATAGATTCTGAGAAATCAGTACCCAGAACAACCACCTCTGGTCGTAATAATGGCCTTGATACGCCTGGGAATTGAGTCAAACAGATCTTGGATGGCGTGTACAGGTACAGCTGCCCATGCAGCTTCTACACGATACCACAGTTCATCAACAGTAGTGACTGGCGTATTGTGACGAGCCAATTGCTCGGCCACCATTGACCAGACGTTTTCAATTGGTGAGAGATCTGGAGAATGTGCTGGCCAGGGCAGCAGTCGAACATTTTCTGTATCCAGAAAGACCCGTACAGGACCTGCAACATGCGGTCGTGCATTATCCTGCTGAAATGTATGGTTTCCAATGGATCGAATGACGGGTAGAGCCATGTTTCGTAACACATCTGGAATGTAGCGTCCACTGTTCAAAGTGCCGCCAATGCGAACAAGAGGTGACCGAGACGTGTAACCAGTGGCACCCCATACCATCACGCCGGGTGATACGCTAGTATGGCGATGACGAATACACGCTTCCAATGTGCGTTCACCGTGATGTCGCCAAACACGGATGCGACCATCAAGATACTGTAAACAGAACCTGGATTCATCCGAAAAAATAATGTTTTGCCATTCGTGCACTCAGGTTCGTCGTTGGGTACACCATCGCAGGCGCTCTTGTCTGTGATGCAGCGTCAAGGGTAACCGCAGCCATGGTCTCCGAGCCGATAGTCCATGCTGCTGCAAACGTCGAACTGTTCGTGCAGATGGTTGTTGTCTTATAAACGTCCTCATCTATTGACTCAGGGATCGAGACGTGGCTGCACGATCCGTTACAGCCATCCGGATAAGATGCCTGTCATCTCGACTCTGCTAGTGATACGAGGCCGTTGGGATCCAGCACGGCGTTCCGTATTACCCTCCTGAACCTACCGATTCCATATTCTGCTAACAGTCATTGGATCTCGACCAACGCGAGCAGCAATGTCGTGATACGATAAACCGCAATCGCGGTAGGATACAATCCGACCGTTATCAAAGTCGGAAACGTGATTGTACGCATTTCTCCTCCTTACACGAGGCATCACAACAATGTTTCGCCAGGCAACGCCGGTCAACTGCTGTTTGTGTATGAGAAATCGGTTGGAAACCTTCCTCACGTCAGCACGTTGTTGGTGTCGCCACCGGTGCCAACATTGTGTGAATGCTCTGAAAAGCTAATCATTTGCATATCACAGCATCTTCTTCCTGTCGGATAAATGATTCAAATGGCTCTGAGCACTATGGGACTTAACATCTGAGGTCATCAATCCCCTAGAACTTAGAACTACTTAAACCTAACTAACATAAGGACATCACACCCATACATGCCCGAGGAAGGATTCGAAACTGCGATCGTAGCAGTCTCGCGGTTCCGGACTGATGCGCCTAGAATCGCACGGCCGGCGGTTAAATGTTGCGTCTGTAGCACGTCATCTTCGTGGTGAAGCAATTTTAATGGCCAGTAGTGTACTAAGGAAGTATCTCTGAGCAGCCTTTGCGATTTTGTCAATGGATTTCTTGTTGAAAGACATCTGTTATAGCAAACCTATGGTAACGAAAAACATCAAAATGTTATTTTTTTTCTTTGCTTTCATTCGACAAAGGGTAACATGAATTGTCGATTATTAGACGTGTTGTAAACAGTTACAGTGTGTCACGACAGATATGATCAGTAGCCAGGGATATGACAAGTGGATTATGTGAGCACACGCTCCATTAAGAACCAAGTCTTCAGTGTAATTATTTCAAAGTACAGTGAGGTATCAGAGACATGTCGGCGGATAAATTCGATAGTGCCGACACTGGACAAGCGACTTCCAATGTAGGCACAAGGTTGATGACATACAGAAGTTTGGATCTGGCGGTGAGTCGTGCTCGGATAGCCTAATTTTTCCGCTCGCGCTAAGCACATCGCATAAGGTCTCGGTTGTAATCGGTTTTACAGCAGAGTACACTGTGGCCAAAAGTATCTCTCTCCTACTGCTTCAATACAATTGTCATGTAGTGGCATAGGTGTTCTAGTAGATGGGAATCACTACCACAATACATTATTTCCCTACACAGACGCCAGCATCCTGTTATCACAAAAGCTATGAACCCTGCGTGTTGTTATTGATTGGTAAACTTAAAGAAAGAAACCACAGGGACTTACCGATTTTGGCTGACGACTTACCACAACGCATGGCAGCTGTTCCGTATTACACTTACAGTGTCTTTCGTAGAGGCAAACACACTTCGATCTGTTCTCAAAAAATTATGGCGCACAATTGGAACACGTCACTGCAAGGGGTGAGGTTTTAATGTTACTCAAGCACATTCTGTTCTGTTTCGCCGTCGATCAGTACAACTGCATTCGTTCGAACTTAGTCTTCTATCGTTGCACAGTTTTTATTACTGGCAGAACTCTAAAAATGACTTCAACACTCAAGTGTCTACTAATACAATCAAGTTTACTTCGGATATGTCGGTAGCTACTGCCACCCATTTTTATGTAGGTCCCCCACCTGCAGCTATTCCCTTTTCTTTGACCTATTCTCCAGATATACATGCAGTTTCATGTCACATTTTGTGATTAAAGAAAGTACACTGAAGCTACAAAGAAACTAGTATTGGCATGTTTATTCAAATACAGAGATATGTAAGCAGGCAGAATACAGAACTGCGGACGGCAACGCTTATATAAGACCCGAAGTATTTGGCCCTAGCATCTCCGAGATAGCGGTGAAGTGGGGATTTTCCCCTTCGACCATTTCACGAGTGTACTGTGAACCCGGCAAAACATCAAATCTCCTACAATGCTGCGGCCGGAAAAAGATCCTGCAAGAGCGGGACCAACGACGACTGAAGAGAAACTTTCAGCGTGACAGAAGTGCAACTCTTCCTCAAATTGTTGAAGATTTCAATGCTGTGCGATCAGCAAGTGTTAGCATGCGAACCATTCAACGAAACATATGAGCTTTCGGAGCCTAAGGCCCACTCGTGTACGCTTGATGACTGCACGACTCAAAGCTTTACTCCTCGCCTGGGCCTGTCATCAACGATATTTGACTGTTGATGACTGGAAACATGTTGTCTGGTCTGACTAGTCTCGTTTAAAATTGTATCGAGTGGATGGATGTGTACGGGTATGGAGACAATCTCATGAATCCATGGACCCTGCATATCAGTAGGGGACTATTCAAGCTGGTGGAGGCTTTGTAATGGTGTGGAGTGTGTACAGTTATAGTGATATGGGACTCCTGATACGTCTAGGTACGGCTCTGACAGTTGACACGTACGTAAGCATCTTGTCTGATCACCTGCATCCATTCATGTCCGTTGTGCATTCCGACGGACTTGGGCAATTCCAGTAGGACATTGCGACACCCCAGACGTCCAGAATTGCCAGGAACACTCTTCTGAGTTTATACACTTCCGCTGACCAGCAAACGCCCCATACATGAACGTTATTGAGCATATTTGGGATGTCTTGCAACGTATTGTTCAGAAGACATCTCCACCCCTTGTACTTCTACGGATTTATGGAGAGCCCTGCAGGATTCGTGGTGTCATTTCCCACTAGCACTACTTCAGACATTAGTCGAGTCCGTACCACGTCGTGTTGTGACACTTCTGCGTGCTCGCGGAGCCCTGCGCGATTTTACGTAGGCGTACCATTTTCTTTGGCTTTTCAGTGTATGAATAGCTTTGTAATATGAGGGGAAAGGTTAAACTTACGTAATGGTACGCTGCACGACAGCGCGCAACCCGCCTTCCGAACTCTATTAATCAGTGGTAGTGTCCAAAAAAATGTCTCCCCAGTGGCAAAACCCCGAAATCCCTTAATAATAAAACACTGGAAACTGACAATCTAAACCGTATAAGAGATAATAAAAAGAGTGTAACTGTGGAATAGGTCGATACACGACATTTTTTTTTACCTTACACACACACGCACACTCACACACTCACACACACACACACACACACACACACACACACACACACACACACACACACATATACACCAAAAATGTTTTACAAACATTACGATAGCTTTGTACATTTGTAGCCATAACAATCTATTGAATAAGTGAAGTACGTGTTACCGGTTTGGGACAAAAACAGATTGCATATAATTACTGCTACAGTAAGATTTTAAATAAAGGCTGCCAGTTGTAAAGAAGAAGTTTTACAAGAATCTATTCAACCAACATCACCGAGTAGGAAAAAAAACGTTTACTCGCAGCATAGATCGATTTGGTAATTTTCTTTATACGAGTCTGATATGAATACACAGTGGCTATTACACTTTTTTAAAAAAAATATGTATTCGTGTACACAGCAAAGATAGCTCCCTATACACAACTCGAGCTCCAAAGGTAGTGTAGCCACCTCACATCTACGCTTGCCATCCGAGAAGACGTAATGGGCTCCTTGCAACATTCTGAGTCACCCCGCACCACTGGTCGGAGAGTAGTTGTAGTCAGACTAGTGGGCTCATGCGCCAAGCTTTGTAAAAACTCAAAACGACATTACATATCTTCGGAATTCATGAAGTGTTTCTCCTTTCCACCTCCCCTCCTGAATGCTTCACTTTTGTCAGACAGTGTACAGCGAAACGTTTCTGTGGGACACAGGAGTGTGGATACATTAAGGTCGCCCATCTACTAAGAAATCTAGGAGGCTGTCGCGAAGGATACGCGGGCCTAATTCTACCCGAATTGAAGCAGCCATCGTACGTCGAGAACAAGGCTAATGCTTTCAGCGTCTTGTGTGAGGCCGGGGCTGTCCTAAGGCTGGATGATTGAAGAGTTATAGTTAGGAGATGCGTCTAACTCAATAAGAAATTTTTTGCGTTATATACATACTGTAATAATTGTTTTCCGACAGTTGTCTCATATGAAACGTATTTTAGCAGTAGAAAACACCTTTTTATAGTCCCTCCCTCCTAATATTTCATAAAACTGTCGAAAAGCATACTGTGATTATCTCCCCTTATGTAGAACGTCATGAATACCAGGCACATAGTTACCGTTTCCATTGTCAAACACACAGACAAATGGCTCCTCGGCCGTATTATAGACATCAATTACTGTTTGTTTCTATCTACGCTGATTCATTGCTGAGGTGACATGGGACAAGACTGACCACAAATGTAAAGTCTACATTGTAAAGATAGAGCACCTCAAACGTCTGTCATTACCTATGTGGTGTATGAAGGTAATAAGTGTCTATTGAAATAATCACTTTTGCTTGCTTACTTTGTTGACTGCAACCATCAAGTATCGCAAGAAAGATGTATCACTTTGTTTAAAACATCAGTAACGATAGGTCTCCTCGTAAAGTTCATGGCTTTGTTTGACAATGTTAATTCGTCCTGATGTCTTTTTTTGCGGAAGAAGGCTACGGGAAGGATAACCCTGAAACCAGTCATTGTTTATGAAGATTAATATGCTAAACACACACACACAGAGATACATATATACGCACACGTGATGTTCCGGCGGCAGATATTTTTCAGAAATTTTTGGTAAATGATCTCTACTTGTTAACACTACCACGTGTGGTTTTTAATAATCGTAGTCGAGTCTTGCCACCTTTTACCTTTCCTCTCTGTCAACTTGTACACCGCCAGGAGTTCTGACGGCTTGGCGTAGACACACAGTTGTGCAACGCGTCCTGCTACACTGATATAACACACTGTATGCCCCACCTATGTATCTGTGGTGGTACACCGAAGCTGTCCATTTAATTCAGACGTTTATGTACTATTGTAACCCATGTGCATGGCATACCTGTAGTGTCTTGCGGTCGGCAGGAAAGAACTAACAATCAAGTTTGAGCACACTTTATTTAACTGAAACGCTTTCTTGGCGTGGACTAATTTCCAAACTCAAGAACAACAAGAAACATAATAATTCTTTTTGTGGCAAAATCCACATAAAAGTTATAAGACAATGAAAAGAAATAATAATAACCAAAATACTACGCTACCCAATTCCCAAGTGACATCATGCCCAACAAGATACAGACGGAAGACTATAGGGAGTGTCTATTGGACTAGAGCCAGCGTAGGTATTGGCCAGAGCTGTTCTAGCTGTTGGTGCACACTGCCAGTCTGACTCTGCTGGTGTGCTTATAACACCAATACTGCGGAGTGCTACACGTTAGTTCCAATTGGTCGATTTCTGTCACGTGACTTCTCACGAAGTAGTGCCGTGTTTATGCGCAAAGTCTGTTGATATTTACATTCGCTGGCAATGTTTTGATATGAGCTGTTGAAGGGAGGTCGGCAGCCCACCTTGCTTGAAATTGTTTAGATAAAGACTTATCTCGAAGTCCTTTACCCACGAATCCTTAGGAGGAGATGGCGGTCGGGCGACTGAGGTTAGTACAAGTGCCCTTTCTTTCGAGCCATTTTCTTAGATTAGTAGAAAAACACCAAGTGACCTTTGTTTACTGCCAAAATTCAAATTTGGCGCCAGTTGATAGAAGGAAGTGGCGGTCGGGTGATTTAGATTAGTGGAGGTAGGCCAAGTGGCCTATCTTCCAGCGATTTTCTTTGCTTAGCAGAGATAACCGGAGTTTGATGTATTATCCTGTTGGAATTTGAACTTCTCGCCAAAATTCAAACTCCCCACCAAAATCCGCCATCTTGGATGATGTCATCGCCGCCAACTTGGATACATCTGGCAACAATGCAGAGGAGCGTAGAACGAACTTTTTCTTCAATACTGAACCTCTGATTTGCGTACGAGGCGATGGTGCCCGTTAACAACCCAGGAGGATTCATAGCAGTTACGTAAGGCCAAGACATCAAAGTGAGTTCACTGAAATACTCGTGAAACCACTGTATCACGGTTCTGGCTCCAATAAACGGAAAACTATATTGGTGAAAGACAACATCCCCATCAGGGAAGATATCAAGCCTGAAGGGATGTAGGTGGTTCGCAGCTGTCAGCGTGTCTTCGATTACTACTATAGCTCCCATGCAAGCGCAGAAGAACTTCTCCCATAGATTAGCACTGTTCCCACAAACCCGCGTCAGTGGTGAGCTGCACCTTTCCAGTGGCCGTTCACCTCGATGACTGCATTTGTGGAGACGACCATCGACCTTGTGTAGCAAAAACGTGATTCATCCGAAAAGCCCACACGTTTTCACTGATGGACTGTCGAATCCCGATGGTTTCGTGCCCACTGCAGTCGTCATTGCAACGTCGATGAGTCAGCGCGTGAACACGTAGGGGTGGTCTGCTGCGGAGCTGCATGTTCAACAATGTACAGAGAACGACGTGCTTTGAAACATTTATGCGTGCACCAACATTATGGTCTTTCGGCAGAGATGCCACAGACCACCATCTATCCTACTTTACAGAGCAGACAAGCCTCCGAAACCCACGTCCTCTTAAGAGTCGTGGACGTCCAACCATTTAGCGCTTAAGTGTAGCTTCACTGTCCTTTTTCCTTTTTCCTTAGATGCACACGACAGTACCACGTGAACATTCGACCAGCCTGTTTTCGAGATACTCGTTCAGAGGCCCTGCGTAATACTAATCTGCCCTTTGTCAAAGTTACTAGTAATCTTAGGTTTTTTTGCAGATTTCAAAGTAGTTAAAAGATTGGCAACTTGCTTTAAAAGTTCAGAAACACAAAATCGTATATTTCAGAAAAATTACTAAAGAATTTGGCGATCTCTGTAAGTATTATATACAGCCAATTGCTATTTGTGAATTTAGATACGATTTGTCTCCTGTACTTTTTTTTGCCATTGCAGGTTCTACATCTACATCCATACTCCGCAGGCCACCTGACTGTGTGTGGCGGAGGGTATCCTGAGTACCTCCATCGGTTCTCCCTTCTATTCCAGTCTCGTATTGTTCGTGGAAAGAAGGATTGTCATTATGCTTCTGTATGGGATCTAATCTCTCTGATTATATCCTCATGGTCTCTTCGCGAGATATACGTAGGAGGGAGCAATATACTGCTTGACTCTTCGGTGAAGGTATGTTCTCGAAACTTTAACAAAAGCCCGTACCGAGCTACTGAACGTCTCTCCTGCAGAGTCTTCCACAGGAGTTTATCTATCATCTCCGTAACGCTTTCACGATTACTAAATGATCCTGTAACGAAGCGCGCTGCTCTCCGTTGGATCTTCTCTATCTCTTCTATCAATCCCATCTGGTACGGATCCCACACTGCTGAGCAGTATTCAAGCAGTGGGCGAACAAGCGTACTGCAACCTACTTCCTTTGTTTTCGGATTGCGTTTCCTTAGGATTCTTCCGATGAATCTCAGTCTGGCATCTGCTTTACCGACGATCAACTTTATATGATCATTCCATTTCAAATAACTCCTAATGCGTACTCCCAGATAATTTATGGAATTAACTGCTTCCAGTTGCTGACCTGCTATTTTGTAGCTAAATGATAAGGGAACTATCTTTCTATGTATTCGCAGCACATTACACTTGTCTACATTGAGATTCAATTGCCATTCCCTGCACCATGCGTCAATTCGCTGCAGATCCTCCTGCATTTCAGTACAATTTTCCATTGTTCCAACCTCTCGATACACCACAGCATCATCTGCAAAAAGCCTCAGTGAACTTCCGATGTCATCCACAAGGTCATTTATGTATATTGTGAATAGCAACGGTCCTATGACACTCCCCTGCGGCACACCTGAAATCACTCTTACTTCGGAAGACTTCTCTCCATTGAGAATGACATGCTGCGTTCTGTTATCTAAGGAATCTTCAATCCAATCACACAATTGGTCTGATAGTCCATATGCTCTTACTTTGTTCATTAAACGACTGTGGGGAACTGTATCGAACGCCTTGCGAAAGTCAAGAAACACGGCGTCTACCTCTGAACCCGTGTCTATGGCCCTCTGAGTCTCGTGGACGAATAGCGCGAGCTGGGTTTCACACGACCGTCTTTTTCGAAACCCATGCTGATTCCTACAGAGTAGATTTCTAGCCTCCAGAAAAGTCATTATACTCGAACATAATACGTGTTCCAAAATTCTACAACTGATCGACGTTAGAGATATAGGTCTATAGTTCTGCACATCTGTTCGACGTCCCTTCTTGAAAACGGGGATGACCTGTGCCCTTTTCCAATCCTTTGGAACGCTACGCTCTTCTAGAGACCTACGGTACACCGCTGCAAGAAGGTGGGCAAGTTCCTTCGCGTACTCTGTGTAAAATCGAACTGGTATCCCATCAGGTCCAGCGGCCTTTCCTCTTTTGAGCGATTTTGTTTCTCTATCCCTCTGTCGTCTATTTCGATATCTACCATTTTGTCATCTGTGCAACAGTCTAGAGAAGGAACTAAAGTGCAGTCTTCCTCTGTGAAACAGGTTTGGAAAAAGACATTTAGTATTTCGGCCTTTAGTCTGTCATCCTCTGTTTCAGTACCATTTTGGTCACAGAGTGTCTGGACATTTTGTTTTGATCCACCTACCGCTTTGACATAAGACCAAAATTTCTTAGGATTTTCTGCCAAGTCAGTACATAAAACTTTACTTTCGAATTCATTGAACGCCTCTCGCATAGCCCTCCTCACATTACATTTCGCTTCGCGTAATTTTTGTTTGTCTGCAAGGCTTTGGCTGTGTTTATGTTTGCTGTGAAGTTCCCTTTGCTTCCGCAGCAGTTTCCTAAAAAATGGCTCTGAGCACTATAGGACTTAACTACTGAGGTCATCAGTCCCCTAGAACTTAGAACTACTGAAACCTAACTAACCTAAGGACATCACACACATCCATGCTCGACGCAGGATTCGAACCTGCGACCGTAGTGGTCACGCGGTTCCAAACTGACGCGCTTAGAACCGCACGGCCACACCGGCCGGCGCAGTTTCCTAACTCGGTTGTTGTACCACGGTGGCTCCTTTCCATCTCTTACGATCTTGCTTGGCACATACTCATATAACGCATATTGTACGATGGTTTTGAACTTTGTCCACTGATCCTCAACACTATCTGTACTTGAGACAAAACTTTTGTGTTGATCCGTCAGGTACTCTGTAATCTGCTTTTTGTCACTTTTGCTAAACAGAAAAATATTCCTACCTTTTTTAATATTTCTATTTACGGCTGAAATCATCGATGCAGTAACCGCTTCATGATCGCTGATTCCCTGTTCTGCGTTAAACTGTTTCAAATAGTTCGGTTCTGTTTGTCACCAGAAGGTCTAATATGTTATCGCCACGAGTCGGTTCTCTGTTCGACGTCCCTTCTTGAAAACGGGGATGACCTGTGCCCTTTTCCAATCCTTTTGAACGCTACGCTCTTCTAGAGACCTATGGTACACCGCTGCATTGGCAGATGGCAGATGGAGGTGTGCGCAAAACTTAAAACAAAAGTCACTTTCGCATTGTGTATTACTGTCGAGTAAAGCAATTCCACAAATCATAGGACATTCATAGAAGTAACTGCTGCAGTATAGACCTGAATTGAAAGTACAACACAATTAGATGAGCAGAAATGACAACTTTACTCGAAGAAAATAATAACACTGGTGTCACCGTGATTTATGATAGGCTCAGAACATTGCAACACTCAAGACTTGGTTCTTAATAACAGAGCGTGTGAACACCACAGGTGGCACTGCACGCTCTGCAACATACACCCACAACCGCTTATACAGTTCAGTCTGGTCGCACATTGGCGTCCATAGAAAAATGAAGTCACAGCTGAACGCACCCCGAAATCATTTCCGACAAATATGGACGTTTCGGAACTAGTTTTCAGCTCTTGAGGTATCCATTTTGGATCCCATGTTTATTAGACTTTTTTTTTTTTTTGCTTCGAATGACGGTGCTTGCCATATTCCTGAATGTTGATCATACACACTGCGACACACTGTAGCTGGCTACAACAGGTCTGTTAACCGACAATTCATGTTATCTTTTGGTGAATTAAAAACAGAGAAAAAAGTAAAGTAATCGCTCGACATTTTTCATTACTAAAGTTTTTATATAATAGACTTATTTCGAATAAATGGTTCTGAGCACTATGGGACTTAACATCTGAGGTCATCAGTCCCCTAGAACTTAGAACTACTTAAACCTAACTAATCTAAGGACATCACACACATCCATGCCTGAGGCATGATTTGCACCTGCCACCGTAGCGGTCACGCGGTTCCAGACTGAAGGGCCTAGAACCGCTCGGCCACACTGGCCGACAGGCTTATTTCACCTTTCGAAAAGTATATAGGATGACTAAGAACGTCACCGACAAAGTTGCAGAGGGTGTTCAGAGACGCTTTCTGCCCATTTCTGCATAGGGCCTCGTTACAGAGATCATGCACGTTGTTTACGACAGCAATAAATTGCTAGAGGATAGGCGGTTGCTCTATGCATTGGTAGATGCACTCAACATACAAAAAATAATGTAATATATATCGGTTAATACACGGAAAAGCCATTACGGTGTGATTAACGACTGCATAACAATTACTGGTAGCAGTCACATCCATAAAATATTTAGCGTTAGGCACATATTCGGCTGTTATCCCAGCAACATTTCAGAGCCTGGTGGTGTCCTGATACAGGATAATGTTTACTTAGTCTGCAGCTCTGGTCGACCGAACTAGCTCTGCTGCTTCGCAGGACTGGTTTATAAAGTTTTTTACTGCAACTTATCGTCCGCACTCGTGGTCGTGCGGTAGTGTTCTCGCTTCCCACGCCCGGGTTCCCGGGTTCGATTCCCGGCGGGGTCAGAGATTTTTCTCTGCCTCGTGATGGCTGGGTGTTGTGTGATGTCCTTAGGTTAGTTAGGTTTAAGTAGTTCTAAGTTCTAGGGGACTGATGACCATAGATGTTAAGTCCCGTAGTGCTCAGAGCCATTTGAACCATTTTTTGTAACTTATTGCAACGATTCTCTCTCTCTCTCGTTAGGGATTATGCAGCTATTTGCTCTGTATTAACCACCAGAATCTGACATTCTCCGTAGACTGCCAATAATATCGTATACTGGTTGCTCGTCGTATAGGTCTGATCGTGTTCGTATAGGAATATACCTGCTGCAATATATGTCATAGGCGTTCAGTTCCTGCCTGACCGAAACGTCTGCAATACTGGTTGTGAGAAACGATCGTTTTCTGTGTGATTTTTGTTGGCAGCGTAGTAGAGCTCGTTTCTTACGTAGATGACGTCGTTGGTTTTCATACTGTCAGAGAATCTTACTCTGCTTCTCAAAACAGCACAGACGCCTCGAATGGTTGACAAATACTACAGGTTCTTGTGAGCAGTAAATTACTTATTGATGTTGACCTGACTTTGCACCTACCTGTGTGAAACGCCGTCTGGTCGTTCAGGTATATACTTTATTTACAAGATAAAATTAATTTGTTGTTATAACGAATACCAGAGTTCCGAGCTAGAATGGAGAGCATATTGCTCGAAGTACATGCATCAGACACAATCGTGGTGTAACCATTTATAGCCAGACTTCCTACCAATTTCCAGATGTTAGTCTCACGCTATTAACATTTTCTTTACGGGCTACACTCAGACGCAATTTTTTCATACTGTCATGTGTTGTATGGGGGTAGACTTTGCTACAGCAAGTGTTAATTGTTCATTGTTTACAGCAAAGTGTTACAGGAATTATTGTTTACAACAAACCCTTAGTATGTGTCAACTGTTGCTTGTACAAATATCGTAAAACTATAGGAAACAGGCACTGGCCTTGAATTCTGCCTCCTGTATTGATGCAGTGCGAAACCCACAAGTGCTAGTCAGCTCGAGAAACACATTCGCTGAGCAAACTACTTCTACCTGCCGCTAGTCTAATGGAGAAATGGCAACAATTTAGAATGCAGCTGAAACGGTGTGACGATCGGTTTACTTCCTGAAGTCATTCAGATGGTTCAAATGGCTCTAAGCACTACGTAACTTAACATATGAGGTCATCACTCCCCTAGACTTAGAAGTACTTAAACCTAACTAACCTAAGGACATAACACACATCCCTTCCCGAGGCAGGATTCGAACCTGCGACAGTAGCAGCAGCGAGGTTCCGGACTGAAGCGCCTAGAACCGCTCGGTCACAGAGGCCGGCGAAGTCATTCAGAATTATACTGGTAAATGCATTCGATATTTTCTAGTAATTTCGATTAAATAACCTGAATTATTCTCATCTTAGGTGTAATGATAGGTCAGCAAATTTATCATTGATTCTACAGAGGTCTTTCCACGCAGATTCTACAACTAATCTCATATTTTACTCTGTGAACTGCCTATGCTATGAATCACTATGACAATCAGAGTGTACTGCAGGCGATATCAGCTTGCTAGATCAGTAATAACGAGCTCGGGTTGGGAAGGAAAAGATGACTTAGCTCCTGTTTCCATCATTGCTGCAGACCTAGTCAATTTTGTCTGATTTCTGCCTCTTCTCTTACCGAGGTACAAGTTTCCTGTTCGAAAATCACTAAACAGATCTCAACTTCTGCACCATAAGTAATCTCAGTCGAGTACCTCCTTGATCCAAAAGTGAAAACTTAAATAACTTATGGGATTGCATTCTTGTTAAAACTTGTATTTTTGTGCGTATACCGACATAATATCTAGTTTTCTGTAAGTACTCAGTTTGATTGGTTTATGTGTGGCATTACATAATTTGTTAACAGCGTTTCTTTTTGGGTCTACTCTCAGTGCCAGATTTACGTACTTTTGCTGAAGCCCAGAAAAGTTTCTTAGGTACAACATAGAACTTCACATAGACAAAGAAAATTCCGTAATATTTTACTATAGCGTGAAGTTTTGTGCAAGGTCATATTACAGATACCATTTGTTTTATTAAATTACAACTTGGCCATAAGGTTCTCGTGGCAAGCTTTAATTCATTAATATTACAAAAGTGTGTGCTTTTACAGCGCTTCTCGACGAGTTATTGAACATAGTAGAAAAACATGAAAGAAAATTTAATCATCAACAACATATTGTCTCAAATTAACTAAAACAATCTGACAATGATCAGGCAGTTTTTGGATTCCACGCTTGTACAAAGCTACTGGTTCAGAGATTAAGATCTTATCAGTTCAAGTGTAAAATACATTTTCGTTCAAAGAAGTTTTCTCGGTGGTTGTTCGATATGGAGCGAGAAGTATTAACGTTTGGGGCACAGGAATATGTGCGGTAGGGATTGCTTTCCGCCGCGCGGAATTAGCCGAGATGTTCCGTTTCAGCCGCGCTCGCGAGTGGCCGCTGTTAACTGTTGCGCTGCACTTCAGTGTTTACATCGCTGTACTTGTGCTTCGCCGAGTGCTGTCCATCCGTTAATCTCCGTGTTCGTTCCTGTTCCTTGTGATCTGATCGCTCTTTCTGGTCTTGCTGCTGCTACGTGGAATTTCGGTTGTTTAACCGAGATTGCTTCGCTGAATTAACCATGGCTACAAACCTCAGGAAGAATACTCTGGTATTTGCGTTTGACAAGGAATCCCGTCCTGTTCAGCCGACATCCCTGGAAATAGATGACTGGATTACACAGGTAATTGGACTAAATTCTGAAACCGTTCATACCTGGCAACTGGATCAGGAAAAATACTGTGTTTTTGTCAAGTTAATCAGTGCTTCGACTGTTGATAAAGTGTTACGAAAGTGGGGCTATGAAGTAGATTTTGTGCATAGAAATGGTTATAAAAGTAAGGTTTCCATCTATAGAGCGGACATTCATTACAAAACCGTTCGTGTCTTGAATCTTCCCATTGAAATTGAAAATGATAAGATTAAGGAAGCTCTTTCAAACTACGGAGACGTTAAATCAATTGCAAATGAAAGATGGTCGCCTCGCTTTAAACTGCAGTGTTTTAACGGGGTCCGCAGTGTAGAGATGGACGTTAAGACGAATATTCCGTCATACATAACTGTTTGTGGGTATAAGGCACAAATTGTTTATACAGGTCAGGAAGCTACATGTCATATATGTAACGAAACCGGCCACTTCAGACAGGAATGTCCGCGGCGAACTGTTGTTCTTAAAAGTAATTGCCGGCCGGGGTGGCCGAGCGGTTCTAGGCCCTACAGTCTGGAGCCGCGCGACCGCTACGGTCGCAGGTTCGAATCCTGCCTCGGGCATGGATGTGTGTGATGTCCGTAGGTTAGTTAGGTTTAAGTAGTTCTAAGTTCTAGGGGACTGATGACCTCAGATGTTGAGTCCCATAGTGCTCAGAGCTATTTGATTTAAAAGTAATTTGATACAGCGTCAGAAGCTTACCTTAAATGATCTGTTACCAAAGAATAGCCCGGAACAACTGGTTGAGGATGTTAACGCAGCAGGCCAAACTGATGTGTCCCTTCACGATAACAGTCAATTTCCCCCGTTAACAACAAAAGGAAACCCTGTTGCCACTACTCGTGAAATTGAAATGCAACCGAAAAAACGACCTCTGGAGATAACTGATAGTTGTTCAGAGGACGAGCTGTCTTGTCCCGCTCCCTCACTACGGAAGCAAAAACAGTGCGATGAGGAGGCAGAGGAACCTGAAGGCAAAATGCGAATGGAAACTAATGAACAGAAAGATAATACACATACGGTACCAGAAAATGAAGGGAGTGTAAACAGCATTAATTTGCAAGAAACAACAGGTGCAGTAACCGATTGCAAAGATCAGAATCTATCTGATAATAAACAAATTCAGGGAGAGGTTGCAAAACTGCAGTCTCCATTTGTTTCCCTCGATCAGAAAGTGAGTGAAATTAATAAAGAACGAGGAAGTGGTGGCCAAACTTAAATCACGGTCAACACCTCAGGGCAGGCGCCGGCAACCGAAATTGCGAAAGCGTCTGCTGCTGCTCCAGATAAGCCGCGAAGTAAAATACCGACGCAACCAAATGAGAATGTAGCTCGTAACCAAGGGCAGGGAAAATCCGGTAGGGGCGACCAAAGCCCAAAGAATGTTCAGTCCGAAACGGTCGTACACGAATCACTGGAGGAAAAATCAGAAAGTTTACCAGGAAATCATTCTGCTTGCGTTACAAGAGAAAACATCAGAAGCAGAAAAAAACGGGACAGTAACTAATAAACAGATGGAAGTGTTATTCCATGTTCAGCCTTCCGAGAAAACTGTTACAGCTTAGCTGAACCCTGAACCAAAGGAAACTAAATTAGTTCATCAAAACAACTACATAGTGAAAACACAATGACGCAATCTTATTCTGTCACCACTATAAACATAAATAAAATCACGACCGGTTTGAAATTATCGGCCCTTAAGGAATTTTTGTACGAATCCGCGACTGATATTGCCCTATTACAAGAAGTTCTAGTTTCGGAGTTGGTAATTCCCGGCTTTGTCAGTTACATAAATGTCTCTCCCGAAACAAGTGCTGGAACAGCTATTTTGGTGAGGGAAGGGATTACAGTAAGCGAGGTGGAACGACTGGAATCTGGAAGGGGAATAGGACTAAATATCTATGATGTGACTATCATCAACTTGTACGCCCCTTCAGGAAGTTCTCATCGAGCTGACAGGGCACGTTTCTTCAAAGATGACCTGATATACTTGTTAAGGAAATCGCCAAGACAGTTATTACTAGGAGGTGATTTTAATTGTGTTTTAAATCGAAAAGATCAGTTACCTAATTTTAATTTCTCAAGTGAGCTAAAACTACTAGTTACTGGTTTAGAATTAAAAGATATATGGGAAATCAAATACCCCTCCACTCTTGAGTTCACTTACGTCACGGCAACATCACGTAGCAGGATTGATAGACTATATATTTCTAAAAATCTTGAAACTTCCGTGACGAAAGTAGAAACCATTCCTACGTACTTTTCAGACCATTCAAGTGTCTTAGCTTGCATAAATCTAAAAAGACAGCCGGTTCACCGATTCAAGAATCAGTGGAATTTTAACACTTCCTTGTTAGTAAATCATGATTTAGAAGATCTGATTAAAGAAACATGGGCAATATGCCTGCGAGCCCGTAGTAGATATGCCACTGCTATTGACTGGTGGGTTAAAATGGCAAAGCCAAAGTTGAAGAAAGTTCTTATTCAATACAGTGCCCAGAGCGCAATGGAAATGAAATACACTATAGAGTATTACTATTCCGTTTTGAGAGATCTATATGATCAAGTCTCAGCAGGTTCCTCACTTCGGATAGCAGACATCAAAAAAGTCAAAGCCAAGTTACTTAATATCAAGAGAAGTCAAATGAAAGGGTTGAAAATAAAATCGAAGGCAAATTCGGTGTCAGAAGATGAAATTACTTCCCTATATCAGTTAGTGAAGCATACGAAAAACGGGAGAAGGACTTTTATTGATGAAATTCGAACAAAACACGGTACGACTCTCAGAACCCAGCAGGATATCATGAACGAGATTTATCGCTACTATTGTGAGCTATATTCTGTACATCAAAGTAGTGATGCTCCCTTGGAAGAATTCCTTGACATCCTAGCCCCACAGCTGACAGAAGATGACAACGAAAATTTTCTCGAGGTTGTCAGTGAAGAAGACGTGTATGAGACTCTTTGCGCCTCACCACCAAAAAAATTCCCAGGACCGGATGGTCTGCCAGCAGAGTTTTACATCCGTTACTGGCCAATAGTAGGTGCGAAAATCACGGACATTGTAAATGAGGTTATTCAGGGTAAAATGATTCCGGCTGAGTTTAAGGAGAGTAAAATTGTTTTGGTGCCAAAAAATAATGGAAAAAAAGATTTAAATAATTTTCGTCCAATTTCACTGCTGAATTCTGATTATAAATTAATAGCTAGAATAATAAACAAGAGAATTTCATGCCTTACAGATAAAATTATTAGTCAACATCAGAACTGTGCGCAAGGCAGAACCATTTTTCAAAATCTAGCGGAATTCAGGGATATCATTGCTATAACTTCGGTAACAAACATAAAGTGTGCTTTACTGTTTTTAGATTTTTATAAAGCGTTCGATGTAGTAAATCATGAATATCTTCTACAGACATTGAAGAAAATAGGTTTCAACGATAGGGTCATACAGTTGATTAAGAACATAGCAACTGGAATAAATGCTAAAATAGCGGTGAATTGTCAACAATCCAGGCCGATGCAAATACAACGAGGTGTTCCTCAAGGAAGTCCTCTGTCCATGTCGCTCTTCGCCGTTTCGCTGGAACCTTTCCTCCGACATGTCCATGCTAGATTAAAAGGCTTAACATTATCAGGAAATAAAACCGTTATAAGAGCCTATGCTGACGATATAGGGGTCATTATAAGGAACAATGATGAGGTAACCACGCTAGCAACAGTGATTGATTCGTACTGTAGAGCATCTGGAGCCAATGCAAACGAAAAAAAAAGTAAGATGTTAAATCTCAGAGGTTTTGATAATATAAACGTCGAGTGGGCAAAATTAGTCCAACAACATAAAACACTTGGGATCACCCTGACAGCATGCCCTATGAAAATGACGGCTTTAAATTGGAAAGTTGCAGCAGATAAAGTGCAAGGAGCCATTGTAGAGAATTTAACTCGATATATGAACCAAGTTCAAAGAACACAGTATATCAACTCATGCATCCTTGCTAAGGCTTATTATACTGCCCAGCTGTTTCCAATACCGAGAATGATAGCGAGGAGAATAATGTCTAAAATCACCAACTTTTTGTGGAGAGGTGAAGTGTTCAGAGTACCTGCTAAAGTAGCCACTTTAGATCCTAAAAATGGTGGACTAGGATTAACTGATATAACGGATAAAGCCTCTGCTCTTTTTATCAAAAGGCAAGTTAATTTAAAAAGAGACTCGCGAGAAAGCATAACCAGCCAACTTTTCGAGATCATTAAACCTCCAAGCCTGCTTCCCCCGATTGACGTGCAGAATATCAACAGTCGCTTACAGCACCTGAGGATTTTCTATGTTGAGTTTAGTTATGTCAGTGTCGAACTCAGGCAGTCCCGACACTTAACATCGAGAGCCATAATGCGGGAACGAAAGAAAAGCGAAGGAAGGAACAAAATAGAACGACAATTTCCAAACATTGAGTGGACTGAGATTTGGAAGAACATTAGTTCTAATGTGTTCACGTCTAATATAAAAACGTCATGGTACAAGACAGTTAACAACATAGTTTGCACCAATGAAAGACTGCATGCAATCGGACTCTGTGAAACAAATTTATGTCAACAATGCCATCTAGTTGACACAGTAATTCATAGATATACTTGCAGTGGTCACATGAATAGTTGGAAGTGGATCCGGGAGCAAATAGCTCTGATTGCAAGAACATCCCCTGAGTATATATCGCTGTCACTGATACACAGGCCTGAAGCACGCTATTTCCCAGAAGCAAAATATAACGCTGTGTAATGGTTGCTGGGAAATTTTGTTAACTACGTCCTTAACAAATTAGGATCCGATAGCATCATAGAGTTCAAGGTATACATGCTGGGTGAGTTCCACAAAATTAGAAGCTATTCGAATCACAAGAAAAAGTTCGGTAATACGTTAAAAATTGTATTTGAAAGAATGGGCATTGGTTAACATAAAAAAGAAGGCTGTGTTGACAATGATGTATTGTAGTTACCTTAAGGATACTATTCACGATTTTACAGTATATTTATGATGTGTGCTTTTTCTACTTCAGAGAGTAGTGTTTAAAATTTATAAGCTAATGTACAGAACTTATGTGACATTGAGATTGTGTGTCTAATAGTGTCAAAACACAATACCTTGAAGGCGCATTATTGGTTATACTAGAAAATTGGAAATAGACAGTTTTTATAGAAATGTCCTTATCGATTGGTTAAAACCATGAGATTCTATCTGATAAATGTAATATATATCTCCTTTCCGCCATTCTCAAGTATTTCAGAAATTGCCTAATATGATTATTAAATTGTTTTATATTTAAAATTATCCCACGAACTTGCTGATATCCATCATAAAGAAATTATGCTTCTGTAAAGATTGCAGCTCATGTAATTCAAAGTGCAGATTTTACTTCTTCAGGTTGAAGTTTGAATGCCTTTAAAAAAAATTTTTCTTGATGTTTAACGTAATTCTTTCTGGTAATTTAGTGAGTAACACAATGTTCTGTTGTCTTTCCTTAACGTCAGCGTAATTGAAATGATCAAACCGTTTTGTTTAAATAACTTCATGTATGTATAACTTAGTATGTATTTGGAATGTGTAACATTGTTTTTTTAATAAATGTTTTAATGAAAAAAAAGCGGTCTAAGGCGCTGCAGTCATGGACTGTGCGGCTGGTCCCGGCGGAGGTTCGAGTCCTCTCTCGGGCATGAGTGCATGTGTGTTTGTCCATAGGATAATTTAGGTTAAGTAGTGTGCAAGCTTAGGGACTGATAACTTTGGCGGTTAAGTCCCATTAGATTTCACACACATTTGAACATTTTTTGATTGCTTTCCGGCCAAGCTCATGGGTAGGTTCTTTTGTGAAATCAGCAGAGTACGCACGGGCGTTCTCGTTCACTAGCAACACTTGATGGAGTTTACTTGGTCACTTTTCTTGTATGGCGACAGCAAGGTGTCTAGTGTGTTGCTAAAAGATGGTAACTGCGATTGACGCACTGCTGGAAAGCAGTTCGTGACACCTTCTTTGCGCCCCAAGCTGGATAAAACCAAGTTTTGGATATTCACATTGTCCTTTTCTTCAGGTGATATTTCCTTTTGTTTTTAGTTAACATACTGTGGTTCAAATTCCCGTCTGGCCAGCCTGATGTCAGATTTCCGTCATTTCCTTAAATCGATTAAAGCAAATCCTGGGATGGTTCCTTTGAAAGGGTACAGTCGATTTTGTTCCCAATGCTAGCTTCTGTTTTGTCCCTAAGGACCCCGTCGTGGGTAGGATTTTTAATCGTCCTTACTTTCTTGCCCTCTGAATGCAAATGTTTCACGAAGGTTAAACAATCGCAGTTCCTCGCATTAGCCTGAATGAGAGTTTCTCACGAAGGCTAAATGATAGTAGTTCATCACATTTACCAATAACAGGCTACATTAGTCGTCGGCTCTCAGCCGTGGCAGCGTGCGGACGGCCCCGCGCGCCGGCCAGTGCTCCGCTGCAGGCGTTGTTTACTTCTGCGTCGTAGCTTTAAGGCTTGTGTCCGTCCACCGTGAACAACATGTCGAGCGCTTACCGCCGTGCGACCCTTAAAGTTTCCTTCCCAGCTGAACATGCGCGACCTCGTGCACATGAAGTTGAAACGTTCATACGTGAAGAAGTTCGTTTAGATCCTAACCACGTAATCGGAATCCATTTTTCGATCACGAGTAGTGTCGTTCATATTAAAATGACAAACACCGAGGTGTGTGAAGATGTTATTCGCCGACATGCCAATGGACTTAAGTTCAAATACTCTGATGATCACGTCGGAGCTGTAACACTTGAACTCGCAGAGTACGGTCAACGCACGATTAGGGTGTTTGAACTACCTTTTGAAGTGCCGAAGGACGAAGTTGTCTCTGCGTTACAACCATACGGTAACGTCATCGGTTACGTAGAGGAAAAATGACAAACCTTCACGACCTACCATGTCCTTAATGGTGTGCGTCAGGTCAAAATTGAACTGAAAAAAACATATACCATCATACCTGACCATTGGCGGGGTGCGAGCTATTGTCATGTACGACGGCCAACCCCGAACATGTGCGGGTTGTGGACAAGAAGGCCACGTCAGATCCGCCTGCATGCGACGCCGCCTGATCCAGACGCCGGTCGGCGAGGAAGCGTCCCCAGCGGTGATGACTCAGATCCCTGTCACATACGCCAAGGTTGCCCAGGAAGGTAGCACGTCTACACAGAGTCTTCTTGCTCCGTTGACGTCGTCTGATCAGGTAGATGCAACCGCTCCTGAGATTCCTTCTGAGGTGCCCCAGACACCAGATCCTGACCTGCCGAATCATCGCACCACTGTGACTGAAAATGCTACTGAGATGGACGTTGATCCGGGAGTGGTACCTACTTCTGCTTTCCTTCAGACTGGTCCGGAGTCAGACGAAAACCACCCGCAATCGGACTCTGAACGACCTGTTCGAAAACAAGGGTCGACACGAAAGAGAAAGAAACGTAGCCGTACACCCCTTAACGAATCCATTCTACGGATGGATACCAGGGATGCAGACCCGAAGATGGACGACAAACCGCTCTTTGATGACCAAAAGTCTGATGCGAAAGACCCGCCACAGGCGACCACTGGCAACGAACACCCCTCCTTACTGGCGCCCCCGCCCCCGCAGGTCGACGTTGAAGAGAGCCTATCCGATGAGAAGAAAACTACGTCTCCTCTCCACGTGGATGATGTGCACAGCCGATGCCCTACCGCAGTATCAGTCTCCTGGGCAGACGACGTGGAGATCGAAGGGACTGGGGTGGACGCTGCTGATGATGGGGCACCCCCATCGGTTGCGCCCGCGCCCGCAAACTCTCCACAATAGCAGCCTCTTCAGCGGACCGGCAAGATCGACGACCTCTCGCTCCTGAAGAAGAAGCCCCACCTGTGCCTGTGGGACTCCAACACCAGCATTATCGTGTCGCAACGATTAACCTCGCGACCATTCGTGCGCCCCACAAACTGGCGCTGCTCCGCGATATGATTTATGATGCGGACATAGATATTGCGCTTTTTCAGGAAGTGCATGTCGCCGATTTTTCACCACCACATGGCTTCACGGTGCATCTTTCTCCCGCTTCGGACACCGGTAGTGGTGTTGCCATCATCTTACGCGAAGGTCTTCCTGCTGAAGATGTCCTATACCTCCCCAGCGGCAGAGGTATGGCCCTTACTCTCTTTGGTGTACGCATCGTCAACATTTATGCGCCGTCGGGCTCCAGCTACCGTCGTGAACGCAATGCCTTCTTCGCGAATGAAGTTACACCCCTTTTTATGGACCACACGATGACTGGGTCATGGGTGGAGACTTCAACTGCACCCAGCGAGCTCAGGATCAATTGCCGCGTCACTCACCATGCGCAGCTCTGGAAACAGTCGTCACACGGCTACAATTTGTCGACACGTGGAGACATGTTCACAGTGATCTTTTGGGATTTACGTACTACACTGCGCACTCCTCTAGCCGACTGGATCGCATCAACATCTCGCGATCCCTAATTCAACACACTCGACAGGCTGAAATCTGGCCTGTTGCTTTCTCAGACCATGAGGCTTACTTCTGTGATGTTGTTCTCACAAGACAGGCAGTATGGTGCGGACGTGGTTTATGGAAACTGAACACGGCACTTTTTAATTCACCTGACTATCGACTTCTAATAGAAGACACTTGGATCACATGTAATAGACGCCGACCCACGTATCCGTCTACCATATCCTGGTGGATCCAGTGTGCAAAACCTGCTCTTCGAAAAACTTTAATCCGGTATGGCAAAGATGTTGTCGCCTGGAGGAAGAGCACTATGGACTTTTACTACAGGATCCTACGAGAATGCTCCACGATGCCAGCCTCCCCTGAGCGCCATACAAGGATGAACCAAGCTAAGGCCCAAATCTCCAATCTCATGCGACGGCATTTGGAAGGAGCGATAGTACGATCTCGTACTGCTGATCGCATGCCTCATGAACATCCGTCGATGTACCATATCATCCAAGAACGACAAAATCGACGCCGAAAATTGATTCACGTCCTAACGGATCAAGAAGGGCGTCGCTACGTAACCCAATCTGCAATAGGGAATGTGCTTCACGCCCACTACCGGCAGCTCTACGCCGCAATTCCACATTCCCCAGAGTTGATCGAGGAAGTCTCACAGCTCAACTTCGGTGGTATCCCAGGAGATGCGGCGATTGACTTGATGTCATAGGTGACTGATGAGGAAGTCCGCGATGCGATCCGGGCCGGAACCATCAATCGCTCCCCAGGACCTGACGGTCTTCCCCTCGAATTTTATCGCACCTTCCGTGATTTGTTAGAGTCCACCTTCACCTCCATCTGTCGGGAACTGATGTCTCCGGAAGTACCTGTGCCGGACGCTTTCATGGAAGAAATTATTATTCCTGTACATAAACCGCACGGTGGCAACAATATCAGTGATTATCGGCCCCTCACCCTCCTTAACAGTGATATGAAAATCTTCACTCTACATCTACATCTACATCTACATCTACATCCATACTCCGCAAACCACCTGACGGTGTGTGGCGGAGGGTACCTTGAGTACCTCTATCGGTTCTCCCTTCTATTCCAGTCTCGTATTGTTCGTGGAAAGAAGGATTGTCGGTATGCCTCTGTGTGGGCTCTAATCTCTCTGATTTTATCCTCATGGTCTCTTCGCGAGATATACGTAGGAGGGAGCAATATACTGCTTGACTCTTCGGTGAAGGTATGTTCTCGGAACTTTGACAAAAGCCCGTACCGAGCTACTGAGCGTCTCTCCTGCAGAGTCTTCCACTGGAGTTTATCTATCATCTCCGTAACGCTTTCGCGATTACTAAATGATCTTGTAACGAAGCGCGCTGCTCTCCGTTGGATCTTCTCTATATCTTCTATCAACCCTATCTGGTACGGATCCCACACTGCTGAGCAGTATTCAAGCAGTGGGCGAACAAGCGTACTGTAACCTACTTCCTTTGTTTTCGGATTGCATTTCCTTAGGATTCTTCCAATGAATCTCAGTCTGGCATCTGCTTTACCGACGATCACATTTATATGATCATTCCATTTTAAATCACTCCTAATGCGTACTCCCAGATAATTTATGGTATTAGCTGCTTCCAGTTGCTGACCTGCTATTTTTTAGCTAAATGATAAGGGAACTATCTTTCTATGTGTTCGCAGCACATTACACTTGTCTACATTGAGATTCAATTGCCATTCCCTGCACCATGCGTCAATTCGCTGCAGATCCTCCTGCATTTCAGTACAATTTTCCATTGTTACAACCTCTCGATACACCACAGCATCATCTGCAAAAAGCCTCAGTGAACTTTCGATGTCATCCACAAGGTCATTTATGTATATTGTGAATAGCAACGGTCCTATGACACTCCCCTGCGGCACACCTGAAATCACTCTTACTTCGGAAGACTTCTCTCCATTGAGAATGACATGCTGCGCCCTGTTATCTAAGAACTCCTCAATCCAATCACACAATTGGTCTGATAGTCCATATGCTCTTACTTTGTTCATTAAACGACTGTGGGGAACTGTATCGAACGCCTTGCGGAAGTCAAGAAACACGGCATCTACCTGTGAACCCGTGTCTATGGCCCTCTGAGTTTCGTGGACGAATAGCGCGAGCTGGGTTTCACATGACCGTCTTTTTCGAAACCCATGCTGATTCCTACAGAGTAGACTTCTAGTCTCCAGAAAAGCCATTATACTCGAACACAATACTCGCCTTTTGGCAGCACGACTTAAAAACGTTGCCCGATATGTTGTGTCGCCAGACCAAGCATCTTTGGGAGGAGATAATAATATTCGCACGGCTTTATGCCGCTACAGGGATATGATCGCCGTTACCCAGGCACAACGCCTCTCTGGGGCACTTGCGTCTTTGGACTTTAGTCAAGCTTTTGATAGGGTTGACCATTCGTTCCTTACGGCCGTTCTCCACCATATGGGTTTCCCAGTCGCCGTTATCACGGTAGTGATGCGCCTTCTGCGAGGTGCCTCATCCAGGATTATGTACAATGGCAGACTCACTCCACCGTTAATAATAGGTCGATCCGTACGTCAAGGTTGCCCTCTATCAGCAATTTTGTACGCCTTTTCCTTGGAATCCTTGCAATGTGGACTCAGACAACGTTTGGTAGGGTTGTCCATAGATCGCTACCGGTTCTGTTGCACGGCCTATGCTGACGATGTAGTCATCTGTTTACGTAATGCCGACGAGGTTCGAGCTGCTTTGACGTGGGTAGCGACTTATGGTGAGGCGTCGGGTAGCTCTTTAAACGTACGTAAGTCACAATTTATGTTCATTGGCACGGGACTTCCCGTGGAGTGCGTTACACCTCTCACCACCTTTGATACCATTCGTTGTTTGGGAATAGATTTTTCATCTGATCTCCGGCGTTCAGCCACCATCAACTGCCGACGTCTCCTTTTAATGATCAGAGCAGGTCTTATGGACCATCGCCTTCGATCCCTAGATATTCTCCAACGAGCTCGATATGTCAATACATATATCGCATCCCGAGTTCCCCATGTAGCACAAGTTCTACCTTTCCCGCTTACTGTGGCACGTCGCATGTTGGCAGCGATGGCATCTTTCGTCAGCTCTGGGCTGTTGTTCAAAGTTAACTATGCAACCCTTACACTTCCCCGTGAACGAGGAGGGATAGGTCTTTTCACGTGCCGGATAGAGCTCGCGCCCTATTTATCAGCTCCCAGATGACGGTATGGACACGTTGCCCAACGAGCCTCACTGGTCTCCTCCTGTCGGCATACTCGCCGGTCTCACTGTCAGCCCCAGTGCTGATCTCGGATGTTCCGGCCAGTTCCATTATATACGGTACTTCTTTCTGGAACTCAGTTATCTACGCCTCACCTTACCAAGACAGCTTTTACTCAAGACAAAGGCAGTATACAATGTCCTCCAATTAGGTCGTCCACCTAACCCGATTGAACAAAAGTTCCCCCAGGTTGACTGGCGTCATGTATGGCGCGCAGTGTTCGCCTGTTACCTTGACACGAATGTTCAATCTGTCTGGTACCTAACTGTCAATGGTAAGCAAATCAACCAATTTCGCCTTCATCGTATCCACCTCGCCCAATCACCTCTATGCTCCACGTGTGGAGCGCCAGACAATGATGAACATCGGTTTGTTTGCGGACCGGCGGCGGAGGTTTGGTACTTGGTTCGACGTATTGTGGCTTTTCTAACGATTTTCCTCGGACAAAGACCAATGCTGTGAATTGGATTCGCGGACATGCCATTCACTACTTATTTGGACAAACTGTAGACTCTGTACTCGATTTTTGGACATACCTCAATGACCGTCATTATGTCGTTGTCCGTCACCCAAAATACAGACAATTTTTCTCGAACTTCCTTGGGAGTGCTTTCCACGAGCCACCTCGCAGCTGGAATGTGTTAAGCCAAGAGAGAAGAAGGTTTCCTGTTTGAACCAATGAACATTTCTGAACAATTGAACGGAACACATCAATTTCGAGAAGACGTGACTCAACATATTACCAGCGGGGCGCAGAAAGCCTCTGATCACTTAAAAAAAAGAAAAAAAAGTTCAGAAAAAAGAAGATTTTGTTATGTTTGTAAGGATAGCCCTAACCTTGATTTCCCATATTTCCACTGGTATATAGGCAGCTCTCTGGGGTAGGTTTAGTCAGGAGCCAACGCCTGAAGTGGCCTAGATTTCTTTGTTATAGGATGAAAAGTGGCGGTGGCACTTGTTTTTTATTTAGTTCCATTTTAACAAAAAAAATGAGAAAAAGGAAATAAAAAAAGATGAAAATAAATAAATAAAAAGAAATAAAAAAGAAAAAAGGGGTAGCGTAAAAAAAAGTTGGTAAAAAAAATAGTCTCGTGGTAGCGTGAGCAGCTGCGGTGCGGGGGGTTCTTGGTTCGAGTCTTCCATCGAGTGAAGAGTTTAATTTGTCCCATTAGATTTCACACACATTTGAACATTTTTTGATTGCTTTCCGGCCAAGCTCATGGGTAGGTTCTTTTGTGAAATCAGCAGAGTACGCACGGGCGTTCTCGTTCACTAGCAACACTTGATGGAGTTTACTTGGTCACTTTTCTTGTATGGCGACAGCAAGGTGTCTAGTGTGTTGCTAAAAGATGGTAACTGCGATTGACGCACTGCTGGAAAGCAGTTCGTGACACCTTCTTTGCGCCCCAAGCTGGATAAAACCAAGTTTTGGATATTCACATTGTCCTTTTCTTCAGGTGATATTTCCTTTTGTTTTTAGTTAACATACTGTGGTTCAAATTCCCGTCTGGCCAGCCTGATGTCAGATTTCCGTCATTTCCTTAAATCGATTAAAGCAAATCCTGGGATGGTTCCTTTGAAAGGGTACAGTCGATTTTGTTCCCAATGCTAGCTTCTGTTTTGTCCCTAAGGACCCCGTCGTGGGTAGGATTTTTAATCGTCCTTACTTTCTTGCCCTCTGAATGCAAATGTTTCACGAAGGTTAAACAATCGCAGTTCCTCGCATTAGCCTGAATGAGAGTTTCTCACGAAGGCTAAATGATAGTAGTTCATCACGTTTACCAATAACAGGCTACACCATAGTAGTAAACCATAAACAGGCCATTCATCAAAACCGTTAGTCTTTTTGAATGTGGAAAATAATTCAAGTCTAAATATTCCTACTTGAAACGAGAAATGCATCTGCGTGTACACTGCACCACATTTGCCACGTCACCACTAATACATACAGTACCACAGAAGCTCAAATGGAAAGCAATAGTTCACATCGAAATTTCAGCATCCTACCGTTTCGTCAGTTCATGCAAATGGCGGTTATGTGATTTTATTTCAGTGATTTCAAAATCAAGTTTAAAGTACTCATTGGGCAGCCAAGGCAGCGGGTGAATGGCAATGCGGACGTACAAGGAAATGAATGTTTTGAAAAGGCTGTAATCCACTTCCAAGGGGTTATACCCCTCATCCAGTGTGAAGCACTCTTCTTCACGACAAAATAATACGCCAGTGAGTAGTTCCGTGGTCTGTTACAATGGTTTTAGCTTTATATGCTCTAGGTCTGTGTTTGATTCCCAAATCAGGCAGCTATTTTTAATCAGCATGTAAAGACCCTCTTTATCTCTGGTAACGTCACCTGAACAGCGAAGGTTTGCACCACTGTCCCAAATACACATTAAGCATGATGACCCTTTGCTAACGACTGAAAGTGAGTCAGTGTAGGCTGGACCACGACAGAGGCAGAAGTCACAAGAAGTAGCATTTTTGTCACACTAAGCTTTCTTATGCCTGAAGTTTAATTTTCTAATGAACCAGTCGTAACGTAAATTCACAGAACACTAATTTCTTATTGTATTTGGACTTGAGATGTTGGAAATATTGGTGCTGGACTGGGATCAGAAATCAAATCTCCCCTTTCACAGGATCTGAACTCCTCAAGGCGATACAGTTCCATCATTTAGTCATTTTCCCAGGATTCGAAACTCCTCAAAGTCTCCACGAAAGGCGCGTGGCTGGGTTCGAGTATTTGCCCGACAAAAAAATTTCATCGTGTCATTTCAAGTTGTAGCATGTTCGAACCAATCTACTAGTGAAAAACAATAATAATTTTAGATGTGTCTTCGTTTGTTAACAATAGCGATTGGTGCCAGTCCCAATCACCGCGTGGAGTGGCCGCGCGGTTGGAGGCAGCGGAGGTTAGAGTCCTCACTCGGGCATGGGTGTATATGTTGTTCTTAGCGTAAGTTAGTTTATGTTAGTTTACGTAGTATGTAAGTCTATGGACCGATGACCTCAGTAGTTTGGTCCCTTAAGAATTCACACACACACACACATCAGTCCCAATCAGACACAGAATTTCTTCATATCATTCGAGGTTCAAACATGTCACTCCTAGCTACTAGTGGCTAGAAAACAACGGCGATATGTACCGGATTCGAATCTCAGTAAGACCAAACTTTTTTTGTCTCCGCGCTTCAGTTTCAGTCATCTCGTTACTGGTGAAAAGTTTCGATATCTATCTTTTGATTGTGCTTAGTTAACAATCAATTACGTGCTGGATTCGAATACCCGTCCATCATAAAACTTTGCGCCATGTCATTTCAAGTATAAACAGGCAGACAGTTTGTTATTTGTGATTGAAACCATATATATAAGATCTTGCTTGCTTAGTTAACAGGTAGAAGAGTTGTTGGATCAGAATCTCGGGTCCTGGTCTAGTACAAAACAGACGTCTTGTAATATCAAACTGAAACTTGTTTTTTGAAATGTTATTTATTGTAATATGTTTGAGTTTATAAGCGTTAAAGAGTTGTTATCTCTAACAATGATATCTGGTATTTTCATTATCGCGGTATTAATTTGCATCTGGACTGATTGTCATACGGAGCAAAGTTCCAGGCGGTGTGTTGCAGTAACCACTTTGATAGTCAAGCGACTGTACCTAAAAGAGATCAGAGGACCTGCAAGACTGTTGGGTTATATGGATTGCGTAAAAAACCAGGCGCAACGTATTTGACGTCGTTGGAATACTTTTGATCATGATAGATAGTACATTGCACAAGCAATGAACACCAAACAACAGCACAACATATACACTACGAATACATGTAATAAAACGTCACATAACTTAACGTTGCAATATGGAGAACAACACCCTTTGGCTTTCACGTCAGAACAACGTGTAATATTTGGAAATTAGAAAATTGTGGAAACGTCTTATGGGACCAAACTACGAGGTCATCGGTCCCTAAGCTTACACTCTATTTAATCTAACTTAAACTAACTTACAACGACACACACACCTATGCCCGAGGGAGACTCGAACCTCCGACGGGGGGAGCCGCACGAACCGTGACAAGACACCCTAGACCGCATGGCTCCCACGCGCGGCCATGTAATATTTCCATGCCGTATGAAGATTTCTGTATCTACGGTTACCCGAACTGTCAGCAGAGGCGTTACTTTCGAGCTGCCCTCTTACCGCCCTTACTAAGTAGTGCTTGAAATGTTACCTAGCTTATTCAACCGACGTAAGCCTCCTTGAAGTTCCAGGGAAGACGAAATATGCTGACGCGTGCTCCCACCCGGTAATAATTTATTACTCAATCGACCTGAGCGGCTTACCCTCCGACACTTCATCGCTGCCTCCTCAACAGGTCAATAAGCCGAGCGGCCTCGACGTTTCAAAAAATGGCTCTGAGCACTATGGGACTCAACTGCTGAGGTCGTTAGTCCCCTAGAACTTAGAACTAGTTAAACCTAACTAACCTAAGGACATCACAAACATCCATGCCCGATGCAGGATTCGAACCTGCGACCGTAGCGGTCTTGCAGTTCCGGACTGCAGCGCCTTTAACCGCACGGCCACTTCGGCCGGCTCGACGCTTCGAGTAATGCGTAAAGCGCCAGCGGCTTCCGCATCCCGGTTCTAGCTAAATACGAACCGAAAATATAAACGGCTCGGAGCCGGCAGACTGTTATGATTTTAAGGAGTAACGCAGTCTTCATTCTGGATATGACAGAAGATCACGTAGCAGGTTTCTCATTCAGAAATCACACATGAATGTTCGTTACTCGTGAGAATATCGTGTAAGAAGGAGAAACACCTGGCGTCACGTGTCAGCATTGAACACCAGAGGGTCGTGGGTTGTCTTGACTGTGGTTTATCGTTCGGATACATTGCTGCTTTCGTTGGTCAGGATCTCATGGCTGGCATGCGCATATGGAACACAGGGTTCAGGAGGACGGTACCCAACGCTGTCCAGGGTCTCAGTAGCCCCCAGAAATTAGCCCAGCCAGTCAAATTATTACCTTGAATTATTGGTTAAACAATACTACCGGAAAAAATTAGTATATACTTTTAGAGGTTTCCAATTCCCTCGATTTATTGTTGTAACAGAGCATATGAAGCACATGAAATGATTACATTTACAGATCAACAGACAAGCTGTTCTAAGGTACCAGATATCGCCCCATGCTGAAACAGCCATATTAGTACGTGATGTAGCCTCCACGTTCGGCAGTGCAGACGCTGACTCTGCCATCCAGCCGATCGTACAGATGGCGAATACTGTTCTGGGAAATGTATTACACACCTGCTCGATCTGCTCACATAGTTCTGTAAAGTTGCTGGCTGATGTATATCCCATACATGCTCGATTGGTGACAAGTCCAGAGATCGTGCTTGCCAGGGAAGTTGCTGCACGTCTTGCAGACCACGGTGAGTTTCACGGCTGATGTGTGGGAGATCATCATCCAATTGGAACAATACATCACCTTCCTGTTGCAAGAACACCAAAATAACGGGTGTAACAACAGTCTGGACGTATCAAGCCCTGGTTAGCGTCCCCTCCAGAAACACCAGAGGTGAACGAGGGTTGTAGCTTATCGCTTCCCAGACAATAAGGCCTCGGGTAGGGCCAGTGTGTCTTGGAAGAATACAGTCTACGAGACGGCGCTCACCAGGCCTACGTTGTAGGCGAGGACGGCCATAACTTGCATGGAGGCAGAATCTGATTTCATCGCTGAAGACCAAGGCGGACCATTTCACCTTCAAAGTGATCTTCTCACGGCACCACTCGTGCTGCTCAAGTCGATGCTGTGGCGTGAGTGGAAGACGGGCTAGAGGTGTGCGTGCCCATAATTCCAATGCTAATAATTGGTTCGCAACAGGTCGTGTAGACACGTTTGAGCTTGCAAGTCCTCTTATCTGTGCTTTGGTAGCTTTACGATTTTCCACTGCTGCCCTTACAATATGACGATCCTGACGGGCGTCTATGCAGTGTGGACATCCACAGCCTTGTCTACAGGTGTGAGGATGATCGTGACACTGATACCAGCATCGTCGCACAAATGATGCAGCTCGTACAACTTGTGTACCCCATCTCCGAAAGGACCATCCCGGTACTCGGATGGGAAAAATTTGACACCTTTCAAAGTCGCTCAGTTGTCTATAGGAAGCATGAGTGCGTCTCCGTGAAATAGTTGCCTGCTGGTTTCACACGTTTGGGCCACATTGAGGATTTTGGATGTGAACATTCGCTATTAGAGAGTAGACACAGATGGCGCTCTGGTAGCTACGCTACTAGGCTGTCTGTTGTCTGACGACGGGGAAACCATTATCAGTACATGTACTATACATAGGTGGCATATGCCATCATTGGATCAGAATCGACGTCGTCGTTCCACGTTCATTACTTTTTTTTCCAGTAGCACAATTTCTTGTATTACTCAGTTATAATTCACTGTGTTCCATGTACCAAATAAGATCGTCGCCTCAGCAGAGGTGGTTTGTTCTAGTGAAACTTAAACTGCTGAAAATCTGTCCTCTATGCACCCGTTGTACACAGCCATTAGGGATTTAGGTATCATGTTACGACAACCGTAAGAAGGATCAATGTCTAACAGTACGTGTCAGAATTCGACAGTGGACAAATCGTAGCCTAGTGAGACTGCAGTTTACCATTTTGCCACACTGCTATTCGTACTGATCACGATAGCACTACTGTCATGAGAATATAAAATCGGTGGCGTCAGTAGGACCATCCTTTAGGCCGTGCAGGATTTCAGAGGCCTCACACGACCGGGAGGACAAACATTTTTCGCTCAGACATTAAGGATCGTACGATCACGTCACGTACCCTTGAATCGTGAAATGGACGTCTTTGGGAAAAGATAAGTATACACTTGAACATTTATTTATGTATTTATTCCATTCCGTTGTAGTCTGTTACCTATAATTGGAACACAGGTTGTATTGATTCTTACACAAATAATGCAATATACATTAAGAGGACAGAAGTTGGAAGTCCCCTGCAAAATATTGAACCATGCTGCCTCTGGAGCCGTCCATGATTGCGGAAGTGTTGCTGGCCCAGGATTTTGTGCACGAAGTGATCTCTCCATTATGTCCCACAAATGTTCAATAGCTTCATGTCGGGCGATATGGGTGTCCAAATACTTCGCTCGAATTGTCCAGAATGTTCTTCAAACAAACTGCGAATAATTGTGACCCAGTGACATGGCGTCTTATCAACCATAAAAAATCCATCGTTGTGTGATGTCCTTAGGTTAATTAGGTTAAGTAGTTCGAAGTTCTAGGGGACTGATGACCATAGATGTTAAGTCCCATAGTGCTCAGAGCCAATCCATCGTTGTTTAGGAACATAAAGTCCATTAATGGCAGCAAATTGTCTGCAGGTAGCGTAACATAATCATTCCCAACGAAAGATCGGTTCAGTTCGACCACAGGGCATAGTACATTCCATGTAAACACAGCCCACACCATTATGCATCACCACCAGCTTACGGAGTGCCTTGTTGACAGCCTGGACCAATGTCATCGTGGGGTCTGAGCCACACTCGAAACCTACCATCAGCTCTTACCAACTGAAATCGGGACTCATCTGACCAGGCCACGGTTTTCCAATCATCTAGGGTCTAACTGATATTGTCACGAACCCACGAGAGGCGCTGCAGACGATGTTCTGTTAGCAAAGGCACTCGCGTCAGTCGTGTGCTGCTATAGCCCATTAGCGCCAGATGTAGAAGCACTGTCCTAACGGACACGTTCGTCGTACGTTCGACAATAATTTCTGCAGTTATTTCACACTGTGCTGTTTGTCTGTTAGCACCGACAACTCTATGCAAACGCCGCTACTCTCAGTCGCAAAGTGAAGGCCGTCGTCCACTGCGTTGTGCGTAGCGAGAGCTAATGCCTGAAAATTTGTATTCGCGGCAAGCGCTTGACTGTCTGGATCCCGTAATATTGAAGTCGGTAACGATTTCTGAAATGGAATGTCCCATGCGTCTAGCCCCAACCATCATTCCGCTTTCAAAGTCTGATAATTCCCGTCGTGCGGCGATAATCATGTCGGAAACCTTTTCATATGAATCACCCGACTACAAATGACAGTTCTGCCAATGTAATGCCATTTCACACCTTGTGTACGCGATACAACCGCCATCTTCATATGCGCATATCGCTGTCCCATGACTTCTGCTCACCTCAGTATACATTAGTATGTACTTTTATTCTACACATCACCGTTACTGTTTCCACTTGCACACTACGACAACGTCTGGAGCGCCTCCGGCTGTCAGCACGGCGACCATTGTTACATCATCGATTGACGTGGCAGCAGAGGAAGGCACAGCAGTGTGCTGACCACCTTCCTCTCAACATCTGCAGCCAGTGAGGCCTATTATGTTAGGATGACACGGTGGTCGGCCGGCACTGTTGGACGTTCCGAGACCTTTTCCGACGGAGTTAAGTGTGCATTTCACCCTACCACTGCCTACGCCTCTATCCACCTGCGTAGTAGTTAATATTATATTATGAGTGTTATGAAAACAATCCATTCGGCCGTACTACGTCTGCATTCACAATTAGAGTAGATTAACCTAAGAATATTTCCTTTACTTAGGTTCAATGTCATCCCAATGCTTCTAAAAGTAAACAAAAACCACTAATCGTAAAGCACAAGAAAGAAATTGGAAGCGATCTTTAAAAGATCTTCATAAGATTCGTACGTTTTGAAACATAAAAGTAAGTCCGTTTGATATACTTCCAATTTCTAGAGAAGTGTCTTTTTATATTTTGGAGATATTTGATATGTACTCGGTGTACAGTGTGGGATCCGTACCAGGTCGGGTTGACAGACGATATTGAGAAGATCCAAAGAAGAGCGGCGCGCTTCGTCACAGGGTTATTTGGTAAGCGTGATAGCGTTACGGAGATGTTCAGCAAACTCAAGTGGCAGACTCTGCAAGAGAGGCGCTCTGCATCGCGGTGTAGCTTGCTGTCCAGGTTTCGAGAGGGTACGTTTCTGAATGAGGTATCGAATATATTGCTTCCTCCTACTTATACCTCCCGAGGAGATCACGAATGTAAAATTAGAGAGATTCGAGCGCCCACGGAGGCTTTCCGGCAGTCATTTTTCCCGCGCACCATACGCGACTGGAACAGCAAAGGGAGGTAATGACAGTGGCACGTAAAGTGCCATCTGCCACACACCGTTGGGTGGCTTGCGGAGTATAAATGTAGATGTAGATGTAGATGCGTGTGAAATTTCATCTGATAAGGGTCCCAAAGGACAAGCTTTAAAAGCACTTCTTCATTCAAATTAGTCAGATAAAGGACAACAATTCAGAGCGAAAATATTCGAAGAGATAACAGAATATAGGTAAATTAGGTATGTTGGGATACCCCTATGTTTTGCGCAGGTAAAAACAAGTTCTCCTACCATGAAGAAATTAAACAGGGTTGCTGGATTCTACAGGAAAACACTGTAGTGACTACTTTCATCACACGTTCGATGAACGAAACAAGAGATTAACCGCATGCTAGCTGTTGTTTCTCAGAAAACGTTGTCACCAGGAGAATAATTTTCCCTATAAAAAAGAAAAACTGGCATCATACGAAGGTCAAGCCAACAACGTCCAACTCTAATGAATTAGTGATGATGAAATTACAGGACCATTCACAAAAAGGTTGTCTAAAAGGCATAGGGGACTTGAAGCACATCACGGTGCACTACTCCCTGCTGTGAATACAATGTCGCTTTGCAATATTTTACTATCAGTGGGACAGGAAGAGCAATTTGTAGTGGTCTGCGTGATGCCAATCTAATTAATTCGGTTCAGACCAATTTTCCTACAGATATTAGCTGCTGCACTCATTGTATGGAATATGTATAGTCCTTATTTTACATAAACTCTTAGGTTGTTGACATAAGGAGAATGTTTTGGTATCTGTCCTTTATGTTAACAACGCAAGCTGCACCTAACTTAAAATTACAGCACATTCAATGAACTTCGAGCAAGTGTGACTGTTTAGAACAAAAGTCAAAATACAGGTCCTCGGCCATGAAGTACTAGTTACGTTTCATTTCGTAACTTATCTGGAATCTGATATCGCTTTTTGCTTAAGCACAGTCGTATCTGGAACACTAGTTGTTATTAGTAACAATGAAGAAAGAGGAGTGGGCCGACTGGAGTGGACGAGCGGTTCCAGGCGCTCCAGTCAGGAACCGCACGACCGCTACGGTAGCAGGTTCGAATCCTGCCTCGGGTATGGATGTGTGTGATGTCCTTAGTTTAGTTAGGTTTAAGTAGTTCTAAGTTCTAGGGGACTGATGACCTCAGATGTTAAGTCCCATAGTGCTGAGAGCCATTTGAACCATTTGATTGAAGAAAAACGAGTAGGCGTGCATCCGGTTAGTCGATGGCAATTGCAATAAGGATCATTTTATTTTTGAGTTCGTGTGACAGTAAATTCATAATCACGCCAATATTTCACTCTTCTACTGGAATGAAATTGTCATATGGCATTACTGGCTGGGGTTGTTCGGGCGCTGTCTGTTTGATGCCACCTCGGTGACTTGGGCGTGTGTGTGATGAAAATAGCATGAAATGGTTAGGTCAACACAAACACGCTTTAGCCGAATGAAGAAAATCTTCTACCCAGTGGGGAATCAAACATAGGATCCTGCGATTTACAGGCAGCGACGCTAACCATCAAACCACTCTTCTGCTTATGAATCACCAAAAATATAAGTCATCTGTTCTTTCATGGATAATAAAGTTTGAGAAACCCATTAATGAAAGGTATTATCCAAATAAACTGACGGAAAAAAATATCGCAACACCAAGAAGCAGTTGTGCGACATAAACAAAGGTGGTAAGTGTGTTTCTACATCTGAAACATGATTACTATTCAAATTTCGCGTCAGTCACGTAATAATGGCGCTAGTGGAGCTACTGCGAGGAAGCAAATCAGATTTCCTTTACATACAAGCTTTAATGGTGGTGAGCGTTAGTTAGCTTTGAGATAGGACGTGGTGAATTGATGTTAGTCTAGAATGCTTTTAAGGCGACGAAGACGCCATTATCAGCACTTCACTGTATTTGAATAAATTCGTGTAACAGGGCTACGTAAAGCTAGATGTTCCTTCTGCGATTCTGTAGAAAGAGTTGGCAGGGATGAAGCAACTGTTCATGATTGCTAGCGGCGGTGGTCACGACAATGTACGGTCACAGGAAGACAGCGCTCGGGAAGGCCAAGTGGCTCGAGTGAAGATAGTCGTGTTCGGCGTGTGGCTCTGGCGCATCGTAATGTATCTGCGACACTTGGCACCGTAGTGACACAACGAACTGTTACAAATCGGTTACTTCAAGGACGCCTCCGGGCCAGACGCCCTTAGAATTTGCATTCCACAGACCATAAACCACCGCCGTTTGGGATTTCCGTTGTGTCAAGCGTCACTGGAAGGCAGGGTGTTCTGATGAAAATTGGTTCTGACTCGGTGCCAGTAATGGCCTTGTGTTGGTTAGGAGGAGGCCACTTGAGGGCCTGGAACCAACCTGTCTGCCTGCTAGACATACTGTACCTACACCTGAAGTTATGGTCTGTAGTGAGACTTCGTATCAGATTAGATCAGATTAGATTCAGTTTTAGTTCCATAGACCAAAATTGGGATGATTCTCGTGGGTGTGGAACATGTCAAAAAGTATAACATAAAAAACATAAAACATTTGAAAGTAATACTTACTATCCTGGTCATTTGTCAGGAGATTGTCAAAATAGGTGATTACATTACACTAAACTGCTAATATATACGGAATTAATATTCTGTCAGAATAAAAAATTGTCATGCACTTTTAATAAATTTATCATACACAAAATACCTGATCCTGACTGTTGTGACCAAGGGTTGTCAAAACTGAAATCTAACGGACGTTTTTACTTAAGCTGGTCTAACACTCCATGTTAAGATATTCATCTATAGAGCAGCAGAAGTTGCCTGTCAAAAAGTCTTTCAAACTCTGTTTAAACCATGCTTTATCTGAAACCAAGTTTTTAATGGTTGCTGGCAATTTATTGAAAATGTGTGTTCCTGAATATCGGACCCCTTTTTGGACCAAGGTAAGAGATTTTAGATCGTTAGGTAGATTGTTCTTATTCCTAGTCTTGATACTATATATTGAGTTATTGGTTGGAAGTAGAGATATATCACTTGCAACAAAATTCATTATGGAATAAATAAACTGAGAAGCAGCGGTTTGAATACAAAGTTACTTGAACAGGTTTCTACAAGATGTTCTTGAATTTACACCACAAATGATTCTTGTAACACGCTTTTACACGCTAAAATTTTTCTCAGTTTGATGAATCACCCCAGAATATGTTCCCATATGACATAACAGAACGGAAGTAAGCAAAGTATGCAAGTATTTTTATTTTCATGTCTCCTACACCTGACATCATTCTCACTGAAAATACAGACTTGTTAAGGCGCTTAAGCAATTCTGTGGTATGCCCTTCCCAACTGAATTTATTATCGAGTTGTAATCCCAGAAATTTAACATTGTCAACCTTTTTGATCTCTGTGTCTTCATATGTTGTACACATGCAGGAAGGAAATCTCTTACAGGTTCTGAACTGCACATAGTGGGTCTTTTCATAGTTAAATGACAGTGAATTAGCTTTAAACCATTTATTAATCTCAGTGAAAATTTTATTAGCAGCTATTTCTGAGTTTGTACTTCACTTGCTAGTTATTGCAATGTTCAAATCTTATATCTCTGGCAGGAAACAAAGGGTGTTATTAGGAAAGAGGCATGTATTAATCTATCAGGCATCATCCAACTGGGAACTAATTACATGTGGAGTCCCACAAGGTTCCATCTTAGGGCCCTTACTTTTTCTTGTGTATATCAATGACGTTTCATCAATAACATTACCAGATGCCAAGTTTGTTTTGTTTGCTGGTGATACAAACATTGCAATAAATAGCAAATCAAGTGTAGTCTTAGAAAGAGTGGCTGATAAAATATTTGTGGACATTAATCACTGGTTCCTAGCCAATTATTTGTCACTAAACTTTGAAAAAGCACACTACATGTAGTTCAGATTTTATAAGGAGTGTTCCACAAGTATATGCCTAACATATGATGACATGCAGATAGAAGAAGTGGACAGTGTTAAATTCTTGGGATTATGGCTTGATAATAAATTCAACTGGGAGGAGCACACCACAGAACTGTTGAAGCGTCTAAACAAATTTCTATTTGCAGTGGGCATTCTGTCAGACATAGGGGATATAAAAAGAAAAAGCTGGCATACTATGCTTACTTTCACTCCATAATGTCATATGGGATCATTTTTTGGGGTAATTCATCAAGCCAAGCTACAGTTTTCCAGGCACGAAAACGTGCAATAAGAGTTATATATGGTGTGAACTCAAGAGAATTATGGAGAGGCCTTTTTAGGGAACTAGGGATACTAACAACTGTTTCCCAATTTATTTATTCCTTAATGAAATTTGTCATTAAAAATATAACACTTTTTCAGACCAACAGCTCAATTCATGGAATCAATACTAGAAATAAGAATAATCTTCACAAGGATTTAAAGTCACTAACTCTTGTACAAAAAGATGAACATTATCCAGGAACACACATTTTTAATAACTTGCCAGCAGCCATAAAAAGCTTATCAACCAATGAAATTCAGTTTAAGAAAATCCTAAGTGCATTAATGTGATCTTAGTAAATAAGTATAATAAAATGATCCTTTCATATAGAGTTCATTACAAAAATGACGATTGTTCCACTTGGGATCTGTGGAAGGTACATTAGCTTATTTGTTTTAGTTGTAAATATTTGTCATGTATTGTTGTTATTCTGACTTCTACATCCTAGAGGACCTCCACATTATGGATCAATATTAATGAAAGTAAATCTAATATAATCTAATCTTTGTATCATCTGCAATCATAACAAACTTAGCATCTGACAATGTAACAGCCTAGAGGCCATTAATGTCCACAAGGAAAAGCAACAGACGCAAGATAGAACCTTGAGGAACACCACATGTAATTAATTCCCATTCAGATGTAGACTGACTGTTTACTGCACAGGTATTTCGCAACAAGACCATTTGTCTCCTGTTAGTTAAATAAGTCTCCAACCATTTCACAACATTGCCACTGACACCATAATATTCTAATTTACTTAAGAGAATGCTGTGTTTCAAATGCTTTCAACAAGGCACATAAAATGCCTGAAGCCTCTAATTTATTATCTAATCAATTAAGTACATTTTCACTGTATGTGTAAATAGCATTCTCTATACCAGAACCCTTGAGATACCCAAACTGTGACTTTGGCCATTTATTATTTGCAGTCGGATGCTTAATGAAACGCTTGAACACAACCTTTTCAAATATTTTTTCGAAAGCCGGCAGTAGTGAAGTTAGTCGATAGTTTAATGGCATCTCTTTATTTCCCTTCTTGTAAAAAGGCTTAACTTCGGCATATTTTAGTATGACAACGATAACACTCGAGTGGCTAACCCACGCACCCTGACTTCAAATTTGCACGTAATCTGGTGATTTTATCTGTTAAGCTTCCATTTATGAGCGGCATTTCAGGGGTGTTTTCCAACAAGGTAACACTCTCCCACATACATTCCTGTAACCCAACAATCTCTACAGGGTGTCGATATGTTGCCTTGGTCTGCTCGATCACCAGATGTCTCTAATCGAGCACATACGGGACATCATTGGACGACAACGCCAGCGTCATCCACATACAACGTTAACCGTTCCTGTATTGACCGACCAAGTGCAACAGGCATGGAATTCCATGCCACAGCCCGCATCTCGTGGTCGTGCGGTAGCGTTCTCGCTTCCCACGCCCGGGTTCCCGGGTTCGATTCCCGGCGGGGTCAGGGATTTTCTCTGCCTCGTGATGGCTGGGTGTTGTGTGCTGTCCTTAGGTTCGTTAGGTTTAAGTAGTTCTAAGTTCTAGGGGACTGATGACCATAGATGTTAAGTCCCATAGTGCTCAGAGCCATTTGAACCATTTTTTACATGCCACAAACTGACATACGGCACCTGTAAAACACCATTCATGCACCTTGCGTGCTTACATTCAACATTCTGGTGGTTATACCGGTTATTAATGTACCAACATTTCACAGTTGCAATGGCTTATTTCGCACTTACATTAACTTGTGATGTTGCAGTGTTAATCACTTAAATATGTTGCCTAGACAAATGTTTTCCCGAAATTTCATTACTCTCACTAATTGTTTTTTGTTGCTGCGATTTTTCTTCTGTCATTGTATACTTATGTAGAACTGGTGAAGAAATTTTGCTATGAAATGGGGAAATGAATAAATACGAAGAAATGGGAAGCAAGGAGTTATCTGCTTAAATGCGTTAGTGGACGCCGAATTTCATACACAGTTATTCATTAGTATCTCCAGAGGTTCAAAAGGCAATTGTAAGACTTACAGAAAAATGACAAGAATCAGTGGATAGAGCATCTCTCCAAGTTGCTGCCTGTGATATGCGTTGTTGCAGGGCATACCGCTAGAGAATACAGGCATGTTAGAGCAAGTGGGCGAATCATTCGCTGCGTGCTGTCCACAGAATTAGTATGCACCTGCAGGTAGGTAACCCAAGGAACAGCTTTCCTAAGCGGACTGTGTTATGCTTTCCCGCACCAGAGACTTCGATGAATTCCACGTATGTATTTATGTTTGCTGCGTCACAAACGGTGCCTATATTGAGCACCTGTAACGTGAATTAAAAATTTTAAGAGATGTGTCGTCCACTGGTATGTGTCTACTTTCCGTATTTTTTGCAGTTTTTGCGCAGTCGTCATGCGAAACCCTACAGATACTTATGAATATTCCTGCATATACCAAATACGCACTGTCCAAAGAGGCATATGGACGTGAATAAATGATTTGTATGAGAAGAAATATTCGAAGCGTATACATGAAGTGTCTCATCACATTACAGTCAACTTCAGATACATGATATAAACTTATTCCTTCACCGACACAGCAAAATTACACTTGTAAGGTAAATACAATCCTGGAAATTGAAATAAGAACACCGTGAATTCATTGTCCCAGGAAGGGGAAACTTTATTGACACATTCCTGGGGTCAGATACATCACATGATCACACTGACAGAACCACAGGCACATAGACACAGGCAACAGAGCATGCACAATGTCGGCACTAGTACAGTGTATATCCACCTTTCGCAGCAATGCAGGCTGCTATTCTCCCATGGAGACGATCGTAGAGATGCTGGATGTAGTCCTGTGGAACGGCTTGCCATGCCATTTCCACCTGGCGCCTCAGTTGGACCAGCGTTCGTGCTGGACGTGCAGACCGCGTGAGACGACGCTTCATCCAGTCCCAAACATGCTCAATGGGGGACAGATCCGGAGATCTTGCTGGCCAGGGTAGTCGACTTACACCTTCTAGAGCACGTTGGGTGGCACGGGATACATGCGGACGTGCATTGTCCTGTTGGAACAGCAAGTTCCCTTGCCGGTCTAGGAATGGTAGAACGATGGGTTCGATGACGGTTTGGATGTACCGTGCACTATTCAGTGTCCCCTCGACGATCACCAGTGGTGTACGGCCAGTGTAGGAGATCGCTCCCCACACCATGATGCCGGGTGTTGGCCCAGTGTGCCTCGGTCGTATGCAGTCCTGATTGTGGCGCTCACCTGCACGGCGCCAAACACGCATACGACCATCATTGGTACCAAGGCAGAAGCGACTCTCATCGCTGAAGACGACACGTCTCCATTCGTCCCTCCATTCACGCCTGTCGCGACACCACTGGAGGCGGGCTGCACGATGTTGGAGCGTGAGCGGAAGACGGCCTAACGGTGTGCGGGACCGTAGCCCAGCTTCATGGAGACGGTTGCGAATGGTCCTCGCCGATACCCCAGGAGCAACAGTGTCCCTAATTTGCTGAGAAGTGGCGGTGCGGTCCCCTACGGCACTGCGTAGGATCCTACGGTCTTGGCGTGCATCCGTGCGTCGCTGCGGTCCGGTCCCAGGTCGACGGGCACGTGAACCTTCCGCCGACCACTGGCGACAACATCGATGTACTGTGGAGACCTCACGCCCCACGTGTTGAGCAATTCGGCGGTACGTCCACCCGGCCTCCCGCATGCCCACTATACGCCCTCGCTCAAAGTCCGTCAACTGCACATACGGTTCACGTCCACGCTGTCGCGGCATGCTACCAGTGTTAAAGACTGCGATGGAGCTTCGTATGCCACGGCAAACTGGCTGACACTGACGGCGGCGGTGCACAAATGCTGTGCAGCTAGCGCCATTCGACGGCTAACACCGCGGTTCCTGGTGTGTCCGCTGTGCCGTGCGTGTGATCATTGCTTGTACAGCCCTCTCGCAGTGTCCGGAGCAAGTATGGTGGGTCTGACACACCGGTGTCAATGTGTTCTTTTTTCCATTTCCAGGAGTGTATTTCTCTCGGAGTTCAAGAAGCGTGTAAAAATTCCAGCTCAAAGACTACAGATGTGCATATTATAGAATCAATTAAATATGTCATTATTGCAAAATATTGAAAAGAAATTATTTACAGAAGCGTGGAAAAACTGGTAGGTACCGATCTTGGGGAAGATCAGTTGGCGTTCCAGAAAAATGTAGGAACACTGAAGGCAATGTTGACCCTATGTTTAATCTTCGAAGATACACTGAAGAAAGGCAAATACAGATTCATAGCATTTCTAAATTTAGAGAAGGTGATTATATCTTCGGAGACCTCAGAAGTCATCTCACATCTTTATTAATACACAGATGATTAAAATTCGATGTATGTAAATGAATATCTAAAGTCACCCCCCAACTCACTGCCCCTTTGATGTAGCTGTTTCATTATAACAGCACCGTTAAGAAAAGACGCATGTTTTTTTTGGCGTCAACCCCTGAATGCTGTTCACGTGAAGACACCGTGCGACGGAAGTAGATGCGGGCGGAAGGAGGACTGCTGTATCGGTGTGACTCGAACAGCGGCAGTGAAGAGAGCGATAATATATGTCTTGAGACTGCGTGAAAAATACTGATAAAATTAGCATTGGGGTAGAATGTAGAAGGCTCAAGAAAGACGCGAGTATTACAAGTAAGACCATGAAAAAAGTACAGATCATCGCTCCACAAAATATCTAACGTAATTAATGAGTGTTGTGCCGTCGTTGTTAGTGTTGTATATTAACAGTTGGTGTAAAGAAGCAAAGTGAAAAATAATAATTTACAGTTCAAAACGACTGATTGTAGATTTTTTCTTTATTTTAATCGTCTTCCCTCAAAAATGTCACCACGGAAGGGGGTCTCCGCCATATTGCGGATAAAACAGAACTCATTATTGGGATTCTCCTGATACCATCTCTTCAAGCGTAGAAGACGGATCACGAAACACTTTTTAACACAAAACTTTGAGGTACAGTGCTCAAGAACAAATTTTCCACGTTGCAGATTCTCTCTCTGTCATTTCATTTTGCAGCCAGTTTTACATCACATAGCCGGCCGGAGTGGCCGAGCGGTTAAAGGCGCTACAGTCTGGAACCGCACGACCGCTACGGTTGCAGGTTCGAATCCAGCCTCGGGCATGGATGTGTGTGATGTCCTTAGGTTAGTTAGGTTTAAGTAGTTCTAAGTTCTAGGGGACTTATGACCACAGCAGTTGAGTCCCATAGTGCACAGAGCCATTTTACATCACATAAAAATAAAACCATTGCGCAAATAAAAAGTAAAATTTGAAATTTTCAGAGCTCAAACATTAATGGACATTTATTATACTACAGAGTAAATAATCAGAAGTGATGTACCTAATTAACTATACACGAATTCCAGCAACAATTTCAGGTCGCAGAACTGCAGTCGTGATATAAGCTTTTTTGACAATGTTGACTGGAATACGCTCCCAGAAATTCTGCAGGTAGCAGGGATAAAATACAGGGAGCCAAATCTGACTGCAACTGCAAGAGACGAAGGATATGAGAGGAAATCAGCACTTGAGAAGGGAAGGGAGTGAGACAGGGCTGTAACCTATCATCAACGTTACTAAATCCTTATTTTGAGCAAGCAGTAAATGATACTAAGGAGATATTTATAAAGGTAATAGAAGTTCAGGGAGCAGAGATTAAATATTTAAGGATTTTGATGATACAGCAGTTCCGTAAGAGGCGGCAAAGGACCATTAAGATCAGTAGAACGATGTGGATATAGTCTCGGAAAGAGATACTCAGATGAATATTCATCATCATCATTCAACAGTTCCAGGTTCTTGGGTACTGGTAATGAGCCTCTTCCACTTCGTCCTGTCCAAATATACCTGTTCACAGAGAACATAATCCACTGCCCATCCTCTGGTCACTAGATCAGCCTTGATCAAGTCCATCCATCGGTTCGAGCTCTTTCTTGAGGTGTTTTCCCTTCCACTTGTCTTTCGAAATTCATTTTGGCTGTTTTAGTTGACTCTATTCTCATCACATGCCCATACCCTCGAAGTCTAGATGCCCCAGTTCGATCTAATAGGGATGTCTTTACTCCGGCTTCTTTCCTCACCTCCTCATTCCTTAACTTGTCCATCTTGGTCTTCTGCATGGTGGATCTAAGGAATTTGATCTCTGCTGCTTGCAGCCTTGATGATTCTCTTTTTGTGAGGGTGCATGTTTAAATTCCATAGGTCATATTGATATGAAACAGCTATTAAACATCATGAGTTGGGCCGATTTTGGGATCAAGTCATCTCATGAAAGTGATCTTACTTGGTAGAATTCAGATCCTTTTTTCATTCTGTTGGTGATTTCATTTCTGACCAAGTTATCACCGGAAATTACACTTCCAAGGTAAGGAAAACTGTCCACACACTCTAGTTGGTGGTCTCCTAGTTTTACACTTTCTGGTTGCCCATCTCTGTTGACTGTCATCACCACTTTCTTGGTCTTGCTGAAGTTGAGGTTATATTTCTGGAACTGAGATTTCCATTCACGAAGTCTGATTTCTACTTTCTCTTCAGTTTCACCACAAATCATAATGTTAAAATGGCTCTGAGCACTATGGGACTTAACATCTATGGTCATCAGTCCCCTAGAACTTAGAACTACTTAAACCTAACTAACCTAAGGACATCACACAATGCCCAGTCATCACGAGGCAGAGAAAATCCCTGACCCCGCTGGGAAATCATAATGTCATTAGCAAAGGCAAATGCTATCAGTCCACCTGACTTCTTCTTGATGTTCTTCGTTATGGTATCAATAACGGTGATGAATGGTAGTGGGGACAGAGCACTTCCTTGCTGAACTCCACTCCTGGTCTCAAACCATGGTGATCGTCCTTCCCCAATTTGTACTCAGCTAGTACAGTCTTTGTGCAACATCTGAATTGTTTTTATTAGTCCTTCTGGCACATTCTTTTTCCTCAGGCATTCCCAGATCTTATCTCTTACAACACTATCATAGGCTTATTCTAAATCCATAAATACAAATACCAGTTTCTTGCCTGTCTCCCAATACTTTTCCATCAATATGCAGGTGCTAAGAATTAGATCTATTGTTGATCTGTTACTTCTGAAGCCATATTGTTCCTCTTCCATCTGTGATTCTATGATAGTTCTCAGTCTCTTTTCTATGATTTTCTCAAGTATTTTAAACCCATGAGACAATACAGTTATTCTTCTACAGTTGGTGGGTTTCCGCCTGTTGCCTTCCTTAGACAGGGGAACTATTACACCCTTGCTCCAATCCACAGGTATTACGTTATCTGCCCATATGGCATTGAGTACTCAGTGGAACCACTATATGCCTTGGATACCTGCTGCCTTTATCATGTCTGCGTCCACTTCATCTGCACCTGAAGATTTTCCTTTAGGTATAGATTTTAAGGCTGCCTCTGTTTCTGTCCAGGTGATGGGAGGTTCTTCATTGTAAGTGTGAATTTCCAGTTCCGTGTTTGGTTCTTCAGCTGATCTGTGTAATAGGTGGTCAAAATGGTTTCTCAGGGCTTCTCGCATGCCACTTTCTGTCCTAATCAGATTACCGTTTTCAAGTGCTTTTGTGGTATTCATTGGTTTCCTTTTACCTTATACAACAGTTTCTTATTTCCTCTACTGTCCTCCAATTTCTGAGTGAATATCTTCCAAGCTATGGTCTTTTCTTCTGCGACTGTTCTTTTAACTTCCAGTTTCTTGATTCGGTACATTTGTCTGAGGTTTCTGATCTTTGCCTCATCTGTAATAAGTTCCGGTTTATTTTTCTCCCAATCTCTCTCTTTCCTGAAGAGATTACTTTCCCTGACTACTGCTCTCACACTTTCATTCCACCAAGATGTTTCTTTCGCTCTTGCCATCATACTTGTCTTTCCACAAACTTCAGTGGCTTCTTTTACCTACAGCCAGGACAGTTCTGGCGAATACCTACGGCGGCTCTTGACCAGTAGACACTCGCTGTAGTCTACAAGTGCCGTAGCGGCCCCTTATTAGTTAGATGGCCCACACAACAAATGGTTCAAATGGCTCTGAGCACTATGGGACTCAACTGCTGAGGTCATTAGTCCCCTAGAACTTAGAACTAGTTAAACCTAACTAACCTAAGTACATCACAAACATCCATGCCCGAGGCAGGATTCGAACCTGCGACCGTAGCGGTCTTGCGGTTCCAGACGGCCCACACAACAGATAAGCAATGTGGGCTGCGGACCTCCCTTCAAGAGCTCATATCAAAACATCGCCAATGAATGTAAACATCAACAGACTTTCCGCATAAACACTGCACAACTTCGTGAAAAGCCAGACTAATGTGACTAAGTGTAGCACTCCGCAGAATCGGTGTTATACTCACGCCAGCAGAGTCAGACTTGCAGTGTGTACCTACAGTGAGAACAGTTGTGGCGAATACCTACACTGGCTCTAGCCCAGTAGACACTCGTCACTGTCTTCCACAGAAATTTGTATCTTGTTGGGCGTAATGAAACTTGGGAATTGTGTAGCGTAGTATTTTTGTTATTATTATTTCTTTTCATTGCCTTTTAACTTGTATGTGGCTCTTGCCACCACAAGAATTGTTGTGTTTCTTGTTGTTCTTGAGTTTGGAAATTAGTGCATGCCAAGAAAGCGTTTTAGTTAAATGAAGTGTGTTCAAACTTAATCGTTAGTTCTTTCCTGCCAACCACAGAACACTATAGTTACTGGTGATGACGATGGGATATTCTATTCATTTTCGGTCGAAATTGCTACATTAGAGGAAATTCTTCAGTCTTTCTTGAAAACTCTATAGCCACTTCAAGCAGCGCTCACAAAGTCATAACATCGCCCTCACTCCCCAACATTACAAGATGTAGCTTATAGATTTGATTCCATTGCAGGCAAACTGAACACTTTGCACATGGCCTCAACAACATTTCCGGCTTCCGATAGGTCTGTCGTGCCAAATTATGTCAAATGGTTGGAACAACATTTACTTGCACGTGGGATCCACGACGAAACTCAATTCGGGCTTTTTTTTTAGCAACACTCGGTCCACAGGTGTATCGTTTAATTCAACAATTGAACCCTCAGCAATCACCCCGAGATCTCTGGTTTACCCATATTAATTGTTGCCTTTTTGAGTACTTTGATGCACAAACATATGTCACCTCCACCCATTAGACTTTCTTTTCTTGTCGAAAGCCGCTGGCCAGAAATATCGGGAATGGATTACGACGCTCCAGTGTCTCTGCCGCGATTGCAAATTCCTGTGCGCCAACGGTGCCTGCAAGCAGTCTTATGTCTCTTCGTTGATTCGCGATATGATGGTATTTCACGCACCAGACAAGGGTTTTCGGGCTGTATTTTGAAGTTGCAGGACCCGTCCCTCGACACCTGTCTGCCGATCATTTGTGCATTGGAACAGTTTCACCGGCTACAACTGCCGCGTCTTCATCTGGCTGTTTTCGGGGCTCGCCAGTTGCCTAGCGACCAACGGGAGTCTCATCGTTCCATTGGTACATTCCGTGACAGAAAGTCTTATGTACGTTTCTCATCATGTCTGGACTGTTTCCGGGCTCGCCAATGGTCGAAGTGCCCCCGCCAGCGAGCAAGGTGCACGGTTTGCAGCCTAACGGGCCATATCGCCGTTGTGTGTCAGGCTTCGCATAAACATCACGTAGATGCCACGCTTCCTGCGAAATCACAGGCTCATCACGAATCGTCACTGCAGGACCTGGAAGCCGCGAATTCCATTGACGGACAAGTATTGTCCATCATTCCCCAGTCGGGAGTTCATTTCCTCCTTATCTTGGAGGTCGTGTATATTCCTGTGGTCTTCCATATTGACACGGCATCTTCTATTTTTACTGTGGATGGTGCCACATACCAACACTTGGGTTCGCCAGCTTTGTCGCTGTACACTCCTGACTTGCGTAGTTTTAGCAATCACCAATCAGTCGACGGCGTTTTCTCAACAACGGTCGTTGCATCACCACTCAGTTTTTGGTGGTCGGCCCCCCAGCACTACTAACCTTTTGGGTTTGGACATTTTCAGTCGTCTGGGTTTGTCAGTGCTGGACGAGTTACAGGCGGCTTCGATCCCCGCCTCGAATACCCTCCTCACCCCGTTGCTCAGTAAATATGAAACGTTGTTCTCATCCTCCCCACCAGGACTGAAGGGTTTCACCGCACATGTTAAGCTTCTTCCCTCTGCTATCCCTCAGTTTTTTAAGGCCTGCCCGTTCCCTTTGCTCTCCAAGACAAGCTCCAAGTGGAACTTCGCCGCTTACAAGACGAAGGCACCCTTTCTACCGTCGCGCCCAGTCGCTGGGCGACGCCTATCGTGTTAGTCGAAAAGCCGAACGGTGCTTTAAGCATCTGTGGCGATTTTAAGGTCACGGTTGAATTTCAGTCCATCATTGATGTATATCCTGGCCCATCGCTGGATGACCTACTTACACGTTGAAAGGTCTCTGTTGGATTCCTTTCATGTTAATTTCTTAAATCTGTTGTCATTTACGGCATACATTCCACTTCTAAATTTACTGTGGTGTTTCTGACTATCTGGGAGGAGACTGAGCAGTGAAACGTGTTACTTTTACACATAAACAAGAACGATCTGTCACACTACTACACTTTAAAACACAGTTTATATGTAATTCATGTCACACAGTCTCTTACGGAACCTACATCCGCTTTCTTTTATATACTGTATATGATAAGATACTGTCATCCCCTTCCCTTCTGTGTGAAAGAATGAATGAGCAAATGTATTTCTAGTTGCATGCTTGATAGTAACAGACAAGTCTGTCTGCTAGAGAACAGTAGGACCAACGTCGGAACAGGTAGCTACGCTTTCTAGAAGCAAAGAGTTTTCTATTCTTAGTATGGTCCTGTCCGTCCCTTGTCATGCTGGTATAGGAAGCTGCCTCTCTGATCACTTCCGTTTGTATTTGGGAGGCACCCCTCAGGAGGGACCCAGGGCAGTCTGTCCACGGCTAGCGTCTGAAGTGGTAAGATCTCCAGCTAAGCGTGTGTCTGCTAAGTCCGTAGGTTAATGGATTTCTTAAGTTCAGCCTAACTGAAAATTTAAATACCTTTATTTCAGGTTTAGCTCTAAAATATCTAATGTTATCTTAAATTGCAATGCAGTGTATTTCGAGTGTGAAGTTCAGAATATCTTCCTCTACTTGCTTTGTCACTACTTTGTGAGTAAAGTGGAATCACGTATTGATCAGTAACTCTAAGATCATCAATCTTAAATGCGAATGTGCGTGAGATTATAACGTCTCGTCTTGACAATATCTTTCAATATAGCAACTTTTCCTTATGTTCAACCCACGTGGGCTGTACTTTGTGAGACCAGTACCACGTGCTTATACAATTGTTTGACCCATCTGGTTAATAGTAAGACGATAGTAATCAGTTCGAGGTTTTTCTTTTGTAAATTGCTTTTCGATCTAATTTATTTTAATTATCAAAATTATTGTGGAGTTGCACTCTTTGTGTAAACCAAGTTGACCACGTGAAGCATGTGGTGTAAGCATCAAAGTAGCCCTCAGCTATTCTTTTCTGGAAGATTTCACAGAGAGTTAGCATGAATTTAGTATACCAGTGTGTGGTAATTTCATGACGGACAGGATTGCGCTACGAACGTAACTTCTTTGGGTGAAAATTGAATCGGTTGGTTGTAGTTAATTTCCTCTCGCATATGTTTCAACGTTCTTCGTGTGTTATTTTATGAATGCAGTGTTGTATGTAGTCTCCCAATCTTGGCTCCCTATTTTATGTGTTCCGTAAGATTACAAACTCACATTTTCACAATCCTAAATAAGGCACCAGTTTAGTTATGAATCAAGTTTGATATGCTCAAATTTTAACGGAACAATGATCAATGTTAAAATAAATGTCCAAATATAAACTGATTTATTTCTTTTTATTTAAATTGTCACCGGTTATCGTAAGGTGAGTACTAAAAGATTATAATTAATGTTAGTCTGGTTGGGAATTTGGTAAGCTAGACTGGATACCTGGTGAAACAGTTGCGCAGTAATGCAAGGTTAACTTCCCCAGATAGCTCACAGCTTTTAACCCACTTTTATGGTCTTGAACATCAGCACCGCTTTCAGAGCAAATTAAAGCAACAACATTACAACGTCTTGCAGACTGAACCGTTTCCACCAAAATTTATTTGCGTGATGGTTATTTGCAGGTGTCGTTGGATGAGGAATCGCAGCAGATCCTAGTCATCAATACCCTGTGTGGCCTTTTCCAGAACAACCACCTCTCGTTTGGCATTGCCAGTGCCCCCGCCATTTTCCAACGTTATTTGGAACACCTGACAAATCAGGTGCAAATTATCTGGACGATGTTATCGTTGGTTTCTCGTCTGCGGTGGACCTCGCGGACAAGCTGGATAGACTGTTTCAGGTTTTTTCCGAAGCTAACCTGCATTGCCGGAAAGAAAAGTGTGACTTTTTTGCATGCGAGGTCTGTTATCTCAGCTTCACGACTGATGCCCGCAGCCCACACACCTCTAAGCAGTATTTCGAGGTGATTCAGTACCTGCCTCCTGGCACCAATGTGAAACAACTGCAACCCATCCTCGGTCAAATTAACTGTTATCGGCGTTTCGTACCCCACGCCGGCGAGATTTCGGCCCCGCTGAGTGGATTGTTGCAGCACAAGGGTGTGTGTGTTGGGTTTGGGACGCGGCATGTGAGCAGTCTTTCACGTCTCCCGATCTCGTTGTCTGGCCACTTATGACCCTTCCCTGCGTCTCTTCATCGCCGCCAGTGCATCGGACCATGGGCTGGTGCGGTTCTCTTGCAAATGGTAAAAGGCGTTGAGAGGTCAGTGGCCTTCGCATCCAAAAAATTAGCGACGCTCAAACCAAATATACTGAAATTGAAAAGGAAGCTTTGGTGCTGATTTTCGCCCCAACTAAATTCTACTGTTTCGCATAGGGTCGTCATTTCACTCTGCATACCAGTCACAATGATTTTATTTCATTATTTTACCCGGGTGCCGCAATGCCCACCCAGACAGTGCGCCACCTCCAGCGTTGGGCGCTCTTCCTGGTGTTGTTCGAGTTTGATATTGTCTATCGCACCTCTGAAAGGCAGGCAAACGCCGATTTCTTTTCCTGGCTGACTGCCGTGGTGGACCGTGACTTTGATGCCTCTCCCTTGGTTTGTTTCCGGGTGGAACCGAACGTGGACGCAGTTCTGGACGCGCTTCCAATTGATGCTTATGCGGTTCAATGGGCCACTCGCTCAGGATCAGATACTACAAGCTCTCTGCTGCCAAATCACTGTGGGTGGGCCAAACACCCGTGGTAGCGTCCGCAGTTTAGAAGTCCAGAGTTTTTGGGATCCTCAGCACAGTCTCTTTTTCTGCAGTGGTATCATCCTTTTGCATAGTGATTCGGACGTTCCCCGGGTTGTCATACCACATGCATTGCGCCGCCGTGTCCTCGATCTCCTCCACTCTGGCCATTGGAGAATCGTCCTCACCAAACAGCAGGCCCACCGACACCTTTGTTGGTGTGGATTGAATAAAGACATTGCCTCCCTCGTGTCGGCCTGCACCACATGCCAACCACATCATGCAGCACTGCCACACCATTATTTTTCGTGGCCAGGTGCAGCTGCTCTGTGGGAATGTCTCCACTTCGATTTCACTGGGCTGTTACATGGATCCCAGTAGCTCACCCTGATCGACTCTGGGTTGGGATACCCTTACGTATCCTGGATGATGAACACCACTTCTGCTGAGACTATCAAAATTCTCTGGCGCCTCTTTGCTGTCGAGGAGCTCCCCAAAACCATCGTTATGGATAACAGTCCACAGTTTGCTTTGACCGAGATGAAGCAATTCTGTGCTGCCAGTGGGATTTCCCTTATCCACGCTGCCCTGTTTCACCTTGCATCCAACGACCAGACAGAACATTTTGTTTGGCTATTCAAGCCCCAACTTGATAAGCTGCTGCGTCATCACCTGCTGGAGGAGGCCATACTTCTTTTTTTGGCTACATAACGCGCCACCTCACATGCTGGTAAAAGTCCAGTAGAGATACTTCATGGTCGGCCATTCTGCTCTTCCTTATCTGTCCTTGGTCCCGAGACTTCTCACCTTCTTGCCTGCACTCTGGCGTACTCCTTCTGCGTCGGGCAGGAGTTCTGGGTGTGGATCTTCTCTCACCTTGCGAGTGCTGGGTGCCTGCCGTCATCACCAAGATCTGCGGCCAGGCGATGGCATCTCTTCGGTGGGTCAATGGATCTGGCACCTGCTGGCATCTCAACCAGCTCCGCCCCTGTCTAGTCGACCACAATGCCCCAGGGAAGCTGCCAGTGACTGTTGCCGGCTGCCCTGTGACAGAACCTCCACTTCTGGCTTCGCCTCAGCTGCTGCCTCCGCCGCCAGCTGCCCCTGCTGTGTCGCCGCCTCCATCCCGCGATATCCATGAACATTTGGATGTTGACCAGGATGCCCCCACTCCTATGGACGTTTGTGGTGCTGTGCATTCCCTTTTTCAGGGGTAGAAATGTCTTAGCGGCCACTTATCAGTTAGAATGGCCGCACAACAGACAAGCAAGGTGGGCAGACGACCTCCCTTCAGGAGCTCAAATCAAAATATCGCCGGTGAATGTAAACATCAACAGACTTTCCGTATAAACACAGCACTACTTCTTGAAAAGCCAATTTGATCTAATATGACTAAGTGTAGCACTCCGCAGAATCGGTGTTGTAAGCATGCAAGGAGAGTCAGACAGGCAGTGTGCACCTATAGCTAGGACAGCTCCAGCGAATACCTATGCTGGCTTTAGCCCAGTAGATACTCGCCACTTGGGAATTGTGTAGTGTAGTATTTTGGTTATTATTATTTCTTTTCATTCTCTTGCAACTTTTATGTGGCTTTTGACACCACGAGAATTATTGTGTTTCTTATTGTTCTTGAGTCTGGAAACTAGTGCACGCCAAGAAAGCGTTTTAGTTAAATAAAGAATGTTAAAACTTGATTGTTAGTTCTTTCCTGTCGACCGCAAGACACTACAAAAAGTATTGAATCGGATGTGATATTTGGTTAGCTAATTAACGGACGGTAGCCAAAGTGAAGAGGATGTATACGGCTCGATCAAAAAGTTTCCGTTTGGGGGTGTCACTGCAACTGATAAGCTACGTAGCGCAACTCCGTTGTGGGTATATAAGCTCCAACATGTAGACAAAGGATTAGTGTGGCATCGTGTCTTTCCGATGTGTGTGCAGAAACTACAGACACGAGGACTGTGGCGACATTTTTCCAGATGCGTCCAAACAGGACCAACGTGCTGTTATTCCTTTCTCCCATGGACAATCACCGGTAGACATCCGTCGGATTGTGAATAATGTGTATGGGACAGCATGTATGTCGAAAGCTACCGTTATGGAATAGCGCGCCAAGCTCCGTGCTGATTGCAATTCGAAATAAGACGCCGATCGATCGGCGAGGCCAGCATAAATTATCCCAACTCAAGTGGGAAACAATCGAGCTCCCGCCATATAGTCCCAATCTCTAAAATGGTTCAAATGGCTCTGAGCACTATGGGACTTAACATCTACGGTCATCAGTCCCCTAGAACTGAGAACTACTTAAACCTGACTAACTTAAGGACAGCACACAACACCCAGTCATCACGAGGCAGAGAAAATCCACAACCCCGCCGGGAATCGAACCCGGGAACACGGTCGTGTGAAGCGAGAACGCTACCGCACGACCACGAGCTGCGGACTAGTCCCAATCTCTCTCCATGCGGTTATCGCGGTATCGATAATTTAAAACAGGCCTTGAAGGGTCAATGATTCGTGTCAGACGAGGATGTGGAGCAGGCTGTTACATACTTCTTCACATAGGAGAACACGATGTTTTACCAAACGGGCATCTTCAGACTTTTGCGACGGTGGTGCGATTGGTGTGATTTTGCCTGATTAATATACCGATTATGAACTGTACAACCTTAGAACGAAAACTTTTTGATCACCCCCTAAAGATGCAGATTGGAAAGAGATAGAAAACTAACTACTAATAATTTTTCAACTGCCAAGGTCGCTAAAATCATTTATTCATATACACTCCTGGAAATGGAAAAAAGAACACATTGACACCGGTGTGTCAGACCCACCATACTTGCTCCGGACATTGCGGGAGGGCTGTACAAGCAATGATCACACGCACGGCACAGCGGACACACCAGGAACCGCGGTGTTGGCCGTCGAATGGCGCTAGCTGCGCAGCATTTGTGCACCGCCGCCGTCAGTGTCAGCCAGTTTGCCGTGGCATACGGAGATCCATCGCAGTCTTTAACACTGGTAGCATGCCGCGACAGCGTGCACGTGAACCGTATGTGCAGTTGACGGACTTTGAGCGAGGGTGTATAGTGGGCATGCGGGAGGCCGGGTGGACGTACCGCCGAATTGCTCAACACGTGGGGCGTGAGGTCTCCACAGTACATCGATGTTGTCGCCAGTGGTCGGCGGAAGGTGCACGTGCCCGTCGACCTGGGACCGGACCGCAGCGACGCACGGATGCACGCCAAGACCGTAGGATCCTACGCAGTGCCGCAGGGGACCGCACCGCCACTTCCCAGCAAATTAGGGACACTGTTGCTCCTGGGGTATCGGCGAGGACCATTCGCAACCGTCTCCATGAAGCTGGGCTACGGTCCCGCACACCGTTAGGCCGTCTTCCGCTCACGCCCCAACATCGTGCAGCCCGCCTCCAGTGGTGTCGCGACAGGCGTGAATGGAGGGACGAATGGAGACGTGTCGTCTTCAGCGACGAGAGTCGCTTCTGCCTTGGTGCCAATGATGGTCGTATGCATGTTTGGCGCCGTGCAGGTGAGCGCCACAATCAGGACTGCATACGACCGAGGCACACAGGGCCAACACCCGGCATCATGGTGTGGGGAGCGATCTCCTACACTGGCCGTACACCACTGGTGATCGTCGAGGGGACACTGAATAGTGCGCGGTACATCCAAACCGTCATCGAACCCATCGTTCTACCATTCCTAGGCTGGCAAGGGAACTTGCTGTTCCAACAGGACAATGCACGTCCGCATGTATCCCGTGCCACCCAACGTGCTCTAGAAGGTGTACGTCAACTACCCTGGCCAGCAAGATCTCCGGATCTGTCCCCCATTGAGCATGTTTGGGACTGGATGAAGCGTCGTCTCACGCGGTCTGCACGTCCAGCACGAACGCTGGTCTAACTGAGGCGCCAGGTGGAAATGGCATGGCAAGCCGTTCCACAGGACTACATCCAGCATCTCTACGATCGTCTCCATGGGAGAATAGCAGCCTGCATTGCTGCGAAAGGTGGATATACACTGTACTAGTGCCGACATTGTGCATGCTCTGTTGCCTGTGACTATGTGCCTGTGGTTCTGTCAGTGTGATCATGTGATGTATCTGACCCCAGGAATGTGTCAATAAAGTTTCCCCTTCCTGGGACAATGAATTCACGGTGTTCTTATTTCGATTTCCAGGAGTGTATATTACCGGTTTCAGCAATTCATGTTGCCATCTTCGGATCTGCAAAAGATGGGTCCTAAAATACTAAAATACAGCAACCAACATAAAAGCAAAAATAATTATATAAAAGATTTGCAATACACGAATAACAACATACTTACGTTAGCATCATTATACAATCTTCTCCTTCAGTACAGTAAGTGGTACTATACAAGTTTTGTCGATGTTGATATCGTGAGCTATGCTAGAAATCGTCATGTCAGTTTAAAAATAAGAGCTATGTACACTCTCTGACATAAAACTCGACCGGCGGCCGGCCGCTGCAGAGGTTAAGTCCGCGCCGATCGCGACATGGGACAAATAAACTGACCAACTCGCTAATTCTCCAAGTCCGGCTACCTGCACAATCTGGCAACACTGTAGACTGCGGCACTTCTTCGAGAAAGTCTTATCCCATATTAGAGAAACTACGGACTGTTTCGGCCCGTGGTATAGCGGTACCGTGCGTCATTTCTATCTAAAATATTTGTGGATCTACACCACCTGGGGCAAAAAAATTTTATAGCCTCTTCTGTCTGAATGCTGAAGACGTGACTGTAATGGTAATACAGACTCAATATATTTCACTTTCTGACACACCGATAACAAACTTTTATCTAGTAACCATTTTGCGGCAGATTTCTTGCAGACTGTCCTCCTCTGGACGCCGTATGCAATAAAGCTCCGGGAACCATTTGCTGGCTACCGGCGGCGGCCGTGGCGAGAGCAGTGGCGCTGCACTCTCCCGTTCTTTATCGAAAGCGCCTGCTACCGCTCATCCCTTTAGATAATTTAAAACGCTTCATTATTCTTAAATGTTACTCCACAGAAGATTTCTACAATTTCCATTCACGCTCGAAAGCAACGGAGACGGACGCCCTGATTAGTAGATGGGTGCTGTATTACATTAATCGGCAGGAGCTGAATATGGCCCGAAATTAATTTTATAGACGGGGACGAAATTAAACCATCTCACTACATTCGATGAATTTATAAATGCTTCGTACCTCGTTTGTTTCATTTCAAAGTCAATTATTTGAACAACTTTTGGCCAATATTCGGATGTTTTCGTCAAGCAGGAGTGAGCGTCTGTGGTGTAAAGTGTATTATAGTTTTTGTTTCATTCCTTATGGTAAGTCTACGCGATAAACTGTGTGAAAACCTTACAATGCATGCTCTGCAGCAGTGCAGGAACACTGCACATTTGGAGATCCATGTATGGATTCATGAAGTATTTAACGTTGATCGGAAGTGATAGTTAAGGTCATCAGATTTAAACCAGAAAACGTTATCGTTTTTGAAGTTGCAGAGAATGGAAAGGAATTGCTAACGCCGGTGTCAGAAAAGTCTACAATTAAATGCTATTGCAAAAATTCAAAAGTAGGGAACTATATTGATCAACATGTTCACTTCATAAACAACCTCCTGACATGTTAGAACTATATGACGAACAATGCTGAAACTCGAATCATTGACAGTCGGTTTGAATCTTTTCAGAAACTATTTTACAGTGAAGCACCTTGGCATTTGCAAAGCAGACATCCATGATACGAACATAATTTACTAAGTCGAAATTGCACGAATATTAATGTGTAAAGTCATTCTTCATTTTTAGCAGTTTGCAACTCCATTAGTTAAAATGGAAAATGAAAGGTTATGTTCAGCGGCCTTCACCGAGATCCGAACTGCCATTTCATATAGCACTAGCATTGCAACGCACAAGGAAATCACTGAGCTAACGACACACTGGCGGCAACAGGCCGAAAATAGGCATTAAAATAGTGCCTAAGCCTCAAAACGCAACATTAAACACACAAACAGGTGTTACTTATGTGAAGAACGCCGTTCTTGGAGTCCAGAAATTACATACACTTTCTAAGTGTCTCATCTTACAGTGGATTATATCGTATGAGTCTTCGATGTGAAAAACGAATTCCAGGTGAATTTAGCGACGTAATGCCGGGCTACGCCCAGAAGTAAATGCACTATTACAGTGTTGACAAATACTTGCTACGACGCTTCCAATTCTCAGCTCTCTTACGAGGCTGTTCTTTAGCGAAATGCTTGTCGCGATTGTCCAATAACGGCTCTTCAGAGGGAAGACGCACGCGCACGTTTGGTTTTTATGCCTCGTTCTCCCCTTCCGGCGTGGAAGAAGGCTGTTGACGCCGACATTATGCCATTACAACGTAGAGAAAGCAAAACGGATGATTCAGTGTTTCTCATTCAGCATATAGCATGTAAGATAATTTTCCGTAACGTTCATTATCAACTCCAAATACAAAAGAAGTAAAAATACATCGAAAGCTTATTTTAATTGAATATAATGTAAGATATCAAACGCTTTGCACATCGATGTCGAATGTGTCCAGGTGCAATCATTTGCAGCATACATATAGAATGTCATGATTACCACGAGATTGAAGAAATATGTTAGTAGGGATGGAAACAAGAATGCTGCCCGAGATGGCCGTGCGGTTCTAGACGCTTCAGTCTGGAACCGCGTGACTGCTACGGTCGCAGGTTCGAATTCTGCCTCGGGCATGGATGTGTGTGATGTCCTTAGGATAGTGAGGTTTAAGTAGTTTTAAGTTCTAGGGGACTGATGACCACAGATGTTAAGTCCCATAGTGCTCAGAGCCATTTGAACCATTTGGAAACAAGACGAGACGCAGTCAACAAATATTCGATTCCACATGCCATTCATTTCATTTGAGATTTAAGAAGAAGTAAAACGGGATATTACTTTCGTTAACACGAAAGATATGCCTCACATATGGATAACGAGGAAGTCTGCGTCTACATGCGTTTCCCACTTGAAATGTGTATGCTCTATTATATACTAAGTAGCCTAACCAATGTTTCCGTAATTTAACCTCTTGTTTGGCCCCTAAACGTTGAACAAATTCCAAATGCATGTCTCAGAATGAAAGTAGTCGTTCGAACCCTTCCTGCGTTGTTTCTTGCGTATTTGCTTGGAATTCATGAAGCAGACCGCTGTGTGCCTCCCCCCCCCCCTCGAGGGTTAGGTCTCAAAACTAAACCGTTTTTTATCCACCGGCATAATTTATTAAGACAGCATCAGCACAAGACTATCAAACAAAGCCTTCCATTTACAGTTGCAACACTCTAACCTGCAGCTGACCAAAGGGTAATTCACGGTCAAGGTCCGAAATTAGCAGCTCTCTGCTACTGTTGCATAGTCCGTACTACATTTTTGTGCCAGCTTATCTGTCCTCCCATTCATATCTTCATGTATCTCACTTCTCCTGAAGCGTTGATCACGAGGTGCCGATGTAAATGAGTGTATTCTGCATGACGTAACATTCATTATTCCCGTCTTTCATAGCCACTCTTCATGGGCGTGGATACCAAATAGGTATGTGAAAACTCTTACGAGTGAGAGAATGACTATAATAATCGTAACAAGAACAAGCAAGTAATGAATGAAGTTTATTGCAATGCAGAACGAGAATGGCTGTGAAAATAAAAATCTATAAAAATAGGTTGATCGTTGAGCTGGTACAATGCAAAAATCTTCTTAGCATTTTGTTAGTGAATTTAGTTCTGGATGTTTGCAGAGAAAACGTAAAATTCGGTACTTCTCGCTAGTGTAATATTATGTGAACCAGCAACTACCCTTTCCTTAGGACACGACTCAAGCAGGTCCCCAAGTAGTTACCACCGCACCGCTGCATTCTGCTCCCTGACGTTGTTCTGATGACGGTTAATGCAGATAGTTCCGATTATGAAATACAAAACGTATTGCAGGGTAGTTCCTAGGATCGTAATATTAAATTTGCAAGCAGATGGCACTTGAACGTGACGACTATCCAGACGACTCATCAATATAAAAAGACAGTATTATGACAACCTAGAAGGATTACTCAACATGAATTCTGAAATTGGGTGACTGACCGCAAAAGTGCTAAACGTCGTTAAGAATATACGAAGTCCCAATCGTATTAACAATATGAAGATTGTCTTCGACAGCTCGCCACTTTCACATTGCTATCTCCACCCTACTCCAAACAACCCTCGGCGGAGCTGCACTAAGTTGCCGATGTAATTGAAGGCCTTCAAACTGACAACAGACTACACATTGAAAAATACAAGCGAATTCTCTTGCAGCGTAAGCTTATTTTAACTAAACCTCAAATGATTGGATAGCAACAGTGTCCTATTCAAAAGAAGTAAAATGTTACACACTGTTGACGTCAAACGGACATTATCTACGTTCTGTCTTGTGCCCTACTTATCTATATTATCAGGTGTACTATGAAAATGATTAGTTATAATGGATGCTAATGTAAAGCATTGATACCAGATGGTGGGTTCACAACAATATTGATGCGAAAATAAAACAGAAGTTCGCAAAAGTGCAGTTGTGCATTTTCGTACTTTTTCACCTCCAGATCTACCACAGATAATGCATACTAAAAAACTTGGTCATTGTCCCTGTAATTTTTGCCCTCTCATTTCAGACCGAGTTGATGAACAAAGTACAAATTCGTGACTCTTATAGATGCTTCGAATCTGTTCAGTAATTTTGTAGGTAATTTTGATGTGACTTAAGATTAGTGAGGTCTACGATCATGGCAACTCCTGCCAGTTTGCTAGGACACCTGATTTAAAACTTACTGAAGGGAATTTATAAGAGACATCTTTTGCAGCAATCCTGGAACTGCTTTCGGAGGTAACTACCGTTTTATAAAGTCACTACTTTACAACTAGGATGCCAAGGAATTCTTGCATAAACACTCTCATTGCCATAACCGCGGCTGCAGTAGATAACTGATAACTCGCAACGTGAAGGATGAGACAAGGGGTAGATTCTGCATGAAATGACCTTGTACTCACAAAATATTATTAACTAAGTAAGATATCTTCAGAGGGAATATTCAGAATACTTCATAGAGATGACAAGAAAATGTCAGGCGAATTTAGCAGGATAAATCAGTCCCACCGCTGCAAATGGCTCTGAGCACTATGAGACTTAACATCTATGGTCATCAGTCCCCTAGAACTTAGAACTACTTAAACCTAACTAACCTAAGGACATCACACAACACCCAGTCATCACGAGGCAGAGAAAATCCCTGACACCGCTGGGAATCGAACCCGGGAACCCGGGCGTGGGAAGCGAGAACGCTACCGCACGACCACGAACTGCGGACCCGCTGCAAATCATTGTTATTCCAACAGGGTTGCCAAAGGATGCCTACAACGTTGCAATCTGGACCACGCTGACAGCAAGAAGAACGTGTTTTCGTAGCCTGAATATTTCATTATAGGATCCAGACATCCAATCTATCGCGAGAGAGTCTGTTCTCCAAATTTTAGATAATGTGGTGTGGCCATGTGCCTACAAATTAGTAATAACCCTCTGATTTTTATTCCAATTTATGTGATTCGGATGACGAGAAAGCCCTACCATGGGTTATCTGTGTGTCTGCTGAAAGTAATATTACATAATAGCAGGAAGCCTGTCATATACTTTCAGATAAGGTTTCCTGAACGTCAGATATATATGGTATTAGCATCCTTACCCCATCAAAAAGGATTTCTTGTTATTGCATTTTACATACATTTTACTACTAGAGGCCTCAGGTTTCTTGCTTCCCACATAGCAAACAATGGCTACCACTCTCACTGTCGCATGTCATAACCTAATTCCTTCAGCATCATCTGGTTTAACTTCGACTACAGTTCATTATCCTTAAACATTTGCCTATACTTCAAAAACTACAAGTATTATCAAATGTGTGTGAAATCTTATGGGACTTAACTGCTAAGGTCATCTGTCCCTAAGCTTACACACTACTTAACCTAAATTATCCTAAGGACAAACACACACACCCATGCCCGAGGGAGGACTCGAACCTCCGCCGGGACCAGGCACGCAGTCCATGACTGCAGCGCCTCAGACCGCTCGGCTAATCCCGTGCGGCAAATTATTATCTCTGCGTAATGTTCACTGCGGGGTTACTCAAGAAGGTTTTCGAACAGAAGCGAAAATCCTTTAGCGGATGAGAATTTTATTTCGTGGTACACCTCAGAACGAAAGAAACAAAATAACAGTAAGAGTAACAGGCTCAGCATACCGAGCGTGGGCACGGTCAACGCAGCGCCCTGAATTTGGTCATATTCCTCCGAATTTATTTCCTGATAGCCCAAAGGCGCTGTCACTACAAAAATATCAGCCTATTCACACGGGAATTACTATCCACATGTAGTTAGTAGAATATCTCGTTACATCAGGTATCAGGTATCAGACGCTCGATCTGAGGTGTTGATTTTTATTGAACCAACCTGCTGTGTTTAGTAAATTGATTAGAGCAACTGGATGAGTTTATTATTTTGGTATAGCCGGCCGGGGTGGCCGAGCTGTTCTAGGCGCTATAGTCTGGGACCGCGCGACTGCTACGGTCGCAGGTTCGAATGCTGCCTCGGGCATGGATGTGTGTGATGTCCTTAGGTTAGTTAGGTTTAAGTAGTTCTAAGTTCTAGGGGACTGATGAACACAGCAGTTAAGTCCCATAGTTCTCAGAGCCATTATTTTGGTATAATGTATGAAAAATCACTTTTCCCACTTACCTTATCTTAAATAGTCCACGATTGGGTTGAGAGCAAGGTAAATAGTATGCAATGTGGATAGAATGGGAGTGAATATTGAAACGAAATTATTAGAATCATGGGAAGGCAATGACGTATCGATATGAAGCGACATGAGAGTTTTCTAAGGTAAAGGTCTGTCTCTGACATTGGAGAGAAGGGGGCTATATTTGTCTGTATTTCTACGTTAAGCTCATTGAGTAGAAAAGGGCGGGCAGATTTCATTGTGTGCTGGGGAGAAGACAGCCAGGAGTTTCAAATGCTTCAAATTCTGGAGCCTTGATTGGCCAGAGTTCACACCACCCTCACCTTAGGCAGAGGGATAGCGGTAGTGTGGTAAGAGAAACGGACTTGCCTGGGGACGACTGAAGCAGACGGGTGGACTGAAGAAGTGGCGGATTAAAATGCTCTCCGCAAAGGGAAAGGAAATGAGTTATTTAAAGCTTTAATGTTCCACCTTACGTGGAAATCTTCTCTTTCAGGGTATATTTAATTTAATATAATATTTTTGAGGGAACCAAATTGTTTATAGGCAGGTAAAAGATAGGCGAATGTGAGAATACTACGTCGCGACCGCGAAGAGTAACTTAAAAGTTAACGGAATCTGATATTTCGTTTGAGTAATTCGGTGAACAGTAAAGTGTTAGAATTCAATTGTAAAGCAGGTACGACACAAATAGGATACATGTGAAGAACTGTTATAGCCTAAAGACCTGGCAGTCACCATATGGGGCTGATGAAGAAAATGATGTAGAGTGGGTGGCTGAGTGCTAGGAACCAAGAGTTTATAAGTAGGAATATGTTGATTTACCATAATTCTTTTTAGTAATGATCAATTTAAATTCATGATTTTGGTTAGTTTGTTTCAAAATCTGATCTGAAAGCGTAGGAAAATATTATCTCGTGGCTTTAACTAATCGAGCTGCTAACAGAAATTCATGGTAGAAAGTAATGCTCTTAATTTTGATCTGAAAGAATTAGTTTTCGAAGAAGCAATTTGTAGCTTGCGTGCGTTTCAATTTGTAATTTGACGAGTTTCTGAAATTCACGGATAAAGGCAAGGTTACTAATTTCATATGAAAGAATAAGAAGTCACCTTTTGTGAAATGAGTCAGTAGAAATTTACGTGTGAAGCTGATGTTTATAAACAACAGGATTTGAAAGATACGTGGGAATCAGTGAGATCGCTTTCCTCAATTAAATAAAAGTGAAACAGCATAATAGTTATTCGTGTTGCCATGCTATACGCGCTATACATGAACTGTAAGTATTGTGAAAAGTTCTGTGTATGTATTTATGTATCTTTTGGCCGGGAGGTTTTGGATGGTATATTATTTAACGGTGCCGAGATATAATTAGGAAATCAGTCTAGGTAACTTGTGAAGGGCTTTTTTTCAGTTGAAATAACGTGCCGTGCACGAATATGGGGGGAACGTAAATTTCGGAATCGCGACCGCGTGAACTTTCCAGCCACGAGACTTTAGTTAACACTGAGGCACGTCAGTAAGTGAGAGGTGTGATTGAAGAAGTTACAGAATTTTTCTAGTACTGGTCCGCTTGGAGATACTATCATTGCTTTGCCCAATGGTAATAAGAGTGATAGTGTGTTGCTGTGACGTTATGAATCAAGCATTGTGGGCTATCCTTCATTCCTTCCCGTGGGTGAGAAACCATAGGAAGTAAAATATCTGTATATATGCTGTTACAAGATCAGCTGTCAGGAAATTTCATCCTGTATGTTAGTGGTAATACCGTTATTATGTTTTGAGAGATGAAAGTAAGACAGAATGAAAAGAAATAGCATACAGAACGGAGGAGGAGTTATTATGCAGGCCCAGTTACGATTCAGGTTGCTTACGTATTTTCTTTAAACACAGTCGGGCGATTAACAGTGTACCAAATTTGGGGTTAATACTACAAAATCAAACATTTATCCGTTGCGCATACATTTCTTTATTTATTTCTTTGAGTAAAGAATTTAATTAGTAGTTGTTATGTGTAAGAATCAAGCAGTGACACATTTAATGAGAATATACAGGGTGTTTCAAAAATGACCGGTATATTTGAAACGGCAATAAAAACTAAACGAGCAGCGATAGAAATACACCGTTTGTTGCGATATGCTTGGGACAACAGTACATTTTCAGGCGGACAAACTTTCGAAATTACAGTAGTTACAATTTTCAACAACAGATGGCGCTGCAAGTGATGGGAAAGATATAGAAGACAACGCAGTCTGTGGGTGCGCCATTCTGTACGTCGTCTTTCTGCTGTAAGCGTGTGCTGTTCACAACGTGCAAGTGTGCTGTAGACAACATGGTTCATTCCTTAGAACAGAGGATTTTTCTGGTGTTGGAATTCCACCGCCTAGAACACAGTGTTGTTGCAACAAGACGAAGTTTTCAACGGAGGTTTAATGTAACCAAAGGACCGAAAAGCGATACAATAAAGGATCTGTTTGAAAAATTTCAACGGACTGGGAACGTGACGGATGGACGTGCTGGAAAGGTAGAGCGACCGCGTACGGCAACCACAGAGGGCAACGCGCAGCTAGTGCAGCAGGTGATCCAACAACGGCCTCGGGTTTCCGTTCGCCGTGTTGCAGTTGCGGTCCAAATGACGCCAACGTCCACGTATCGTCTCATGCGCCAGAGTTTACACCTCTATCCATACAAAATTCAAACGCGGCAACCCCTCAGCGCCACTACCATTGCTGCACGAGAGACATTCGCTAACGATATAGTGCACAGGATTCATGACGGCGATATGCATGTGGGCAGCATTTGGTTTACTGACGAAGCTTATTTTTACCTGGACGGCTTCGTCAATAAACAGAACTAGCGCATATGGGGAACCGAAAAGCCCCATGTTGCAGTCCCATCGTCCCTGCATCCTCAAAAAGTACTGGTCTGGGCCGCCATTTCTTCCAAAGGAATCATTGGCCCATTTTTCAGATCCGAAACGATTACTGCATCATGCTATCTGGACATTCTTCGTGAATTTGTGGCGGTACAAACTGCCTTAGACGACACTGCGAACACCTCGTGGTTTATGCAAGATGGTGCCCGGCCACATCGCACGGCCGACGTCTTTAATTTCCTGAATGAATATTTCGATGAACGTGTGATTGCTTTGGGCTATCCGAAACATACAGGAGGCGGCGTGGATTGGCCTCCCTATTCGCCAGACATGAACCCCTGTGACTTCTTTCTGTGGGGACACTTGAAAGACCAGGTGTACCGCCAGAATCCAGAAACAATTGAACAGCTGAAGCAGTACATCTCATCTGCATATGAAGCCATTCCGCCAGACACGTTGTCAAAGGTTTCGGGTAATTTCATTCAGAGACTACGCCATATTATTGCTACGCATGGTGGATGTGTGGAAAATATCGTACTACAGAGTTTCCCAGACCGCAGCGCCATCTGTTGTTGAAAATTGTAACTACTGTAATTTCGAAAGTTTGTCTGCCTGAAAATGTACTGTTGTCCCAAGCATATTGCAACAAACGGTGTATTTCTATCGCTGCTCGTTTAGTTTTTATTGCCGTTTCAAATATACCGGTCATTTTTGAAACACCCTGTACATGGACCATTTAGCTTTAGTAGGTTTCCGGAACACTTTGGGACCTCGCAACTGGTTTGGGCTTTGTTTTTCTTACAGTACCCAACCCATCCTCCCTCGTTGTCTATAATTACTCGAAGACGTCGGGTAAGTGATAAGGCTAAATTCATCGAGAGATTGTTATGATCGTTTATCTCCCACCATGTATTCTCTATATTTTCCCACAGAGTTTCTGAATTCCTTGGTAACGACCTCGTAGCCCCCCATATTTTCGCCGGCCGTTGTGACCGAGTGGTTCTACGCACTTCAGTCCGGAACCGCGCGACTGCTACGGTCGCAGGTTCGAATCCTGCCTCGGGCATGGACGTGTGTGATGTCCTTAGGTTAGTTAGGTTTAAGTAGTTCTAAGTCCTAGGGGATAGATGACCTCAGATGTTAAGTCCTATAGTTCTCAGAGCCTTTTTTGAACCACATATTTTCTGTGGGGTTGAGGTCTGCTGATTTTGCCACGAAAGGAAGAAGTTTTATTCTCTGCTGACCTTGAAACCAGTTCTGGACGGCTCTGCTATTATGACTCGGGCTATGGTCCTGTAAAGAAATGATCATCCATTAACTTACAAATTAAATACTTCTGACTAATACTATGAATACTTAATTTCCATACTGTGAAAAAAATCGACAACTGCAATGGCTATAGAATAAGCTACAGCTACGGAGATGTTCAAATGTTCAAATGTGTGTGAAATCTTATGGGACTTAACTGCTAAGGTCATCAGTCCCTAAGCTTACACACTACTTAACCTAAATTATCCTAAGGACAAACACACACACCCATGCCCGAGGGAGGACTCGAACCTCCTCCGCGATCAGCTGCTCAGTCTATGACTGCAGCGCCACAGACCGCTCGGTTAATCCCGCGCGGCGGGACGGAGAACAGAATGTACTTTAAGCGCCAGTTACAACACGCAGGTAGGCCTTCTTTCATAATATACCATCCTCCTATGCTTTTTAATGATGAGGTGGAGTGCAAGTAGTTCAATACAGTGCGGCAGTCTGTTGAAGTGTTGGATTCTGGTGCATGGCTGTAAAGCTAATCTGCTTCGCTTATTCAAAACGATTGCTAGCCTTCACTACACAGTTCTTTTTTCTGTATTTCCACTGACTAAGATATATAGAAGAAACAAATTTGATTAAAATAGCGAGATATTCTCTACCGACTTTACAAGTGCTCGTTCGCTCAATGTGCTGCATTTACCGAAGGCAACCGTGACCGCTGATGTCGCCTGTTCACATCTCGTGTCAACGCGGTCCCGCGCTCGGAGTAAACGCCTACAGTTAAGATAAACAGCTGATTTCAGAAATGTTAATGAAATAAGTCTTCCCTTCGTATTAGTGAGAACTAAATACCACTACGAGCACGTATCTTTATGTAATGCTCATTGCTCAAGAAAAATTCGTGTATGCAACGTTACTGTTATGACTAAGATCATAAAATCTGTAAATCGTAACCCAATTCATATATTTGCATGCGCCTTCGGAGTATTAAACATGAAAACAATTTGTTTCTTTGTCATATCATTTTTAACCAAGGCAATGCAGGCAGTTGTCAGCTGATATCAAAATTGAATGTAAAGGAGAAATAAAGAGAAAGATATACGAGAAACAAATCTCGTGAACAACTGTGTACTATCTTGGAAACGTGCTGATGCGGCTATCTCACAATTTCAAAGGATGAGAAAACCATCCTGTCCACTTTCCGACGACGATATTTCCTGACAGAAAGTACACTAGGGTGAACGTCTTTAGGCTGAGACACCAAGAACTACGTCACCAGTACGTTCACTCTCTGATTCCTAGCCCTGTCACTACGCACTTCCCATGTCAAAGCGGCTGGCAGAAACGAGCGCGAACGACCTGGGATTAGGTGACACAGGCCTCGCCTCTCCTGTTTGACATATGTGTTATCATTCACCCATGCCAGGAGGTGAGGAAATACACTTACGAAACGTTGAACGTATTTCAATTTTACATGTGGACATTACTGCGCAATTCTATTCTAAGTTACGAGAAATGTCCTGGAGAAAAAGAGTGTATACCTTGGAGGATATGTTATAGATCATGACTGTAACGTTAGTAAAGTACTCTAAAGTATATTTTATCTTATGCTTAACTTTAAAAGAAAAACCAGCCAAGGCAATCAACAGTGAAAAGTACAGCGTGCCTCCAAGAAACGTACGAATATCGTACAATTTTAATAAAAGGAAATATAGATCGGTTTATTGGGGCAGGCCTATTCGGGAACAGAGTAAGAACAACCAAATAAATTCCAGGTTTGTATGTGCTGCTAGTTAAAAGAGAAGAAATGAACCGATAAAGAAATAATTCCTTCATTGATATAGGAATGGTTCGAAATGGAAGGTTTAAGTTTACTATTATAAAAAAACTGGCCTGGATTGAGTTGATTAGTACCAATTTTTGAATACATTAGAGGCCAGTAACAAATACAAATGGAATATAATAGGAATATAAAGTCTGGAAATGAATAAGCTTAGACGTCCTATGTCTACATATCTGCTTCGAATATAGGCTATTATAAACAAGTAATCCGTATTCCGAGAACTGCTAAGATGGACAGAAACAAGACAAACATATCCACTAAACAAGAGAAATGAGTCTGAAATCAATATCTTAAGAGCAATGAGCACTTTTTCACCTTTACTACTGTGAAACACATCTGTTGTTCTACTTAAAACACTTCTCTTGTACTAAAGAAGTGCGTGTAGCTCCTACGATATGCAGTTTGTCTTGTTTTAGTCCATACTACCGACTCGCAAAATATGGAATACCACTTTCTTTAACACCGTGTATATATATTACAGAAGCAATACAAACAACGGAACAGGAAACATTAACAGTTAAATTCAATTGTGAAAAGATACGCTGCATCACATTTGTTAACAATTTCCTAATAGTTCCAGATTTGGAAACAAAATGAACAACATTTTGCAGCTATTATCCGAAAATCTAGAAAAGAATAACACAGAAATATAAGAACAACAACAAATGGTAATGGCAATGAGAAAAAGTAATAAACATGTGAACACAGGAATAAAAACTGATGGCATTAAAAGTACAGCACTTCAGCCACTTCAGGACCAGAATGAGAGAGAAATAGATGCTTAACAAAAGTAAAGCGAAGAACAGCAATAGCAAACCATTTGTGTTTACGAATAATATTCTTAGAAGTAAACATACAAGTGATAGAAATATAGAAACACACTGCAAAAGGGATGATGTGGAGTACTCTTTCCTTTGGAAGTGAAAGATGGAATCTGAAAAAATAAAGTACGGTCCGCCTACAGGTAACAGGATACTGAATGTAGCGGAAAATGACCAAAACATGTTAGTAGGAGACAGAAACGAATCGCAGAGACGTATAAGAAATAACTGTGGAGAGATGCCTAAGAAGAGAAAAGGTAATGGCTGGAAGCATTGTCCTCGTGGGGGGTTTTGTGGCGGAGTTCGTAGCGACAAACAATTCGCTGTAGAAACAGCTTACGAAGTCACCGCCACACTTTTAATAGCGGGCCGACCGGTCCGCTGGAACAGTGAACAGAAAGATGAAAACCCAAACACTCTGATTAAATAAAAGTCGGTACTTATCTTTATTAACGAAGATACAGAAACACAGTAGCGAACTCCGTGTCCACAGAAATCTGTCTAGTTCGAGTCGGAGTGGCTAGGTCAACGTCGGCTGACGACAAACAACAACTCTGCTGCGATGAACACACAACTGACTAGCAAGTACACAATTCGGTGGCGAGTATACAACTGAGCGGCGAATACAGAACTGTCCTAGCGCTCGCGACTCCAGCGCTTAAGAAACCAGAAGCCAGCGGTGGCGCGCGCAGACTTGCGGCGATTTCCTGTCTCGCTGGCGCTGCTTATGCGGACGGCGTCCGGACTTTGATGCTGCCAACCTTTTGGCAGCGGGCTCGGGTGGCATTACTGGCTAGGATATAACACTCCTCCCCCCCAAATCGCCGCACCGTCGTGGAATAATGACGTGGCGAGCGTCGACGGCGGGGGAGGGGTCTGGCCGCAGGCGTAGCAGAAGAGACCGGGGCGGAGACTGTTGTCGGTGGCAGTCCCCGGTCCGCACCCCAGCATTGGCTGCGCGGGGCCTCGGGAAACACCGACTGAAAACCAAGGTCAGGGTGCACGCCTGTGACCACGGGCGCAGCTTCTGGTACTGGACGCGACGGGGCGTCGGGACCCACGAAGAGAGGCAGCGTCTCCTGACGCTGCGTCGACGGCTGCTGAGTGGGCGCCGGACAAGGCGCTGCGGTGTCAGACTCCTTGGGGGTGCCCAAGGAAAGCGGCTGCAGGACAGGCTGCACAGCCACCGCTTGGGAAGGCGGCCCGGCTGAGGGGTCGACGTCCATCAGCTCCGAAGGCGGTGGCGACTGAAGAGGGACCGCAGGCGCCGGAGCGACCACCTGGGGCGCTCCCGGATGAAGCTGCGCGGGAGGCATCAACGGGACGGGCTGTCGGCGTGGTAGCGGCGACGGCTGCTGCTGCTGCCCTGGGGGCGGCAGCGAAGTCGGAAGGCGCGGCTGGAACCCGCCGCGGACCAAATCTGTGGACAAAGAACGAGCGGCAGAATCCGGGCGGCCAGCGCGGCGCAACTGGTTCTGATGCCTCCTGTGCACCCCAGTAGCACCTTGAACAGTATAAAAACCGCGACCCTGGACACTTATCGCGGTACCACGTTCCCAACGACGGCGACCGTAATAAACTCTGAAAAAAACGGCGGCGTTGCGCTGAAAGCGCGTGCGATGCTCAGAAGCGGCGGGTCGATCCGGGGGTGCAACAACCGTAGTAGGGTGCGATGACGACGGCCGTGGAGAAGCTCCGCAGGCGAAGGGCCGTCGCGTGGCGTGGTCCGGTACGACGACAGGAACGTGATGAGGGCCTGCTGACGAGAGTGCGTAGCACGAAGGCGGTCCATATGATCCTTGAATGTGCGTACAAAACGTTCCGCTGCACCATTCGATTGAGGGTGGAACGGCGGAGTAAGAACATGGCGAATGCCATTGGCAGAACTAAAACTTTCAAATTCAGCAGAGGTAAATTGTGGACCATTGTCAGACACTAAAACTTCTGGAAGACCCTCAATACAAAAAATTGAAGTCAACGCCTGTATAGTTTGTGCAGACGTTGTAGACTGCATAGGCACAACAAACGGAAAATTACTAAATGCATCTATCACGATGAGCCAACGAGAATGCCAATATGGACCAGCGAAATCAATATGTACTCGCTGCCAGGGACCGGCAGGGCGTGCCCACTCAAAATAGCGTTGAGGCGGAGCAGCTTGGTGTTCGGCACACGTCGAACAATCTGTAGACATCTGCGTAATCTGCTGATCAATGCCGATCCATGTACAATGACGGCGGGCAAGCTGTTTGGTGCGGACCACTCCCCAATGACCTTGATGCAACAAGTCGAGGACCTTGGATTGGAGCACTTGGGGAACCACTACACGAAGCTGGTCATTCTCGGTGCGTAACAGCAAAACTCCGTGCGAAACAGACAACAGATGACGTTGCGGATAATAGCGACGAACCACAGGATCCGATATGTCCTTTGCCTTGGACGGCCAACCACGTTGAACAAAACGTAATAGTAAACTCAGATGAGGATCCGTAGCTGTCTCACGTGCCACCTGACGATAATCAATCGGAAAATCCCGGAGGGATTGATGCTCATCAGCGTCAATCTGATGGCAAGAGTCGTCAGAGGAATCGAAGACATCATCCGCAGCAATCGGCAATCTAGAAAGCGCGTCAGCGTTTGCATGCTGAGCTGTAGGGCGATACAGTATCTCATACTGGTATTGTGATAACAAAAGAGCCCAACGTTGTAGTCTCTGAGCTGTCCGCTGAGGAACTGGTTTAGACGGATGAAACAGTGACGTCAGGGGCTTGTGATCTGTTACTAAATAGAATGGTCTACCATAGAGGTAGTGATGGAATTTTGTGACACCGAACACAATAGCCAACGCTTCCTTGTCCAATTGGCTATAATTACACTGAGCTTTGTTTAGCAATTTAGATACGAACGCAATAGGACGTTCGGTGTTACCGACTCAGTGAGACAACACAGCACCGAGGCCGAAAGAAGAGGCATCACAAGCTAACACCAGAGGCTTGTTAGGGTCGTAATGGACCAGACAACGATCATTCAATAAAGCCTCTTTAAGCTGCTGAAAGGCGGATTGGCCATCTGCTGACCACACAAACGGAACATTCTTACGGCGGAGACGATGCAACGATGCAGCAATCTGTGATGCATTAGGTATAAACCTAATATAATACGTCAATTTGCCAAGAACTGCTTGCAATTCATGCAGATTGCGAGGGGCGGGCAAATCACGAATAGCTGCTAAATGTGACTGGGAGGGATGAATGCCTTGAGCATTAATAACATGTCCCAGATACTCCAGCTCCGTAAAGAAAAATGAACATTTATCGATGTTGCAACGTAGGCCTGCCTGAGACAACACTTTAAACAAACACTCCAAATTACGGAAATGTTCAGCAGGCGTCCGACCGGACACAACAATATCGTCTAAATACACTCCTGGAAATGGAAAAAAGAACACATTGACACCGGTGTGTCAAACCCACCATACTTGCTCCGGACACTGCGAGAGGGCTGTACAAGCAATGATCACACGCACGGCACAGCGGACACACCAGGAACCGCGGTGTTGGCCGTCGAATGGCGCTAGCTGCGCAGCATTTGTGCACCGCCGCCGTCAGTGTCAGCCAGTTTGCCGTGGCATACGGAGCTCCATCGCAGTCTTTAACACTGGTAGCATGCCGCGACAGCGTGGACGTGAACCGTATGTGCAGTTGACGGACTTTGAGCGAGGGCGTATAGTGGGCATGCGGGAGGCCGGGTGGACGTACCGCCGAATTGCTCAACACGTGGGGCGTGAGGTCTCCACAGTACATCGATGTTGTCGCCAGTGGTCGGCGGAAGGTGCACGTGCCCGTCGACCTGGGACCGGACCGCAGCGACGCACGGATGCACGCCAAGACCGTAGGATCCTACGCAGTGCCGTAGGGGACCGCACCGCCACTTCCCAGCAAATTAGGGACACTGTTGCTCCTGGGGTATCGGCGAGGACCATTCGCAACCGTCTCCATGAAGCTGGGCTACGGTCCCGCACACCGTTAGGCCGTCTTCCGCTCACGCCCCAACATCGTGCAGCCCGCCTCCAGTGGTGTCGCGACAGGCGTGAATGGAGGGACGAATGGAGACGTGTCGTCTTCAGCGACGAGAGTCGCTTCTGCCTTGGTGCCAATGATGGTCGTATGCGTGTTTGGCGCCGTGCAGGTGAGCGCCACAATCAGGACTGCACACGACCGAGGCACACAGGGCCAACACCCGGCATCATGGTGTGGGGAGCGATTTCCTACACTGGCCGTACACCACTGGTGATCGTCGAGGGGACACTGAATAGTGCACGGTACATCCAAACCGTCATCGAACCCATCGTTCTACCATTCCTAGACCGGCAAGGGAACTTGCTGTTCCAACAGGACAATGCACGTCCGCATGTATCCCGTGCCACCCAACGTGCTCTAGAAGGTGTAAGTCAACTACCCTGGCCAGCAAGATCTCCGGATCTGTCCCCCATTGAGCATGTTTGGGACTGGATGAAGCGTCGTCTCACGCGGTCTGCACGTCCAGCACGAACGCTGGTCCAACTGAGGCGCCAGGTGGAAATGGCATGGCAAGCCGTTCCACAGGACTACATCCAGCATCTCTACGATCGTCTCCATGGGAGAATAGCAGCCTGCATTGCTGCGAAAGGTGGATATACACTGTACTAGTGCCGACATTGTGCATGCTCTGTTGCCTGTGTCTACGTGCCTGTGGTTCTGTCAGTGTGATCATGTGATGTATCTGACCCCAGGAATGTGTCAATAAAGTTTCCCCTTCCTGGGACAATGAATTCACGGTGTTCTTATTTCAATTTCCAGGAGTGTAGTTGCAACACGACGGCACATTAGCCAGAAGTTGTGACAAAAAACGCAGAAAAACAGCTGGAGCTGACCCACAACCAAAAGGCAAACGCAGAAAACGGAACAACCCCAACGACGTGTTTATGACAAAATACTGTTGTGATTGCTCGTCGAGGGGCAATTGCAAATATGCTTCACGGAGATCAATTTTGGAAGAGAAACGAGCTTCCCCTAACTTATCCATCAGCTCGTCCGGTCTAGGCAAAGGAAAAGAATCAATGACAGTCTGAGGATTAACTGTCGACTTAAAATCAGCACACAAACGTAACTTGCCAGACGCTTTCTTTATAATAACTAAGGAAGAAGCCCACTGGCTCGCTGAAACGGGTTGAATAACACCGTTGTTTTGCCAACGACGAAGTTCATCTTCTACAGGTGCCCGGAGGGCGTGAGGCACTGGATGAGCACGACAAAATCGAGGCTGAGCATTATCTTTTAACGTAATATGAGCGACAAAGTTCGCAGCACAACCTAGTTCGTCTTTAAATATGTCACTGTATCGTTTACACAAATCGGTTATGCTGTCTTGAGGAACAACAGCAGAATTAATTTGCAACACATTGTCTTGGATAGACAGGCCAAACAAGTCAAAACAGTCAAATCCGAAAATGTTTACACTGTCTGTAGCGCGGAGCACTGAACGAAACTGTTTTTGTATTGCCACGGAATGTGGCTGGCACGCTACATACACCTAACACAGGAATTTGTTCTCCACTATAAGTAGCCAAAGAATGTTTTGCCGCTGAAAGTTTAGGGCTGCCGATAGCCGCATACGTAGCACTATTTATGAGAGTCACAGACGCACCAGTGTCTAATTGAAAATTGAAGGTCTTATCCTGGATGAGTAGCTTCACAAATAGTTTATTACACTGTCTCTGGATCGGTGCAGTGGAGGCGGAAGACACAAAATCAGCGCGTTTAGCGCGTGTTCGCTGCTTACGACAACTCGTGGGTTGGGCGGGTGGAACAACAACTCCCGCTTCACTTGCAGTCTGTACATTACGTTTTACAGCGTTTGAATTACGCTTGGGTCGCATAGCAGAGGGCTGGGTGGGTGGCTTATTGCGAACAAGTTTATTACCCACACGAACCGTGGAAGAGTCTTTAAACGCGACCTTCTGGGCGGGCTGGCTTTGAAGAACATGAATATCCATGGGCTGGGCAGCACTAGAATTGTCCTTGCGTTTACGCAAACAAACAGTCTGGATGTGTCCTTTCCTTTGACAAAAGTGACAAACCGCGTTTCTCAACGGGCAACGTGCACGAGGATGAGCAAGAACACACTTAGGGCAAGACTTAACTCTATCATTTTGCACACGCGGCTGACGAATGTGTTTAACATGACGCGGCCGGCTAGTGTTTACAGTCGGACTCTGCCGGTGGGGCCGCGGGCGTGACATAACTTGCTTAGCACAGGCAATTTGAGAAATACATGGCTGATCTAACTCACACTCAGCATAGTCAAAAGTATCTTGGGCTTCAATGATGTTCATCACAGTCTCTAATGACGGGTCAGGCAACTTTAAGATAGCAGCACGAATACGAGAATCTGCAATGTTTTGAGTAATAGCGTCTCGTAACATGACATCACTGTAGGAAGCTCCACACACACAATTAAATCGGCACTGACGGGTGAGGCCCCGTAAATCTGTTAACCACTGTTTATTAGATTGATGTGGCAGTTTCTTTAATCTGAAGAACTTGAATCTGGCTGCTGCCACATGAACTCGCGACTCGAAATACTCAGCAAGCTTGTTAACAACAACGTCATAGTCTAAAGCTTCTGGCTTGGATTCCGGGAACAACTTACAAAGTAGTCGATAGACTTCCACGCCTGCAGTGGAAATTAAATAAAGCTGCCGCTCAGTACCCGTGATTTTGTAGACTGTCATGTGCGCCTGCAACTGCGCGAAATATTCTTGCCATTCGTCTCTTGATGCATCAAACGCACGGAAAGGTGGTGCTGCCTGTGCTTGTTCCTTTTGTGTTGGAGGATTAGCCGCTTGTTTGGCGATTGCTTCCACCAGACTTTGTATTTGCTGACTCTGTAACAAGATCAACTGTTGTAAGTCGGCAGACATAGTGAACACAAATTAAACCAGCCCCCAAAAGTTTATCGCTATAATTAGTATAACCAGAAACAAGTTGAACCAGCCCTGCACACGAGTTCGGAAGTCCTCGTCGCCAGTTTTATGGCGGCGTTCGTAGCGACAAACAATTCGCTGTAGAAACGGCCTACGAAGTCACCGCCACACTTTTAATAGCGGGCCGACCGGTCCGCTGGAACAGTGAACAGAAAGATGAAAACCCAAACACTCTGATTAAATAAAAGTCGGTACTTATCTTTATTAACGAAGATACAGAAACACAGTAGCGAACTCCGTGTCCACAGAAATCTGTCTAGTTCGAGTCGGAGTGGCTAGGTCAACGTCGGCTGACGACAAACAACAACTCTGCTGCGATGAACACACAACTGACTAGCAAGTACACAATTCGGTGGCGAGTATACAACTGAGCGGCGAATACAGAACTGTCCTAGCGCTCGCGACTCCAGCGCTTAAGAAACCAGAAGCCAGCGGTGGCGCGCGCAGACTTGCGGCGATTTCCTGTCTCGCTGGCGCTGCTTATGCGGACGGCGTCCGGACTTTGATGCTGCCAACCTTTTGGCAGCGGGCTCGGGTGGCATTACTGGCTAGGATATAACAGGCGGTATACTAAACGCTAAAAGCATTTGAGTGTTAATGCAAATATTCACAAATTCAAGGGTCAAATTTATTTATCAGATGAGGAATGAACTACTAAAATCATGATACACGGAACTGTTTATATTTATTATTTTGAGCCTACTACAAATGTAAAGTCACTAACAGCATAAACTAATAACTTTATGGAGAAAATTTCGTGTCTCACCTGAACAGGAGCGTAGCTACAGGAAGAAAATATTTTATCATCCGAAAAGATTACTCTACTCCAGTTAAAGTCGATATATTCTGCTGAAAAAGCCATACGGTCAATCCTCTGATAGTCGGTTAATTGCTGCTTTATAGCAGCTCTCCGACAATATAATCCGGCGTCTTTCAGTCTCTTCGTAAAAGTCTTTCAGCTGCCGGGAAACTGAGATAGCTCTTTCAGCAGGGTACGGCTACTGAGGAATGGATTAGCACGAATATTCTCCAAAACATGTTGATCATCTGCTGTGGTAGACACACAGAGCCGTCCACTTCCTCTTTTCCGCCCTATATAGGCCCTTTCCTGGTATCCTTTCCACCAGCGTCTAGACGTTCTTGCCGGTACTCCACACAGTTCTCCGGCTTCTGATGCCGAGTAGCTGCCACACTCAATCAGCGCAACCGCAACCACCCTGCTCTCTCGTTTCCACTGCGACTGCATTGCGACAGTCGCCCTTGTGACGTTACAACGCGTTTTATAAAGAGAACCATTTACAACTCAGTGGAGAAACGAAGACTGACAAAATAAAATAATATCTTTTTTCAGTTATCTGACACAAAAAAATATAAACTTCGTTAAAATGTATTTGTCAAGAATCACTATTAAGAAAGAAACTACAATCATTAGGCAAGATCTTAAACGAAGGCTTTGTATGATAGTCTTGTCCTGAAGTTCTCTGAATAAATTATACCGGAGGATAAAAAACGGTTTAGTTTAGAGACCTAACCCTCGGGGGGGGGGGGGAGGTGGGGGGCGCAGTGGGGGGGGGGGGGGGGAAGCACAGCGGTCTGCTTCATGAATTCCAAGCAAATACACAAAAAACAACGCAGGAAGGGTTTGAACAACTACTTTCATACTGAGACATGCGTTTGGAATCTGTTCATCGTTTAGGGGCCAAACAAGAGGTTAAATTACGGAAACAATGATCAGGCTACCTAGTATATAATATAGCATACACATTTCAAGTGGGAAACGCATGTAGCCGCAGACTTCCTCGTTATGCATATGTGCGGTATATCTTTCGTGTTAACGAAAGTAATACCCCGCTTTACTTCTTCTTAAATCTCAAATGAAATGAATGGCATGTGGAATCGAATATTTGTTGACTGCGTCTCGTCTTGTTTCCAAATGGTTCAAATGGCTCTGAGCACTATGGGACTTAACATCTGTGGTCATCAGTCCCCTAGAACTTAAAACTACTTAAACCTCACTATCCTAAGGACATCACACACATCCATGCCCGAGGCAGAATTCGAACCTGCGACCGTAGCAGTCACGCGGTTCCAGACTGAAGCGTCTAGAACCGCACGGCCATCTCGGGCAGCATTCTTGTTTCCATCCCTACTAACATATTTCTTCAATCTCGTGGTAATCATGACATTCTATATGTATGCTGCAAATGATTGCACCTGGACACATTCGACATCGAGGTGCAAAGCGTTTGATATCTTACATTATATTCAATTAAAATAAGCTTTCGATGTATTTTTACTTCTTTTGTATTTGGAGTTGATAATGAACGTTACGGAAAATTATCTTACATGCTATATGCTGAATGAGAAACACTGAATCATCCGTTTTGCTTTCTCTACGTTGTAATGACATAATGTCAGCGTCAACAGCCTTCTTCCACGCCGGAAGGGGAGAACGAGGCATAAAAACCAAACGTGCGCGCGCGTCTTCCCTCTGAAGAACCGTATTGGACAATCGCGACAAGCATTTCGCTAAAGAACAGCCTTGTAAGAGAGCTGAGAATTGGAAGCGTCGTAGCAAGTATATGTCAACACTGTAATAGTGCATTTACTTCTGGGTGTAGCCCGGCATTACGTCGCTAAAATCACCTGGAATTCGTTTTTCACATCGAAGACTCATACGATATAATCCACTGTAAGATGAGACACTTAGAAAGTATATTTAGTTTCTGGACTCCAAGAACGGCGTTCTTCACATAAGTAACACCTGTTTGTGTGTTTAATGTTGCGTTTTGAGGCTTAGGCACTATTTTAATGCCTATTTTCGGCCTGTTGCCGCCAGTGTGTCGTTAGCTCAGTGATTTCCTTGTGCGTTGCAATGCTAGTGCTATATGAAATGGCAGTTCGGATCTCGGTGAAGGCCGCTGAACATAACCTTTCATTTTCCATTTTAACTAATGGAGTTGCAAACTGCTAAAAATGAAGAATGACTTTACACATTAATATTCGTGCAATTTCGACTTAGTAAATTATGTTCGTATCATGGATGTCTGCTTTGCAAATGCCAAGGTGCTTCACTGTAAAATAGTTTCTGAAAAGATTCAAACCGACTGTCAATGATTCGAGTTTCAGCATTGTTCGTCATATAGTTCTAACATGTCAGGAGGTTGTTTGTGAAGTGAACATGTTGATCAATATAGTTCCCCGCTTTTAAATTTTTGCAATAGCATTTAATTGTAGACTTTTCTGACACCGGCGTTAGCAATTCCTTTCCGTTCTCTGCAACTTCAAAAACGATAACGTTTTCTGGTTTAAATCTGATGACCTTAACTATCACTTCCGATCAACGTTAAGTACTTCATGAATCCATACATGGAACTCCAAATGTGCAGTGTTCCTGCACTGCTGCAGAGCATGCATTGAAAGGCATTCACACAGTTTATCGCATAGACTTACCATAAGGAATGAAACAAAAACTATAATACACTTTACACCACAGACGCTCACTCCTGCTTGACGAAAACATCCGAATATTGGCCAAAAGTTGCTCAAATAATTGACTTTGAAAGGAAACAAACGAGGTACGAAGCATTTATAAATTCATCGAATGTAGTGAGATGGTTTAATTTCGTCCCAGTCTATAAAATTAATTTCGGGCCATACTCAGCTCCTGCCGATTAATGTAATACAGTACCCATCTACTAATCAGGGCGTCCGTCTCCGTTGCTTTCGAGCGTGAATGGAAATTGTAGAAATCTTCTGTGGAGTAACATTTAAGAATAATGAAGCGTTTTAAATTATCTAAAGGGATGAGCGGTAGCAGGCGCTTTCGATAAAGAACGGGAGAGTGCAGCGCCACTGCTCTCGCCACGGCCGCCGCCGGTAGCCAGCAAATGGTTCCCGGAGCTTTATTGCATACGGCGTCCAGAGGAGGACAGTCTGCAAGAAATCTGCCGCAAAATGGTTACTAGATAAAAGTTTGTTATCGGTGTGTCAGAAAGTGAAATATATTGAGTCTGTATTACCATTACAGTCACGTCTTCAGCATTCAGACAGAAGAGGCTATAAAATTTTTTTGCCCCAGGTGGTGTAGATCCACAAATATTTTAGATAGAAATGACGCACGGTACCGCTATACCACGGGCCGAAACAGTCCGTAGTTTCTCTAATATGGGATAAGACTTTCTCGAAGAAGTGCCGCAGTCTACAGTGTTGCCAGATTGTGCAGGTAGCCGGACTTGGAGAATTAGCGAGTTGGTCAGTTTATTTGTCCCATGTCGCGATCGGCGCGGACTTAACCTCTGCAGCGGCCGGCCGCCGGTCGAGTTTTATGTCTAAGAGAGTACATACATGTTATTGTGCCGATTACAAGTGCTCACATACGTCACCACTTTACAACTAACAGATCCTAGGATAAACAATCTGAGTGATACTTAAGTACATCAGATGGCGCAGTGGTAGTACGATTCAGTATTAGCAAGTGGTGTTAGATTAAGGCATGGATCTACTATTCCATATAATTACATATACCTAAATTATTGTCGTAACATATGAGCCAAGTCGGTATTCTGCAGTTTTTAAGGATTTGCTTCGCCGGGTGGTTGGGAATTGTCATTCCTTAAAAGACAGGAACAAGATGAGTAAGTTACGGCTACATGTCACCTTCGACTAAGAGTGTTAAAAGAACGGGAGCATTCCGAAATACGATAGGATTAATATTAAAAACTCTTCCAAATTAGCAAAAATAGTTAAGTTTACGTCAAAGAGTAGACAGTTTTCTTTTCAAAGTGTAGAATACCAGTGAGCCATCTAATGTACTTACCTGTCTCTAACATTTCATACACTGGGATCTGTCAGTTGTAAAGTGATGATGAATGTGAGCACTAGTAATCGGCGCAATAACATGTGTGTACATAGCAGTTATTTTAAAATTGACATACCGATTTCTAGTACAGCTCACGATATCAACATGGACATACATTGTATAAGACCACTTACTATACTGAAGGAGAAGATTGTATAATGATGTAACCGTAGGTATATTGTTATTTGATTAATTGCAAATCTAGGTTATAATTGTGTGTGCTGTTTTGTTAGTTGCTATATCCTAGCATTTTTGGTCCCATGCTTTGTAGATCAGAAGATAGCAATAGAAAATTGTCGAAATCGGTAATCTATGTAAATAAATGATTTTAGCGATCTTGGCTGCTGAAAATTTATTCAGTGCTTATAATACCACAGATCGCCCCCACGCTGACGATTTCAGAAGTGTATGAGCAAGAAAAGAGTTTCTGAAAATGATAGATTTGTAAACATCGAATATAAATCTACATTTTATGAAGTGTTTTCTGAAGTTATTTGTCTGGAGAGTAGCTTTCGAAACGTAGCGCTGCAGCATAACTCTGAAGATTCGGTGGGTAGGCAGTGAAGCTAATGAAACTGTACTGTATGTAATTGTGCAGAACAGAAATTTATGGCACAATTTGACTAAAATAAGGGATCTGTTGATAGGGCACATCCTGAGGCACCAAGGATTCGTCAACTTGGTTATGGAGGGATCTGCGGTGTCAGAATTGTACAGGCAGACGATAGCCTGGGTGCAGTAATCAGTTTCAAATCGATCTATATTGTACTAGTTATCGATCTATATTGCACTGGTTATGGACACATGAAAACCTTTCATAGGATAGACAAGAGTGCAGAGCTATATCAGACTAGTCTCCAGGTTGAAGACGGTACCAACAACCAAGATAAATACTATCATTGTAACTAAATGTGATTTAAAAGCCGGCCGCGGTGGTCTAGCGGTTCTAGGCGCTCAGTCCGGAACCGCGGGACTGCTACGGTCGCAGGTTCGAATCCTGCCTCGGGCATGGATGTGCGTGATGTCCTTAGGTTAGTTAGGTTTAAGTAGTTTTACGTTCTAGGGGACTGATGACCACAGATGTTAAGTCCCATAGTGCTCAGAGCCATTTGTGATTTTAAAAGAATAATATACCACTTAAAGAACCAGAAAAGCGAAAATTACTTGGGATGAATTAGGAAACATACCAGTGGTTTTTGAAAAGGATAGACAGGGTCACGATATCTCGTCTCCTATCTTCCAAACTTTACAGAAGCTCTCCTGAGAACCTTGCAGAACTAGCACTCCTGAAAGAAAGGACACTGCGGAGACATGGCTTAGCCACAGCCTGGGCGATGTTTCCAGAATGAGATTTTCACTCTGCAGCGGAGTGTGCGCTGATACGAAACTTCCTGGCAGATTAAATTTGTGTGCACGACCTAGACTCGAACTCGGGACCTTTGCCTTTCGCGGGCAATGGTAGAGCACTTGCCCGCGAAAGGCAAAGGTCCCGAGTTCGCGTCTTGGTCGGGCACACAGTTTTAATCTGCCAGGAAGTTTCATATCAGCGCACACTCCGCTGCAGAGTGAAAATCTCATACTGGAAACTAAGAGAGCTGTTTGTTATTTCAAAAGTAATCACCATACCAGTTAATCTGTTTATCCCACTGCGAAACAAGACAGTCATTACATTCATGGAAATATATTTGTGGTCGCCTACAGAACCACGACAAAAAATAAAATGATACTATGGCATTGCTGGCCGGGAGGCCCCCAACCGGGGGAGTTCGGCCGCCGATTGCGAGCCTTATTGCAGTCGACGCCATATTGGGCGACTCGCGTGCCGGTGACGAGGATGAAATGATGATGAGGACAATCCATCCAGGCATGCACCTCTTCGTGCAAAGCAAATCGACTGCCACAAGCGTCTTTCATCAGGGCTCCAAAAATGTGGAAATCGCGTGGTAAGAGATTGCGACAGTATGGAGGCTGTGTAAGGGATACCGAGCTAAACTTCTGCAGCGTGGTCGAAACAAGCTTGGCATCATATGGGCCGGCATTTCCGTCCAAAAGTATGCGTTCGTCCATCAACCCTCTGCTCACTGACTTTCTAGAACATCGCGCACAGCGGTACGCGAACACTTTGCAAAATTTGAACCGCTCGTCATGAATCTTTCAGATTTTTTTGCAAATAGAGGTGCAGATATCATAAATTTCTCTTACTTAGATTTCTAGACGGAAGCATTTATCCGTAAATCACCCGCAATAATTTGTGTTTATGTATCTGAGAGTAACAATGTGGCGTTTCACATTAGATGAATTGTATTTTTATCTAAATTTTTGTCTTTTATGTAACTGGTTCACTCAGAGACAATATAAATCCAATGATCTTGATGACTTTCTGTTTTGAAGGCTTGAATGAAACATGCACATGAGCTCTAGTAAATGATAGACTTCATCTGACATTTTTTAATAACTAAGTTGCCATACATCCGTCTCTCACAACCATTAGACGCAATCGGGTATCTTCTGATATATGTATTTTGCAGATCTAGTGAATACTGTTTGGAATCAAAGTCTCACACAACCAATCAGTTCTTCCGGACGCGGTTATAGTGAGTCCACGAACAAATAAGAAAACTTTAATAATGCTGTTTCAAAACAGGGTAAAATAATAAGTTCATATTGGCCAATTTCATGGCGGTTGCGATACAGGGTAGATCCACATGTAGGTTGAATGTGGCCCCGACAGCAGTAGTTGACGGGTCGAAAATCGGAAGCTACGAGAACAAGTTCTGATTGCTATCTTTCTTTTTGGTGTGCACTCGTCGTCACAGAACATCTTGTGCCTGTATATGAGGCTATTTTAAACGTGAAAATAATGGGGAAATAATCAATCTTTCTATTCAGTTGGTCTTTACATATTTCGCTACTCATTTATTTCGTATAATTACACTAAAACAGTTGCGCCTTCTTCGTGGATGGTGTCTGCTCTAAAAGAGCATTGCCCAACCACACTTTGCTGCTAAAAGTTGTCATGTAGCAATTAGTGAACGTGTATTAGATAAAAGCTTAAGACCTTTTCTGTCACCGGCCGGTGTGGCCGAGTAGTTCTAGGCGCTTCAGTCTGGAACCGCGCGACTGCTACGGTCGCAGGTTCGAATCCTGCCTCGGGCATGGATGTATGTGATGTCCTTAGGTTAGTTAGGTTTAAGTAATTCTAAGTTCTAGGGGACTGATGACCTCAGATGTTAAGTCCCATAGTGCTCAGAGCCATTTGAACCTTTTCTGTCAAAATAAACGTTCCTGAAATCTGTTTGTTTCCTGAGTTGAAATATTATTAATTAGCTGAAAGAAAGTTCTTTGTCTTTACGCTGTTCACTTCCTAAGGTGCTAGACTTGCATTTATAGCTGTTAGGGCAATACGTGGTGGTGGCTGTCGCCTCAGAAAGTTGTCCCCAAACCTGCTGGTCGTCTGTCTCTTTCCATGGGACCATTAATCCCCAAGATTACTCCTGATATCCTTGTAGTCGGTATTATAAGTCTCAAATCCGTTAAATATATTTGCAGTACAGTTGGCGCCGGTAGGAGTGATTTAATTGCGGGTCGGACTTCAGTTAATTGTGAGTTCCATTTACACCAATAGGCTATTGAAGATAAATAATGCAACTGGGTACTACTATACCCAACGAACGTCTCTTGCGTTGAGATCATTGAGATCACGAACTCTTAAAATACTCGTAATATAGTACTTTTCTGTTAAGGCAGAAAGGTGTGTAGTAGGGAACATAAAGGCGACTGAAACAATTTTATTAAACGGAATAGATGATGATATTCTGACTCTGTACAATCGACAAAACTTAGAGAAACCTCGATCTTGATTATTCTGCTTTGTACATTTCAAGTGAGAACCACTGTCGTACACAAAGAAAGTCAGTGGTCAGTCATCCTTATGAAACCAGTGTCGAGACCTGCAGACAACTTGTCGGTCGATATGGCCAATTTGTCCTTAGTTATATTAGAATGGACACGTAAATTTGTCTGTGAGTGTATTGCTTAGTGTGAGGATTCCGTGGACGAGATACTGGTAGACATATGGTAATGAGAAAATCAGCGACATTCCTCTTCTATTGACCAAACTGAAGCACAGCGAGGTCTCAGTTGGTGAAAATAAATCATGCGGTGCGTGGCGTCTTCCCATTTCATCCAAATGATTAAAGAAATTATTAGTGATTTACTGAATTCTACAGATCGTTTCGGTGTTTGTGACAGACGACAAACAACGAATATACAAATATGAACCTACAACGCATGCGTAACGTAGAGTTAGACGATTATTGGAAAAAATTGAATGAAAATTTTCTGTAGCCGACATAAAACAGAATACCCAAATTCTTAGAATCACATGTCGTTAACTAGAGATGAATGATGATGAGTCAAAAAGATGTTGAGGTGTTGCCAATGACATTTACGAATCATGTCTGTGGTACTATCACAAACTAAGTATGGGAGGTATCAGAAAAGAGGAAACACCAGCTTCTAAGAATTTAAACTGATTAGAAATAAACATGTCAACAATTCAAATGATTCAAATGGCTCTTAGCACTATGCGACTTAACTTCTGAGGTCATCAGTCGCCTAGAACTTAGAACTAATTAAACCTAACTAACCTAAGGACATCACACACATCCATGCCCGAGGCAGGATTCGAACCTGCGACCGTAGCGGTCGCTCGGCTCCAGGCTGTAGCGCATAGAACCGCACGGCCACAACGTCCGGTGTCAACAATTAATCCTTGACATACTCGATATTTGGTTTTGCATCATCCGTCACAATTTCCCTCTTTTTTTCTTACATATAAAAATGGAAGGACAGTGAAATCTCCTGTGCTCCTTCTTCAATTTCCCGCTATTTCAAATTATCTCAATGAAATGTTGATACATACGAGGGACTATTGCTACATATTTAACAAATTATTACGTAGTACACAGTTTTCGTCAGAAATAAACGGGGTATTTAATTGCACATTATTGTCCTCTGGAGGAAAAACATCCAGTTCATTATTTTTCAAAGGATTGCATAAAGAGAAAGACAATCCTGCTCTTAAGAAAACTTATTAGAAAAATCCGACAGCTTATAAATTCTCCATAAACATAGATAACATTAAATTACTTTCACACTTTATTACAGTCTTAATTTCAACTATCTATACAGCGATAATAACTTAGACTGTAAATTGTGACGTTTTTTTCACAGGTATGGAAAGTTCTAAAATCACCTAAGTGTTGAAGTGATCAAAAATCCTGTTGAAAAACAAAGAATTTCTGATAACATGTTTCGAAAGTTTAAAGACATTGTGCTCGCACAATAATAGAATTACAGATGAATTTGTAGCCCTAACCATCGTCTGGACTGCGACATTGAGTAAATTGACGAGGTACAGTGTGTTTTAGTAGAAGGTCTCGAAAACCACGTCCTTAAGGAAGCATTTTTTCAGCATTTGACAGGTAAACGCATACAAAATAATCCTTTACAAATAGTATACAGTTCCAGGAGTACTACAAGCGAACTTCTCCTTTCTACTGTACAAATCCCAGATATCCCGACAACAATGAAACTGAAGATGTCATATTATGTGACAAGAGAAAAATTCAATGTATCGTTGATTTATGCAAGCAAGAGAAGTCCGAAGGAACGCCCAAAATCATGAAATTCCAGCCATATGATAGCTCGTTTTCTCTTAATGCGTGGTGTAAAACAACTACTTGGCTTTTGCTGAATGAGAAAATCTCTAGCACCTCCCCAGCTGTAGTTTGTTTAGAAACTAGCATGACTTACAGAATCAAAATCTTTTCTTAAATCGTACTTGCTGACTAATGGCTGCCGCTTGTTAGTACAACCTACTACTGGTTTATCTAATTACCCCATAAATTAATAAAAAATGTCTTAATACAAAAAGCGATTCTATTAACAGAGTTGTAATTACTACTGTACAGTCTTTCCAAAAATTGATTAAGAACAGTACTAACAACGACACTGGCCTATATTTGTTAAATATCTGCTTCCCACTTACTATGCAAAGATCTCAGCTCTGTTTAAGTCTGTTAGGTGAAGAAATCTGTTTCCAGACATGCGTTACGTAAGAAATTACATTCGCTACTGATGTATAAGGCATAAAACGCGACAGGTTTACTTTATAAAGGCTCATACTGATATACGTAGGGGAGATTATCGTACCTGGACGATAGTGTACCTAGGAATACACGATTTTTCCTGGTCGGTGCTTTAATCTAGCAACCGATTTTAGAATCACACTAGAGTGCACCATAAGCAGTTTCCGGCATTTTCTAATGTTTTTGCTGTTCCGAGACTTGAGATTGTGTTTTGTGCAGCGTTTGTAAATATTAAGAATTCTACATATTTAAGTGCTGTATAATGTATTAAAGCTAACTTGATTATACTGTTAATTCTTCAGCTACAGAGTTTTATGGTGACTATATATATTTTTAAAACTAATTAGATAACGTGTGGACGGTTAGGCGATACTTCGTCAGTCGTGCACCATCTTGTACCTTGAAACGGAACGTTCGTCGTTCCTCCCACATTGATTTCTGCAGTTATTTCCTGAAGTGTTGCTTGTCTGTTAGCACTGGCAACTCAACGCAAACGCCGCTACTCTCGATCGTTAATTGAAGGCCGTCAGCCACTTGTGAGAGGTAACGCCTGAAATATCGGTGTTCTCGGCACACTCTTGACACTCTGGATCTCTGAATACTGAATTACCTAATGGTTTCCGAAATGGAATGTCCCATACGTCATGCTTCAGGTACCATGTCGCTTACGAAGTCCGTTAATTCCTGTTGTATGGCTATAATCACGTCGGAAACTTTTTCACATGAATGATCTGAGTACAAACGATAGCTCCGCCAATGCACCGTCGTCTTATACGTTATGTACGTGATACTATCGCCATCTGTATATGTGCATATCGCTTTCTCATGACTTTTGTCACCTCAATGTACATGAATATCTTAAGAAGTAATTAGTTTCCTTGTAATTTGTCTTTAAGAGGTCCATTGGCTGTAGATCTAATAAAAATTGCATTCTCTAAAAGATTAATGGACTTAACCAAACAAGAGTAATTTGGAGTCAGTTTAATGAAATCTTTGATTTCTTTTGCTACTAGTTTTGTAATAATAGCAGCCCGTGACACGAAATCTTTCACGTAATACTCCTTGGCTGTTCATGAGAAAGAAACAAACAGATGGCTTCTGCTATGGATGCGCTTAACTGTCGTACGAATGACGTAAACCCGTAAGGGAAACTTGTACTTATTCAGCTTGGCATTCTATGCAAGCGTCAGAAAAAATTTCCAACAAGGGTAGTAACATTCAGCCTGAAACACATAATTATGTGAACAGCGTTGATTAATATTTGTTAGTGATTCATACACTTCGTGTTAGTCCTGCACTGAATAACATTCGCAAACAAAACAAGACCAGGTACGGATGGATTGTCAGGATCATGACTAAAAAGCGACTGCTCTGTTCTCCTACTCTTATAGATACCTCAGATACTGGATAACAGTTCTTACATCTTAGTTTACCGTGGGTGATGGCGGTATACTGATAATAATGTCGGTGTTTTTCTTTATCATGGTAGTATTAACGTTCACATTTTGTATAGGCGTGGCAAATAAGCAAATACGGCTGCCCTGAGACCCATATGTTTAACAATTATTGGCTTTTGTTAATAATATATTTCTTTATTTTGGTCTTTGGTTTAATGAACATACGGCCCCCAAATTTACACACATTAACAACAGTAGGATTTGAGTGTTAGGTGTGACATACACAAGCTTATAACAGTGTTACGGCAGTTAAAGAAGTAATGGTACGTCTCGTCATTTTTACGCCTACACCATTAGTCCTTTGTCGCCTTAGCGTTGTCAACGTTCGTTCTCATGTGCCCAGCTATACCGCCACCCCAGTGTCAGCTAGCCATATGCCGTTAAGCGAAACCATATGTGTCTCTCCTGCGTGTGAAAGAATGGAGTCTCGGTGCTTAACAAGCCATCTTATTCACGTTTTTTAATACTACTACCGTTTGAAACTATAGACGTTCTGTGAAAAGTACTGTGCAAGGGTTAACCGGAAAGTAAGTTTCTCACATTGCTAAAAAACGACATGCTATGTATTGTAAAAAGCGAGTGCTTATGTGTGAGGCATGCAGGATGTCGCTTTCATATATCACAGTTGGGGCGTAGCGATTGGTAGCAGTATCACCTTTCTAGTGATTAAAGATGGTGGTTCTCAGTTCTACCTTGTAGCATCACTGTGATAACTTGTACGGAATGGGCAGACTGCATGGGGAAGCAAATACTGCATTCGTGGTTCGCGCAATTCTCATAAGATCGTCAAAATGTCCATTATGAGGAGCACTGTGGCTGCAGTGTATTAAAGATAATTGTCGCTTTACTGGTATAGGAACCACAAACTAGAATTACTCCAAGTTAATAAGCAGACTTCTGTGACACACAAATACAAAAATTGATCACACTTCGTTTCGTATATTTTAATTCTGTGCCGAAATTTTGAGAAATAGCTCAGTGATTGCTACTGTTTTCAAGTAATATTATCAAATAAATTATTTGTTTTCTGTCGATACCTATGCGGAAATTTACTTCCTGGATAGGCCTATGAAAACCATCTAAATCACTGAAAGTACTCCTGCAATCTGAACTGACCCGCAAATGGAACAACTGAAATCATACATTGCACCAATTAAGGTGATGAAGTTAATAACAATAATAATAATAATAACTCTCGATGTGTAGTCCGGTTAAACTTCCACGTAGTAGTGTCACTGACGTTCAGTTCAAGGAAAGTCATAAAATGTCTGGCTGACCACACATCGGCATGTGGAGATAGTTTTCACTCTATTCCCTGTTGATTTACCGTCATTGAAGACCGTACAGCAGTTGGGCCCCTAAGACAGTGCTGAAATTTGCACATTGTTCTTTTCCAACACTGAAGCTCTTGGAATGCAAATACTGTTGTGATCAGAAACAAAGTGTATCCTTTTGTGTAGCTAGGTGCCTCATGTAACACTCTCTTCTCGGGAACAGACGGAAGTAGTCAACATTTCTAACACTTTCAAAGTATTCTTCAAGCTACCACACATGGGGTATGTCGAGCACGCCAAGTTGCGTTTTGGTTCTAGCACCGCAAAGAACGCTACTTCCGTTCTCTTATGTCATAATGGACAGGATAGAATTTAGTTACAGACGACTTCCACCTCCATATGGCATTATACAGCCTTGTGGCTGCAATGCCAGACGTACAGGTTCTGCGTGTGGGTCCGCAGCTCGTGGTCGTGCGGTAACGTTCTCGCTTCCCGCGCCCGGGCTCCCGGGTTCGATTCCCGGCGGGGTCAGGGATTTTCTCTGCCTCGTGATGACTGGGTGTTGTGTGATAACCTTAGGTTAGTTAGGTTTAAGTAGTTCTAAGTTCTCGGGGACTGATGAGCACAGCTGTTAAGTCCCATAGTGCTCAGAGCCATTTTAACCATCTGCGTGTGGATGTGCGCTAGTGCAAAAGCAATGACTCCACATGACATCAATTTTATTTGCTTATTTATCCTGGCTAGCATCCAATCTTCCTATTTTACAGTACATTCACCATGGGACACCTGAGCATCGGGCATGCAACGCAACAATCAGAAACAGTAACGACATAAATAGTGAAAACAGAAATAGTTATAACAGAGAAACCACTATTTAAAATTGATTGTGTAAAGTATAACAGTAAACGTAAATTACAGCAGGTAAATTCAAACTGTGGGCCAGGGGAGCAATGGGTGTGATAAAAGAGAGAGGCAAGGACAGAACACAAGTAATAAGTAAAGAGGTGCGAAAATAACGGAGTTGATTGGAAACAAAAGAAGAAGTAAGTATAACTGAGAGGAAAAATGAACATTTTCTGCACCGTTTGACAGTGATAAATGACGAGCATCCACTTCGCTGTAGAATAAAATATTTATTCTGGAAACGCGCGACAAGAAAGTTGTCTCCTCAAAGAGTGCTATAAACAAAATATTCAATTTCGGGCGTTTCCTGGGCAACAGAGAATCACTAGCTAATCCTTCTAATTGGTGCTGCAACACACCAAATGTGGTCATCACAACATTAAATTAAAATGGTATTTCTCATGATCCCAAAACTTTGACTACAGTTACAACTTTAAGATCTGTGACCTAAATATTAAAAGATTCTGTAAAAGTAAATGCAAATATCTTTCACTTGTGTGTTGTCAGAACAATATGGACGTAATTACTCTGCTACAAATACACAAAAATGTGTGAGAGATCTACAAAGCAGAGGGAAAATCACAGGGTATAAATAGGCAGATGATCTTCACGATTAACATCACGTTTACAGAATACCAACGTACACTGATGAACCAAAACATTATGACCACTGCCCACCACGAGACTGAATGCCTTCTGATGGTGTTGTGGGCACGTGACGCAGTACGGAAAGAATTAAGAGAAAGAGAGACGAATGGTCAGTCATTATAGCGAAAGAACGGGCCCGTAAATGCGGAAATCCACTGATATAAGCGGTTTTGACACAGGATACACTGCTGTGGCGCAGCGGCTCTAAACGAGAATCTCTGAAAGGGCGATGAAGGTCGCCTGTGGACGTGCTACTGCCTTGAGCACCTATGGAAAGTGGTTGAAGGATGGTGGAATAACGCATAGGTCGTATGGTACTGGACGCCCACATCTCATCAAAAAACTCTGTAATGCAGGTTAGGCAGCTATCTGTGACAGATTTGACGATAGAGTGCAATGCTGGATTAGGCACAAGTGTTTCGGAGTACAACGTTCAAAGGCCATTGTTGAACATGGAGCTCCACTTTACACGACCTCTACGTTCCTCTATTGGCCCAAATACGTCGTCACTTATGATTGCAGTCGGCACAGCATCAATGAGTTTTCACCGTGGATCGATACAAAACTTGTCGCCTTCCGAATGAGTATTTCTTCTTACGCCAGGTCGATGGCTGGGTTCTTACACGCAGTCATCCAGGCGACTAGCTGCACGAAACATGCACCGCGCCACAGACGCAGGTCAGTGAGTGCAGAATTATGCTGTGGGGTACACCGAGTCGAGCTTCAATGGGCTCTGTGAGGGTAATCGAAGGCCTTATGACAGCATTGAATTACGTGAATATTATTGCGGACCACCTGCATCGCTTCATGCTTGAAGTCTACGTCGATGACATCTTCCAGCAGGATAACTGTCCGTGTTGCAAGGTCAGAATCGTGTTACAGTGGTTTGAGGGGCATTATAGTGAACTCACATTGATGTCTTGGCCAGAAAATGTGCTTCATCTGTAACCACTGGAACATATCGGACGCCAGCTCTGTGCGCGTAAATCACCATCCCGTACTTTGCGGGAATTGCTTGACCTGTGCTAAGACATCTGGGGCCACATATTTCTGGAATCCTGTCAAGGACTTGTAGAATCAGTGCCAAGCAGAATCTCTTTTGTACTGTGATCCTATTAAACAAGTGGTCACAATGTTTTGTCTCATCCGTCATGGACGTGGCTGATTACAGAGTGGTTGTCAAGGACTTTACAAACTATTTTTTTGTCTGTTCAGTGATGGCATGTCGATTTACTATCATCAGCATCTACGAACCTCCAGTAGTGAACCGATCAGCACCTCTGCTCAGACTTTTCACTGACTGAGGCATCTGTGTTGGAGATCTTAATAGCCACCACCATGCTTGGGGGGTATAAGGTTAATGATATAAATGGCAAAATCCTTTATTCGCATTAACGAATATGGTCTACCATCAACTATATAATGGAACAACGACAACGAAAATTTGTGGCGGACTGAGAATCGAACCCGGATTTCCCGCTTATCGCACCAGATCGCATTGCCATTAGGCAGTCTGAGTTCGACTCATGGCCATACTCAAACTTCCGTGTGTTGTCCACCGCATGTCTACAGCCTGCACTCGTACATCCATCATGTATATCCCCGTGCAGTCGCGCAGGTTAGCCGCGCGGTCTGAGGCGCCAGTTGTTCGAGTCCTCCCCCGGGCATGGGTGTGCGTGTTGTCCTCAGCGTAAGTTAGTTTAAGTTAGATTAAGTAGTGTGTAAGCCTAGGGACTGATGACTTCAGCAATTTGATCCTATAGGAACTTACCACTTACCACCACCACACTATACGGGGGAGACAATTTAATTGAAGGTCCCTTGAACGGTATTGGCAAATAAATACAATATTGCAATACCTGTGTAGTTCGGAAATAGGCTGCGAAGTTCCTTCAAACAAGCATGCACTTGAAAAACCTTTCTCTAAGTTGCTTCCAATCCGCACAGATCTTACATTTGCAGGGTGGGGCAAATAAAGGTGGCCCGGACGAGTGGATAGGATTGGACGTGAAGATATGCATATAGGTGGCAGCATAAGAAGGACCGAAAGACCTACAGTTACTTCCAACAGGATGGAGCAATTGCCCGTACAACAGGTCGGACCTTGGAGCACATTTATACAATCTTCACGCCTGACGAAGTTGTTAGCCGAGGTCAGTATGGTCACGGCCCTAGCTGAACACTCGTCTAAGGTGTAATGCAGCAACTCTAATAGTCTTCAAGAACTGCAACAGAACATTTCTGATGAGATCGCAGCAATTCCAGCAGATCAGCTTCGATCTGCCTTCAGCAACTTGCTGACCGGGGCCCAAAGTCCCAAGAGATGAATAGTGATCACTTTCAACATCTGTTACAGTCATGTTAGAAATGTATTTCATTTCCTCTGCTGTGTTTCTTTGTACCCTGGAATCATGTTCTCCGGGCCACTTTTATTTACCCCACCTTGTAATTTATTCTGATCGTCAATGCAATTAAAACTGCTTCATGTTCTGTGGTTTCCGGAAACAACAGTATCTCTACAGTTAAGTGTAATCCCTACGCGCTCCTCCTCACCTCCAACCCCCTCCCCCCAAAAAAAAAAATCCCATTTTCGCACGCGCATACACACACACACACACACACACACACACACACACACACACACACACACACACACACACATGCATGCAATCAAGTAGTTTAGAGTGTGCTGGCGATAGATATGTGGGTGACATACGGCTCCGTGGTGGTGGTAGGTAACAACTCATCAAATACCCGCTTCACTAGTAACTTGACCTCTGGACATTGAAAGAGTCGATTAAAAACCAACCAGGAGCCATAACGCAGACTTTTCTCTCACAACGATCAGTAGTTCTCCCCTGTAAAACTCAATGGTCGTGGTATTGTTGTCCAGTAACATGAAAGAAGTGATACAGTTTGTTGATGTTTTCGAATGTTACCATAAAACATAAGAACACTCTTCCAATTATTGCAAACAGACAAGTTTAACAGAAATCGATGCTAAGACAACTTTAGTAAGGGAACACTTAGGGTGTAATAGCCGGCCGCGGTGGTCTAGCGGTTCTAGGCGCTCAGTCCGGAACCGCGCGACTGCTACGGTCGCAGGTTCGAATCCTGCCTCGGGCATGGATGTGTGTGATGTCCTTAGGTTAGTTAGATTTAATTAGTTCTAAGTTCTAGGGGACTGATGACCACAGATGTTAAGTCCCATAGTGCTCAGAGCCATTTGAACCATTTTTGAAGGGTGTAATATTATCACTTTATCTTCTCCATAGTCTACCAGAAATGGAACATCTAATGACACTTTTCTGCACACAAAATAATGCCAACATGCCGTATATTCCTCCAAATAAACAGTAACTCCTGCTGAACAGAAATTTGGGGTCTACACCTAAATTTGTAAGTATTATTCCCGTGCCATACACCAATGGACACTGAGGGGATAAAATGTTATGTACCTCAGTGCGAATTGAATTATTTTACTATTGCAATGAGCATTCGCTTCTGTCTTTTCCTTAGTCATGCATGCTTCTACAGATTTGCGTATGATCTTTACCCATACCTGCTTAGCCATTTTGCACTTTATGTCGCTCTTATTAATTAACTTGCGTATTCCCTTTTACCTGCTTCGCTTGCCGCATTTTTGTATGTTGTCCTTTCGCGATTGAAATTCAGTATTTCCCGTGTTAGGCAAGGATTTCGACTGAATTTCTTCGCTTTGTCTATTTGATCCTCTGTTACCTTCACTATTTCGTCTCTCAAAGCTACACATTCGTTTTCAATTGTATTTCATTCGCCTGTTTACATCAACTGTTATCTAATGGTTACATTGAAACATTGAACACCTTCTCGTCCTTTCAGTTAATCTATGTACTATCTTCTTAATTTCCTACTTTCCCTGAATTTCTTCATTTTTAATCTGCAGTTCATAACCAAAAATGATGGTCAGAGTCAACATTGGCTTCTGGAAATGTTTTTCGGTTTGAACTCTGTGACTTCAAAGTATACAATCAATCTGAATTTGCAAGGTGTCTCCAGGTGCCTTCCACGTATACAACTATCTTTCATGATTGTTAAACCAAATGTTTGTGCAGAATTCAACGAGTCCTAGGAGGTAAATTAAAACTAAAGGACTTTGTTTCTTGTCTTAAACCTTTAAATTATTGACGATTGTCAACAGGTAAAACTGCAATGCTTTGTTTTTGTGTAGAAGTAACTTGGACACTTTTTCGTCATAGCCTAAACCACTCAAGAAGTTAACTTACTTTAGTAAAAGGAAAGTGTGGAAGACTGACAATCAGAACGTTTCTTGGCGTTCTCAGATCGGTGAACAGACGCTTGAGAATGTGTCTTTCTAGAAGATGGCGTGAAATTGCCACAGAGAATGGAAAGTGAACTGGGGGCTACGGGAGCCCTCTGTGGGGCGCAGACCCGCAGAAGCAACAGTAAGGCCACATACGTCAGCTGATGTGGTCACAAGGTCGTCCACTCCCCTGCCTGCCTTCGCTGGGACGCCAAGTCAAATTACGTGTTATTCCAGCTCAAGGCTCTTGGAGCTACGATAATTAGACAGGTGTTAGTCCCAGAGAGAAAGATCGCCGCATTTGTTACGTAGAGAGAGGGGACCACCGTCACCTTGACAAACTGCTCAATTAAGTTCAAAAACTTTTTGGAGGCGGTTTATGACTGCTCGGAGAACTGTCGTGATTGTTCAGAGTTCCATTTAAATAGTTTGCGCTGTGATTTATTTTCGTTCGAAATGCATGGAACACTAATTTTTGAGATATTCTTTAGCACAATTGCTAGCTTCACAGATTCCACTTTCTTTTGAACTTTCTTACGATACACATAGTAGAGAACAAGTTCAAAACAAGTACGGAGCTCCCTTCAGAAGAATAGGATATGTGTCAGCATTTCTTTTCACCCATTTGCTCTCTATCATAGCCCTCAACTCAAACATAGTCTTACGTTCTACACACACTCAACAAAATCATTAACACAAGGAAGTTAAGACTAAAAACTCGTACATTATACAAGCAAGGTACCAATAAACACAAAGGGAAACCTACGCTTCTGTATCTCCAAACTAATAACGCCATACACAATACATATACTAATTGATCAAAATTATCTGGATAACTGTTAGTGGACATTAATGTGGCGCGTGTTCACCTTGGTCTTTATGACCGCTTGAACTCCACTGGTGACACTTTTTAATGAGGTGTCTCAATGTCTGCATTACATTGCATTACATTTATCGTTTTACATGGATCCCTAGGAGAGAAGTCTCTGAGATGTGGAAAGAGTCAAATGGGTTTTATTTTTTACTCAGATACATGGACATTGTACAATTCTAAGGCAGAGTTATCAGCTTTAATCCTTGTGCAGACATTCATCGACGGAGTAGAAGGAGATGGCCAACAGGAAAATCTTTCAGAATGAGATTTTCACTCTGCAGCGGAGTGTGCGCTGATATGAAACTTCCTGGCAGATTAAAACTGTGTGCCGGACCGAGACTCGAACTCGGGACCGTTGCCTTTCGCGGGCAAGTGCTCTACCAACTGAGCTACCCAAGCACGACTCACGCCCCGTCCTCACAGCTTTACTTCTGCCAGTACCTCGTCTCCTACCTTCCAAACTTTACAGAAGCTCTCCTGCGAACACTGCAGAACTAGCACTCCTGAAAGAAAGGATATTGCGGAGACAAGGCTTAGCCACAGCCTGGGGGATGTTTCCAGAGTGAGATTTTCACTCTGCAGCGGAGTGTGCGCTCATATGAAACTTCCTGGCAGATTAAAACTGTGTGCCGGACCGAGACTCGAACTCGGGACCTTTGCCTTTCACGGGCAAGTGCTCTACCAACTGAGCTACCCAAGCATGAGTCACGCCCCGTCCTCACAGCTTTACTTCTGCCAGTACCTCGTCTCCTAACTTCCAAACTTAACAGAAGCTCTCCTGCAAACCCTGCAGAACTAACTGTAAAGCTGTGAGGACGGGGCGTGAGTCGTGCTTGGGTAGCTCAGTTGGTAGAGCACTTGCCCGCGAAAGGCAAAGGTCCCGAGTTCGAGTCTCGGTCTGGCACACAGTTTTAATCTGCCAGGAAGTTTCATATCAGCGCAAACGCCGCTGCAGAGTGAAAATCTCATTCTGGAAACATCCCCCAGGCTGTGACTAAGCCATGTCTCCGAAATATCCTTTCTTTCAGGAGTGCTAGTTCTGCAGGGTTCGCAGGAGAGCTTCTGTAAAGTTTGGAAGGTAGGAGACGAGGTACTGGCAGACGTAAAGCTGTGAGGACGGGGCGTGAGTCGTGCTTGGGTAGCTCAGTTGGTAGAGCACTTGCCCGCGAAAGGCATAGGTCCCGAGTTCGAGTCTCGGTCCGGCACACTGTTTTAATCTGCCAGGAAGTTTCAGGAAAATCTTTAATTCACTCTGAAACCGATCTTTATCACTTACCAGACCTTTGATGTGCTCTGGTAAGTTACTGAATATATGAGTACCCTTACATTTGACTCCTTTTTGTACTAATGTTAAGCTTTTGTAGTCCTTATACAGATTGTTTTTGGTTCTGGTATTATAATCATGTTTTGCACTATTTTGTGTAAAAAGAGACATATTGGAAATGAGAAAGGACATCAATGAGTATATGTACTGAGAAGTAGTAGTTACAATACCAAGTTTCTTAAAGAGAGCTCTGTATGATGACCTAGGACTGACACCAGATATAATTCTAATGATTCGTTTCTGAATTTTGAAAACTTTCTCTTTGTGAGAGGAGTTTCCCCAAAAGATGATTCCATAACTCATTAGTGAAAGGAAGTAGGCCGAATAAACTAACTTCTTCTTTTTAAATCACCTATTTCTGCTATCATGCGTACTGCAAACGTAGCTGAACTAAGGCGTTTCATTAAGTCTATAGTGTGAGTTTTCCAATTTAGGTTGTGGTCAATTTGTAGCCCTAAAAATTTGACACTGTCTACAGTTTTAATTTCATTGATTGGCGACTCCATAGTGTCCTGTGCACTACGACCAGACAATGGGTATACTTGGAAGGAGAGACAGCATTGGTCGTATATTTTTGTTTATTATCGCAAAATCGATTTTCGGTCACTTAGTGACCATCTTCAGTGCTAGAAGTTAAAAAAAAAAAAATTTACTTCTAGCACTGAAGATGGTCACTAAGTGACCGAAAATCGATTTTGCGATAATAAACAAAAATATACGACCAATGCTGTCTCTCCTTTAATTTCATTGTTTGAATACATATACTTAGAGGGTCAGGCATTGTTTATGAGGTACCAAACTGAATGTACTGGGTCTTGTCAAAATTCAGTGACAATCCATTTGCTGTGAACCACCCACTGATACTCACAAATATTTCATTAGCTGATTGCTCAGTGAGATCACGGGTACTGTTTTTATACCAATACTTGTATCACCTGCAAATAAGAAAAAATTTGCATTTTGTGACACTGCATGTGGAAGGTCATTAATATATACTAGGAACAACAGGGGACCTAAAATAGAGCCGTGGGGCACCCCTTGTGTGATGGTTTCATATTCTGAATGACTATTGTTATGTGGTGAGCCTGATACAGACACACACTGTTTTCTATTAAAAAGATAGGATGAAAACCATGAGCCTGCTGCTCCTGTTATCCCATAATATTTTAATTTTTCTATAAGGATATCATACTTAACAAAATCAAAGCTTTAGCCAGATCACAGAATATTCCAAGTGGTAATAACTTTTGATTTATTGATTCTAATACATCATCTGTAAAAGTGAATATAGCTTGATCAGTTGACAATCCTTTCCGAAACCCAAACTGATTGCAAAAAAGAATATTTTACTGTACTAAGTGTTAATAAAGTCTATTGTACATAACCTTTTCAAACACTTTGGCAAGTATTGCCAATAATGAAATGGGTCGGTAGTTTTCCACTAATGATTTGTCTCTTTTTTTGTGTAATGATTTGACAATAGCATGTTTAAGCCTATCTGGAAAAGTACAACTGTGGAGGGATTCATTACATAAGTAACTCAGTATGTCACAAAGTTCTAAAAAGTAACATTTAATTATGGTAGTGCTGATTTCATCACAACCACTGGAACATTTGTTTTTAAGAGAGATAATAATATTAGAAATCTCTTTCGGTGAGATAGGATACAGATGAATTTTGTCAGACTTCTGCGGAAATGCATTTTTTGAACATTTTTAGCTGTCTTCTGAGGAACTATGCAAGCCCAAGTTGTCTGCTACTGAAAGAAAAAAGTTGTTGAAAGTGTCTGCAATTTTGGAGGTGTCTCTAATCAACTCATTATTTACATTTAACATAATTTCTTCATTTGCCTGATTAGTTTTTCGTGTTTCACTTTTTACTATGTTCCATATAGTTTTTATCTTGTTATTAGAGGCATTTATTTTTTCTTGAAAATAAATACATTTTGAGGTTCTAATTACTTTGTTTAGAATTTTACAATATAATTTGTAATGTTATTTAGCTCTGTAGTCATCGTTTTCCCTTGACATTAAGTACAGTCTTCTTTTTGTTTTGCAAGATACTTTTTTCCATTTGTAATCCAAGGTTTTGAAACATTTGATCTATTTGCTTTGATTACTTTCTTAGGGCAGCAATTTTCAATGTGACCTATGACCATATTAGTGAAACAGTTATATTTTTCATTTAACCCGGGTGAATTGTATACATCTTTCCAGTCTGTAATACTCAAACAGTTTTTTATACCTCCAATTCCTGGTTCATTTATTATTCATATTGTTTCCCACTTCCTGTTATTAGTTGAATCAGACCCCACTATATTAAAAGTATGCAACTGGGCATTATGATCTGAAAAGCCATTAAATAATGTGTTTATACTATGATTTGCTAGTGTGATAGTATCTATGAAAATGCTGTCAATAGCAGTGCTGCTGGTACCCATAACCCTGGTTGGGAACTGTACTAATGGCATGAGATTATAAGAAGTGGTAAGAGACTCTAGTATGTATCTTGAGTAACTATCCTCCAGAAAATTTAAATTAAAATCTTCACTTAGTATGAGTTCATTATTTTTAGAAGTTCAGAAATTTAATGCTGCATCAAGCTGTTTAGTGAATAGGAATGGCAGCCAATTCTTCCCCAAGAGCCGAAACCAGGGAAGTTAGTGATGTTCTGCACTGGGGTTTGGAGCGAAGTCTACGCCCTAAGTCATGCCAAAGGTTGGGACTCTGAGCAGGCCAGGCCATATATGTAGGTTACTGTCCACAAACCATTGCCTCACGGATGCTGCGTTATGATAAGGTGCATTGTACTGCTGATACTATTGTAGTCTCCAAACTGTTCCTCTACAGTACGCAGTACACAATGTCACAAAATGGCTTTGTCTCCTTCCGTATATGGCGTTTTCTAAAGTGCAATATGAAGACCTCACCCCAACCACAAGAAACATTCCGATATCGTAAGACAACCCGCTCCATTCCTCACTGTTGGCACTACACGTGACGGCAGGTAACCTTATCCAGACATTCGCTAAAACCACAGGGTAAAGCGTGATTCATCCCTACAAATCACACACGTCCAGTCATCCACTCTCCAGTGGCGTAGCTCTTTACGCGTCTCAAGTGTCGCTTACCATTGACTACAAAGGTGTGTTGCTTACGAGCTGATCGAAGATTGTACTCCATTCTTTTTAACTCCCTACGCACAGTCATTGTGCGAGCTGGACTGTTGATAGCACTTTGGAACTCACGAGTGATCCCTTCCGCTGATAACATGAGATTTTTTACAACCACTCTTCGTAGTACTCGGCCGTCCCTGTCTGTCAATACATAAGGCATACGTGGTCTTGGTTTAGCTGTGGTCGTTCCTTCGCGTTTCCACTTCGCAATCACATCACCAACTGCCGACTTGGGCAGCTTTGGAAGGGCTGAAATGTTCAAAATGGATTTGTTACTCAGGAAACGCCCAACGAATACTCTAGTGAGGTCCCCTGACCGAGACTTCCTGATGTTACTGCTTCTCTAATGACAAAACAATACAACAATACTCCCTGCTTCCTTTTATACCGGTTCGAGACATCAATTGGTGTACTCCGCATTACGTCGGGGCTTCGGATACTTATTACCATATATCGTAGCTAGCGGAGTAGCACATTGGTAAGGCTCTGGATTCGCATGGAGGAGGACGGCAGCTCATATCCCATTCTAGCCACCAAATTTAGAATTTCTTAGTTTTTCCTAAACTGTTTAAGGCAAATTCTGAGATGGTTCCTTTGAAAGGGACGCAGTACATTTTATACCATAGGGTACGATATTATAACTGGGACTGGTAGGAGCAGAGAGGGTGGCTAACTAGTGGTCACAGTTAGTAACAGCGAAATTGCGAAAGTTGATGTTCATAGTAGCGTGGCTGCCGTATAACCCTCGACCGACACGGATATTAGGTTCTCTCATCTGGAGATTGGTGAATAGAATCGAAAAGCAAAATGAAACCAAAGTCATATCTGTAATACCAGTTTACAAATTCATGAACGTAATCAGGAAGTGAGCACCGGTTCGTTGCACAGGTACTAGGATTTCGCGTCACTAAAGGCTTTATTCAGTATTCTGATGCAAATGTCGGTGAGTTGCACTTGCGAATTTATCGACTATTTGCCAGAGGGCGTGGTCTTCTGCATCTCCTAGCGGTTTTCGCATGAACGTGGTCGAAAGACGTCGAGTCTGACATTACTGACGTCAATGACTTATCATCAAAGCAGCACGATATTAAAGATTTCTATCCCCATCCTTTCCCAAGCTAATCTTATACTCTTTTTATAATGACCTCATCGTACTTTCTTCTTCTGGTATTTTTTATCGCGTCTTCACGAAACTAGCGAAGGAGAAATATAAATTTTACTTCTTTAATGATATCATGGAATCTTGTTGAAAACTTGGTCCTAAAACGGCTATTAGGGTACATTGTGACTAAAGACCACATCGATAAGTATTTGGAATTTATTCACTTTTACTTCTTTCACTAAGAGATTTGGTGTACCTGAATCTGAAATACACCGACGGGTAAAGAATCACAGCAGCACAAAATAATTAATGTAGAGTGATGAAATTTAGGATTGGATTGGATTGTGTGAGGGAAGAGACCAAACAGCGAGGTCATCGGTCTCATCGGATTAGGAAGGACGGGAAAGGAAGTCAGCCGTGCCCTTTCAAAGGAACCATTCCGGCATTTGCCTGGAGTGATATAGGGAAATAACGGAAAACCTAAATCAGGATGGACGGACGCGGGATTGAACCGTCGTCCTACCGAATGCGAGACCAGTGTGCTAACCACTGCGCCACCTCGCTCGGTGAAATTTAGGGAATACGTATGTCCAGGTAACATATTTAAGTGATTAATACTGCAAGATCATAGGTTAACGTACACGCGAGATAAGCCATTGAAAATGTGAAATCCTGGTACATTAATAACCGGTGTAGCCACCAGAATGTTCAATGCAAACATGCAAACGTGTATACATTGTGTTGTACAGGTGCCGAATATCAGTTTGCAGGATGGAATTCAACGCCTGTTGCACTCGGTCGGTCAATGCAGGAACGATTAATGCTGTATTTGGATGACTCTGGAGTTATTGCCAGGTGTTGTCCCATATCTGCTCGACTGGAGATAGATCAGGTGATCGAGCAGGCCAAGGTATCATACCGACAATCTGTTGAGCATGTTAGGTTACAACAGGGGTATGTGGGTGAGTGTTATCCTGTTGGAAAACACCTGGAATGCTGCTCATGAATGGCAGGAAAACAGGCCGGATCACCAGATTACTTAAAATTTTGCAGTCAGAGTGAATGGAGTAAACACGATAGTGCTCCTGCTGTCATACGAAATCGCACCCCATACCATAGCTCCAGGTGTAGGTCCATTGTGTCTACCACGCAGGCAGGCTAGTTCCAGGCCCTCAACTGGCCGCCTTCCAACCACTAGACGCCCATCACTCCACCAAGGGAGAATCAGATCTCATCAGAAAATGCAACAGACGTCGACCCTGCCCTCCTATGAGCTCACTCTTGACAGCAATGAAGTCGCAAACTGTTGTGTTGGCAGAAGAGCCAACACCGTGTTACGAATGGAGGCCGAAATGCACGCGTTTTAGCTCACGCAGGCTGGCGTGAGGAGGGAAGAACTATACTGACGTGAGGTCAGGAACATGACAAGGAACGAGAATTCAGAAAGCGGACGAAATTAGTTTGATACTTAACTTTAATCCATTAATGATGAACGTCGCTCTTGAAGGTACATGATTCACAATATCAATATCAATAGTAACTGAATATGGCGCCTTGCTAGGTTGTAGCAAATGACGTAGCTGAAGGCTATGCTAAACTGTCGTCTCTGCAAATGAGAGCGTATGCAGACAGTGAACCATCGCTAGCAAAGTCGGCTGTACAACTGGGGCGAGTGCTAGTGGAGCCTCTCTAGACCTGCCGTGTGGCGGCGCTCGGTCTGCAATCACTGATAGTGGCGACACGCGGTTCCGACGTATACTAACGGACCGCGGCCGATTTAAAGGCTACCACCTAGCAAGTGTGGTGTCTGTCGGTGACACCACACAAACTGTGGAGGCTTGGGACCACTGGAATGCATGCTAAAGGATGTCTGGACCCGAGCTGTCCTTGAAGTAACAGATTTCTAACAGTTGTTTGTGTCACTGTGGTGCCAATTACTGCCCAAATCATTACTGCAGATGCAGTACGATGCCAAAGAGCCATACGCCGAACACGATTGTCTCCCCTCTCGACAATGCCGCGTGGAGTTCCAGAGCCCGGTCATCTCGACTGTACATTCTCGTGGCCACCGCAGTTAGCAATCGTCTACAGTGGCTACATTCCTACCAAGTCTTTATACAATGTCGGAAAAGGGACATCCAGCGTCACGCAGCCCCATTATATGATCTCGATCAAAGTCATTGAGGTGATGATAATGGCGTCTTTGTTGCCTTAAAGGCATTCTTGACTAACTGCAACAAGCCATGTCCAATCTCAAAGGTAGCTAACGCTCACAGCGTGTATCTAAAGCAAACCTGATTTGCATCCTCACAGTGACGCTACTGGCGCCAATCTTATGCGACTGGCGCAATATCTGAGTAGACATCATCTTTCAGATATTGGAACACACCGACTAACTTTCATGTATGTCGCACAATTCCTTTTTGGTGTTGCGATTTTTTTCCGTCAGTGTATTTCCCGCGTAATATGCCGCATCTTGGGAGTGTGAAGACGCCTAAGGTGATATAACGCACACACACTCACACCCACGCACACACACACACACACACACACACACACACACACACACACACACACGAAGAGAGAGAGAAGAACAGAAACACTACGATCAACAGGAGTAGCACAAATATCACATTGTCACTTCGAAGAAGAAAATCAGCGCAGGACAGTGTACATTGACTGCATACATTCTTTGAGTGCATTCCACTTTCCTAATGCAAAGTAATTTGGTGAGTGTGCATTGGTATCAACGATAGTTTAGAGAACATCATCTTCAAAAAATGGTTCAAATGGCTCTGAGCACTATGCGACTTAATTTCTGAGGTCATCAGTCGCCTAGAATTTAGAACTAATTAAACCTAACTAGCCTAAGGACATCACACACATCCACGCCCGAGGCAGGATTCGAACCTGCGACCGTAGCGGTCGCTCGGTTCCAGACTGAAGCGCTTAGAACCGCTCGGCCACACCGGCCAGCTACAAACCTCAAACATTCCGGCTACGTAACTATTCCGTAGAGAGAGGGAGGGAGGAAGAGGTATGAGAGAGTAAGGGAAAGAGAGGAGCAAGATTAAAGGTGAATGTTAGAGTCTAACATTGAGAACATGAAGGACAAAGTACACACTTGGCTTGAGAAGTGGTGACCTCCATTTCAAGCCTTCTCGCTAACTTGTTAGGAAAATAGGCACTCTCGTGAAACAGTGGATACACTTCATATGCACCACATCAACCACATCAGTACATCCACATATTCCGTTGCCGGTGCAATATTTCCTCTCACTGTCAAGTCAATAAGCTGTTGCCACCAATCTATGAAATCAGAATTTTAACAAATTACTGGTAAAATTCGTGCATGACCGCCACACACTTAGCTTGAAAACGCTCCTGTTAGTTTGGGAATCCGTGCGTATTCCTTTCTCCTGTGACTTTCATTCATTCGTTCATTCATTTATTCATTCATTGATTCATTCATTCATTCTGCGTCTTACGAGGAAGTAAGGCATGGCATAATAATAACTGTGGAATCAGGGAAATCCGCCGCCGCTTTACCTCTGTAACTCGAACACATACACTATGTGATCAAAAGTATCTAGACACCTGGCTGAAAATGACTTAAAAGTTCGTGCCGCCCTCCATCGGTAATGCTGGAATTCATTATGGTGTTGGCCCACCCTTAGCCTTGATGGCAGCTTCCATTCTCACAGGCATACGTTCAATCAGGTGCTGGAAGGTTTCTTGGGGAATGGCAGCCCATTCTTAACGGAGTGCTGCACTGAGGAGAGGTATCGGTGTCGGTCGGTGAGGGCTTGCACGAAGTCGGCGTTCTAAAACATGCCAGAAGTGTTCTGTAGGATTCACGTCAGGACTCTGTGCAGGCCAGTCCATCACATGGATGTTATTTTCGTGTAACCATTCTGCCACAGGCCGCTTTATGAACAGGTGCTCAATGGTGTTGGAAGATACAATCGCCACTCCCGAATTGCTCTTCAAAGGTGGGAAGCGATAAGATGCTTAAAACATCAGTGTAGGCTTGTCCTGTGATAGTGCCACGCAAAACAACAAGGGGTGCAGGCCCCCTCCACGAAGAACATGACCACACCATAACACCATCGTCTCCGAATTTTACTGTTGTCGCTACACACGCTGGCAGATGACGTTCACCAGGCATTCGCCATACCCACACCCTGCCATCGGATCGCCACATTGTGTACCGTGATTCATTACTCCACACAACGTTTTTCCACTGTTCAATCGTCCAATGTCTACGCTCCTTACACCAAGCGAGGCATCGTTTCGCATTTACCGGCGTGATGTGTGGCTTATGAGCAGCCACTCGACCATGAAATCCAACTTTTATCACCTCCCGCCTAACTGTCATAGTACTTGCAGTGAATCCTTATGCAGTTTGGAATTCCTGTGTAATGGTCTGGGTAGACGTCTGCCTATTACACATTACGATACTCTTCAACTGTCGGCGGTCTGTCAGTCAACAGACAAGGTCGACCTGTACGCTTTTGTGTTGTACGTGTCCCTTAACACTTTCACTTTACTATCACATCGGGAAGAGTGGACCTAGGGATGTTTAGGAGTGTGGAAATCTCTCGTACAGATGGTTCAGATGGCTCTGAGCACTTTGGGACTTAACATCTATGGTCATCAGTCCCCTCGAACTTAGAACTACTTAAACCTAACTAACCTAAGGACAGCACACAACACCCAGTCATCACGAGGCAGAGAAAATCCCTGACCCCGCCGGGAATCGAACCCGGGAACCCGGGCGTGGGAAGCGAGAACGCTACCGCACGACCACGAGCTGCGGACATCTCTCGTACAGATGTATGACACAAGTGACACCCTATCACCTGACCACGTTCGAAGTCCGTGAGTTCAACGGAGCCCCCCATTCTGCTCTCTCAAGATGTCTAATGACTACTGAGGTCGCTGATATGGAGTACCTGGCAGTAGGTGGCAGCACAATGTACCTAATATGAAAAACGTATGTTTTTGGGGGTGTTCAAATGGTTCAAATGGCTCTGAGCACTATGGGACTCAACTGCTGTGGTCATAAGTCCCCTAGAACTTAGAACTAATTAAACCTAACTAATCTAAGGACATCACACACATCCATGCCCGAGGCAGGATTCGAACCTGCGACCGTAGCAGCCCCGCGGTTCCGGACTGCGCGCCTAGAACCACTAGACCACCGCGGCCGGCTTTGGGGGTGTCCGGATACTTTTGATCACATAGTGTAACTCGCTTTGTCTGAGCAAGGGGCATTAGAAAGATCCAGAACGAACTATATCAGGACTTAAGACCAGTGAAGCGGCTGAATTGTCCACCTGGCAGACCTCTTACAGCGCGATGATACAGAAACTGGCCAGCAACTACAGACCCGACATACTCCAGTGCCGAGAAGTTAAGGACAGCTAAGAAATGATACCATATTTCATGAACAGTGTGTCTGGAAATCCCTATTGGCAGGTCATGTGAGGGATTCCTTCACTGTCGAGAAATTAATCCACGAGAGAAACTATATGCCAGCGGCTGTTATCATACACGAAGTGTAAGTCTTCACTATCTGCATCTTTGAAAAGTGGCGTATGTTGTTGCAGTATCGCATCACTCTACTGATGTGTGTCAACAGTATTCCTTCAACCTTTGAAACAGACGTGAAGCTCGGTACACACATCCATCATGTAGCCTCCGCACGCCTGAACCCCATCACCACCATACTGGCTTCCTTCCACGATGCTCTTATCATTGTGCTGTTTCAAGTTAGCTTACAAGAAAATTTATGACAACAATAATTTCGAAGTGGGATTCTCCTGCGAAGAGTACTTTCTTCCGTTTAGTCCAGTTTCGATGTTGACGGCGCCAAAATTTTGAGGCCCATTTCTGAACTGCTGTGTGCAATGTCTGCCACACATACTGAACAACCGATTGCTTTCAACAGTTTCGAAGTTTATGGCACCAACATTTTGAGGCCCATCTCTGAACTGCTGTGCGCGATGTCTGCCACACGTACTGAACAACCGACTGCTTTCAACAATCGATTGGCAGTAGACTGTTTTTTTTCGTTCAGTCTTTTTTTTCAGTTGGATGAAACAACCAAATGAAATTTGTGTGCAACCACGTCACTCTCTAGGTTTGAGTGGTTTTACTTAATGTGGTACAACTGACTAACACAAGTATCTGTGGGTTACGTCAGTTGCCAGAATGTTTACACTCAGTCTCTGGGTTTGAATGATTTCACTTCGATATTTACTCTTCCCTCTCCGTGGGGGCAAACGAAGGTCGATGGGGCGGGCGCGTCGTGCCGCCGCCGTAGCTTCCTCCTGCTGCTGTTACTCTGGTCCTGGCGGCAGAGGATGCTGACGTGGAGCATGCAGGGCCTAGTTGATATACATCTTTTCGGTAAAATAGAACGCAAATAGCCACTACAATTTGGCCCCTAAGAGAAATTTTATGCTTGCTCAACTTTGAACACCCAACAAAGTTAGAAGCTTTATTGCATCTGTAACAACTCAATATAAAGCAATCAATTTATCAGGTTTAAATGGTGAAAAGGAGAATTAGTCTTTCAGTACATGATTAAATGAATACGTATATCGGTTATTTTAACTTCAGCGTACCCAGTGACATTTCTTCGCTTATATCTGGGGGTGCGGCTGCACTCTGTGGGTGTGTGTACTCCGGTTGGTACTGTATACCACTGCTTACTGCAGACTGGTTTCACTAAGGCTGCATTCACAGTGCCACCGACAACAGTATGAAGTAGGTTAGATCTCCAAGAGTGAGATTGATACCACGACGCCTCTGTGCCTTGAGACGAGTGCTGCTATGCGGCGTTTGCTATTAAAAAGATACCGAATGAGCTATATCTCTCTCTAAAAGAACATGTCGAGTACTGTACACTTTGTCTTGAGTTACTGGAATTACCAGACAAATTTTACGAAATACTCGTGTATTACGAAAATATGTAGCTTCATGATACACCGCACAAGGATCTCTCCAAAACAAGTTCAGAGCATGGTTTATTATGTCACAGTGGCGACGTCGGTGTATAAAGATTTTGCCAGTGAAGTTAATAGCACATAATGGTTAATTTACGTGGTAAAAGTACATACTTCTATTATATAATAAATGGATAAAATTTTGTATGAGTAAGCAAGTATTATTTAATTAATGAAAGCAAGTTTTGTGGTGTCACAGCATGTCACTGTATTTTAAAAACGTTGCTATTTATGCAGTACTGGCAGAAAGTAAATTCTGATAATCAGATTATAGTACTAGAAACTTCACTGCTCTTTAAACACTTGCCCATTGGATTTGAGAAACGACGTAACAAGATCTGTGGTAGCTGTATTTTTTCAGATTGAGTGTAGCTTTTAATAAAGAAGATCAGCTTTGATACAGTGTCTTTTAGCGCACTTGCACTAAGTATAGCTTCGAAATTCGGTACAGAATAAATTAAAGATTTCGTAGTATTTTGGGAGCAAAAGTTAAAATATTAGCTTTTAAATTAGTATTTAGGGCATCGTAAACAGCATCCAACATACTACACAAAAACTTCGAGACTGTATTTTCCAGAACGCTGTATAGGCCTGATCATTGGAAAGATTTAATCGGCGGATGCCAAATATCACTGTCACTTCTAGTTTGATTTGTGCCAATACTGCACCTTTAATGTGAGTATCGGAATTTCTTAACAGAGTTCAAATCGCAACATAACAATACTCGAAATCTGTTTTGCTAAATTTATTTGAAATTGTGCAGACATACGCCAATTAACCTTCAACGATTGTCATTCAGCACAGGTGATAAAGACAAACTCAAAGTTTGGAATAAGATATTCTGAATACCTAAAGCACTGTAAAGTGGAGACACATATGTACACCACATTTGCAAACCACTTCATGTAAGCTAATCACCAGCCTATTGTCATAAAAATCCCAGTAAACAGTAATAGTAATTTGTAGACAGTTAATGTCCACTTACCACTTCCCAAAAAGATCCCCAACAGTAACTTTAATCGTAAGATGCACTGTCCTTGAACAAATTATTTTTCGAGATTATAATCTACACCTAAAATTTCCGATAAAAATTTTACCTACGTGTGGTTCTCAACAAACTTGCGATTCCAGTCCATAGATTCCAAAATGTATCCCGAGTACGTTATTTTTCATTTTCAGGATGCCACGACCTACTCATCTGACAAAACTTATCAGTCTCTCGCAGCCCATGTTTCGTGTCTTGTCAGCCATTACGACCAAAAAAGCAAACTGATGTGAATTTCACCTATTATCGCCCGAAATCTGTACATTCGGACGACGGGATCGGTTACATTGTAACCGCGCACGTAGTGGCGTACTGATTTAAAATGGTCGGCCGTCTTCGGAAGATGTCAGTCGTCGGCGGATCCACCGATATCGGTGTCACTGTGACCACTGCAGTAGAATAATTACTGAATAACTTCGTCAGTTAAACAAACAAACAGTGGTTTCAGTGGAATGAAAGAATGAGTACTTCCGGCGGAGGTTCGAGTCCTCCCTCGGGCATGGGTGCGTGTGTTTGTCCATAGGATAATTTAGGTTAAGTAGTGTGCAAGCTTAGGGACTGATGACCTTAGCAGTTAAGTCCCATAAGATTTCACACACATTTGAACATTTTGTGAAAGAATAAGTACATGCTTCAGGCGACAGAAACACTAAAGATTCGTTTCGCTTGTGAAGAAAGAATGAATAACTCAGTCTGTACGCAAAACACCAACTGATTGTGTCGACTGTTTTCATTAGGTTGCTTTGACGCGAAAGAAACGAATGGTTAATTCCACAAATACGTAGAGCTACAACCCAATTATTCGATTATTTTCCAACAACCGACTGAATCGGTTGATTTCATTCGATTGTTCTCACTACTAACACAGATTAGTTGCTCCGAGCATCAGATACACATATTTTTTGGCAAACTACAGCTCCTACAGCATCTGTAAGCCTTTCAGTCTACGATATCTTTAGTCTATTCCTGGAGTTAATGTCAATATCGATTCATTTGGGGAGCCATTATTCTTGGCTGTCCGTGTTCTGGTCTGCGACAAACATTTCTAGTGTCGTCTAACCTTGGACACAGCCATTAAATGACACTTCGTTTTACGTTCAGTGTTGCTGCGACTTCGATAGGCGCTTCAAGCAAAACTGGATACGAATGACATCGTTTTCGTGCCATTGCGTCATTAACTTTGCCAAGAGACTACACACTGCCCATCAAAAAACTGTAAGCAAAAGTGAGACACGCGCTCATTTACGTTATCTTCGTAGCACAATCTTATTTACTCTTTCTCTACAAAGGCAGCACGACTGCGCCTGGTTGGAAAATCTTGATGCTCATTTATGCTAATTACTCACCTGTTTGTGACCTGATTTTGCTTCGGTTTTAGACGATAGTGCGTTCAGTAGAAAGTTGCTTGGAGACACCACTGCAACTACCAGAGTTTTTTTAGCTAAATAGAATTCGGATGAGTCTATCGAACACTCAGTCTCTCAGAGTAAGGAAAATAGTGATTTTCGAGGATAGTTCGGTAACGATCTTGTAATTTCTCTCAAAGCTGCCATGGGCCTCCGTTAACGAGCAGCTCGATATAATCTCATCGAGTGCCTGCACATTCTAATGGACCGGGTTGTGGGTGGATGGCAGAAAGAGTTGCCATGGCAACCATCGATCGCGCATACGTCATAGGAAGCATCGCTGTCTAGAGGCAAATACGGCCGTGTTCGCTGTTATAATCATATTTTTGTCTTCGGTGCAAACATTCGTACCTGAGAATGTACACCACGAGGCATAGCGCCACTAATTTTTTGCGGACACTAAGTGTGAACACCGTGTTTTTTTTTAATCGAAGCACTTAATTACTTGTTAAAATTGGAAAACGATTCCCAGAACAAAGTAATCAAACAATGGGGCAGCCAAAACTCTGCTGGTAAATAGAGCACTTCTTATTCAAATTTAACGAGAGAGAAAAACTCAAAAGCACCCTAACATCAAGCAATAACCTAAAATCAGCAAAAATAACTTGGTTTTTATCTGTCTTCAACGCCCCACGTTATTGCTGACAGATTAATCACTGACTTTACTGTGTATTGCCAAAATACGGTTATATGCCGAGGGGTAACTAACTGGGGTGGATACAGTGGGTGCGGTGCACATAGGGTACCAGCTCCGTAATGGTGACAAAACTCTCTAAATTCTCTGGCAGTAATTTCTTTCTACGTCTGATAATTTGTGCACTTGCCTCTTTTGGTAACGTTCTGGATTCTGCTGACTCATCGACAGCGGGGATACATCTAACTTTATCTACAAGTCAAAAACAATCTGTCTGTTCTTTACGGTTACTGAAACGAAGTGCTCTTTCGCACTGAAGACGCACAATGGCTTTGTAATTCGCTAATGGCAGCAGGCGGGTAGATGGAGAGATTAGGGCTTGGTTTACAAGAAATGAATTCGTAATGGCGAAAATGAATCACCATCGGCTGTATATTGAAAAGGCGACAATGAAGATTTGTGCCAGACTGGGCTCGAACCCGGATTTCCCGCTTTACGCTAACGGTCACGTTAACCGTTTTTAACCGTTTCCATGTGTCACAACCTGCACTCGTACGTTACGTATATTACCGCCCAGGAAGGACATATTTATTGAGAGCCAAGGATCTGGTATTGAGGAATAAATACGAAATAGTAGTGCCGGTGTTATTAATTTATGTTGCCATTTGAATGGCAGAAGTTGTTTTTTCCTAGGCCCATCAGTGATAGTTGGCAACCATCTTTATTCTTAATGTTTTGAGTACTGAGTATTTTGAGTGGCCATATTTTGAGTCTACTGTGTTTCTTAAAACCGCTACATCTACATCTACATCCATGCTCCGCAAGCCACCCGACGGTGGGTGGCGGAGGGTACCTTGAGTACCTCTATCGGTTCTCCCTTCTATTCCAGTCTCGTATTGTTCGTGGAAAGAAGGATTGTCGGTATGCTTCTGTGTGGGCTCTAATCTCTCTGATTTTATCCTCATGGTCCCTTCGCGAGATATACGTAGGAGGGAGCAATATACTGCTTGACTCCTCGGTGAAGGTATGATCTCGGAACTTCAACAAAAGCCCGTACCGAGCTACTGAGCGTCTCTCCTGCAGAGTCTTCCACTGGAGTTTATCTATCATCTCCGTAACGCTTTCGCGATTACTAAATGATCCTGTAACGAAGCGCGCTGCTCTCCGTTGGATCTTCTCTATCTCTTCTATCAACCCTATCTGGTACGGATCCCACACTGCTGAGCAGTATTCAAGCAGTGGGCGAACAAGCGTACTGTAACCTACTTCCTTTGTTTTCGGATTGCATTTCCTTAGGATTCTTCCAATTAATCTCAGTCTGGCATCTGCTTTACCGACGATCAACTTTATATGATCATTCCATTTTAAATCACTCCTAATGCGTACTCCCAGATAATTTATGGAATTAACTGCTTCCAGTTGCTGACCTGCTATATTGTAGCTAAATGATAAGGGATCTATCTTTCTGTGTTTTCGCAGCACATTACACTTGTCTACATTGAGATTCAATTGCCATTCCCTGCACCATGCGTCAATTCCTTGCAGATCCTCCTGCATTTCAGTACAATTTTCCATTGTTACTACCTCTCGATATACCACAGCATCATCCGCAAAAAGCCTCAGTGAACTTCTGATGTCATCCACAAGGTCATTTATGTATATTGTGAATAGCAACGGTCCTATGACACTCCGCTGCGGCACACCTGAAATCGCTCTTACTTCGGAAGACATCTCGCCATTGAGAATGACATGCTGCGTTCTGTTATCTAGGAACTCTTCAATCCAATCACACAATTGGTCTGATAGTCCATATGCTCTTACTTTGTTCATTAAACGACTGTGGGGAACTGTATCGAACGCCTTGCGAAAGTCAAGAAACACGGCATCTACCTGTGAACCCGTGTCTATGGCCCTCTGAGTCTCGTGGACTAATAGCGCGAGCTGGGTTTCACACGACCGTCTTTTTCGAAACCCATGCTGATTCCTACAGAGTAGATTTCTAGTCTGCAGGAAAGTCATTATACTCGAACAGAATACGTGTTCCAAAATTCTACAACTGGTGATAACTGTGTTTTTTTTTAATATTTTAAAAGCATCTAACTGGTTTTGAAATAGTATTGTACATTATTTAATCAAAAATGGCACCATAGACGTTGATTTTTCGGGTATTTATATGTAGCATTGACAACTGGCTAGTGAGAGAATTCAGTTGATAGATTTCTGTATAAGTAATTCTCTTCTACACTCATGATCTGAGACATTATGGCTACCTGCTAATAGCTTGTTTGTCCATCTTTGGAACGAAGTACATCACAGACTCTGCGTATTAGCGATTTGACAGTTTGTTGGTAGGTTTGTAGAGGTATGTGGCATTACATGTCTATTCACAGGTCATGTAATTCTCGTAAACAATGAGCCACTGATTTGCGTACGCAGTGATGGCACCCGATAGCGACCAATATGGGTTCCATAGGATTTACATCAGGTGGACTTCGTCGCTGAGACATCAACGTGAGTTCACTATAATGCTCCTCAGACCAATGTAGCTCGGTTCTGGCTGTGAGACACGGACAATTATAATGCTGAAAGATGACATCGCCGTCGGGGAAGACATGAAGCATGCGGGGATGCAGGTGTCAGCGTGTCTTCGATTACTACCACAGGTCTCGTGCAAGCGCCTAGTGGTAGTTTCACTGTCCTTCTACCTTTCTCCATAGATGCCTACGAAAGTAGCACATGAACATTCGATCAGCTTCGCTGTTTTCGAGAAACTAGTTCACAGATTCTGCGCAATAATAATGAGCCCTTTGTCAAAGTAGCTTCTCTCAATGGATTTCCCCATTTGCAGCGCATATCTTCGCTAGGGTGATCCCCCGTCCATGACTGCTACGCTTAAATGCTTTTGTTATCCGCGTCACGTGCCGGCAACGCCACCAGGCGGCATCAAATGGCTCTGAGCACTATGAGACTCAACTGCTGAGGTCATTAGTCCCCTAGAACTTAGAACTAGTTAAACCTAACTAACCTAAGGACATCACAAACATCCATGCCCGAGGCAGGATTCGAACCTGCGACCGTAGCGGTCTTGCGGTTCCAGACTGCAGCGCCTTTAACCGCACGGCCACTTCGGCCGGCCGGGGCGGCATCCAACGTCGCGGTGGGCAGTGGTCATAATGTTTTGGCTGATCACTGTATATTCTCTTGTAATGGATGTGTTTCCAGATCTCTACAAGCAATTTATTGTATTGTATGGTTAACTGGGAGGGGGAAGGAGGGGAGTCTCTTGATTTTTATTTGTCAGTTAAGATTTTATGTGATTAATAAAAATGTTTCCTGAATGTTGCTGCGCCACTCTCAACTACCACTGCGATACCAGAATTTTCAGTACATTCATCTTGTGTTCCAACGGTAGAACAATTTAAGGCAGTTCAGCTGTTGATATTTTGCGACACTGATCTCAATCAGCATATTGCACTGTAAGTAGGCTGTTTAGGTTTTTTATATTGGTAACGCCACGTAGCGCTCTGGTGAAAATCACTGGCTGTGCTGTGTGCAGTCAGTGGCTGGTTGGCATTGTTGTAATACTCGCCATTGTAGAGTTGGGCAGCTGGATGTGAACAGCGCGTAGCGTTGCACAGTTGGAGGCGAGCCGCCAGCAGTGGTGGATGTGAGGAGAGAAATGGCGGAGTTTTGAAATTTGTAAGACTGGATGTCATGAACTGCTATATATATTATGACTTTTGAACACTATTAAGGTAAATACATTGTTTGTTCTCTATCAAAATCTTTCATTTGCTAACTATGCCTTTCAGTAGTTAGTGCCTTCAGTAGTTTGAATCTTTTATTTAGCTGGCAGTAGTGGTGCTCGCTGTATTGCAATAGTTCGAGTAACGAAGATTTTTGGTGAGGTAAGTGATTTGCGAAAGGTATAGGTTAATGTTAGTCAGGGCCATTCTTTTGTAGGGATTCTTGAAAGTCAGATTGCGTTGCACTAAAAAAAATATTGTGTGTCAATTTAAGCACAGTCATGTATAATTTTTGTAAGGGGACGTTTCATATGTCGACCCTTAGCCGAGGATACCTCACTGGAATCTTCAGATTTTTTCTTGTAGTTTGTGTAATTAGTGCATCCTTTGTTTATTGCTAGCGCTTAATTGTAGAGAGAATTTCCTTTGCAGTTGTAGTTTTTCATTCTTGTACAGTAAAACAGATGTGGCATGCATGTATATTTGCACCAAGTATTTCGCAGCTGCTCTTGCAATTAACGAGATATTATTTTCAATGCTATGTTAATGTGTTTTCTTATTTTGCTCTTCAAATTGTGCTTTTCTGTGCTGTCGTGTGAAATATTGTGGCAATAATGGCGTGTGAAAAACGTAATACTAGACTCCAAAGTAAACTGAGAAATGACAGTGAAGACGAAAGCAGTGTGTTAGTGCCACCGTGTAATGAATTAACCAATGTTCAAAGTAGTAATTTGGTAATTGTGCATAGGGAAATGGAGCGGGCTGCAAATAATGGTGTAGGCAGTGAAACAATTAGTGAACAGGGAAGCATTATCGAATGTTCGGTCGGCAACAGCTTGCCTCAGGAATCGGGAATGACAGGACACAATCTTGCAAATACTGCAGATTCAGGTTTTGGGTCCTCACCGTTTTCTCAAATGAGTCAAGACACATTTTTTGCTTGTCAATATGTGAATGTTGCCGGTGAAAATGCATTGCCAAAAAGCATAGAGAAACAGATTCCAGACACTAATACATTATTATTGCAATTAGTGCAACAAATGGAACAAAATCAGAGACAAACACAGCAAAAGCTTCAAAAGTTAGACACAATGGAACAAAATCTTCAAAAGTTAGACACAATAGAACAACACCAGAGACAAACACAGCAACAGTTAGACACAATGGAACAAAATCAGAGACAAAGACAGCAAAAGCTTCAAAAGTTAGACACCACACTTCAACAAACACGTGAAGATTTAACTACTGAGTTGCATAACATTGAATCGAAATGTCAAAAAGTTTGTAATGACGTAAAAACACAAATTTGTGAGCATTTTCAACCTATTTTATCGCGGCATGAAAATGCACTACAGAATCACGAAGCAGCCATAAAACAACTGCAAACTATTGTTCATGAAAATCATGAGACCTTGCAAGCTAAAATGGACTAAGTTGCATGTACCGATTCGGTTACGCAACTTGCAAAAACTCAGGAAAACTTAAAGGACACAGTAGATACGATTTCAACACAAATGGACACTCTGAAATTTGGTTCAGATAAACACATTGAGGAAATAAGTACACTATCGGAGCAAGTAGCCGAACTTTCGGATCAGTTCACTAACTTATCTACAAAGGTAGATGATGATCTGAATGACACAAGACCTGTAGCCTTTACTGACACTGAAGAGTATGGACAAATTAGAAAATTCAAACAAAATCAAAATCAAATCAATACACTGTACAAAAGAGAAATCCGGGAAGTACAAGATCAGTTGGCACAAGTAATACAAGAATTACATATTTCAGAGGACACTCGCGCTCCAGTACGGGAAGAGGGACATAGAAATACGGAACAACCACAAAATAATAACACAGGACACTTCGGAAATTATGAAAGAAATTGGCAAGGCGCACTGAATTTTGAGATGGAACCGCCGAAACGACGTAACAGTGAGCCTTGTGCGACTCGACAATACGATGATTTTGACTATAAGCTGTTCATTACTACACGTAAATTCAAAACATTTAAGAATTCTGGCAACGACATTCATCCACAAGCGTGGCTCCATCAATTCTCTCATTGTTTTCCTCCCAACTGGTCATTAGAGCACAGATTAAAATTTATGTGTGCCTACTTACAGAATGAACCAGCTGAAAGAATGCGATCGGTCATTCACGATTGTTATAGTGAAGGAGAATTTTATCATGCCTTCCTCTCAGAATATTGGTCTCAAGCTACACAAGACCGAGTAAAACATAGCATCATAATGATGAAACATTTCGAACAATCTGAATTTTCCAGTCTTGTGAAATATTTTGAAGAAATGTTGCACAAGAATCAGTACCTGTCAAACCCATACAGCCCCTCAGAACTCATCCGCATTTGCTTAATCAAATTACCTGAACATTTACGACATATTATTTTGGCAGGACGTTGCAAAGACGACATTGAAGCTTTTCAGGGACTCTTACAAGAATTAGAAATTGACACTGACAATCGCGGAACGCGAAAACAGGAACACAACAATTACAGATCACATCCGTCGCAATTCCGCGATGAAAGAAATAATAACTGGACATGACAAGGCTATTCTCACAACACAAATCGTGACCAAAACAGACACCACCCGTATGACAACCGTTGGCAGAGTAGTAATAATTACAGGGAAAGATCACCTCTCCGCGGTAGTGACTATCACAGAGACAATCAGAGAAACAGACAATATGGGAACCAAAATAATTATTATCAAGGGAGACAGAATAACTTTAGACGCAACAGTCCAGCGCGCAGTTACGATTCAGGGAGAAATTCTCCACCACGTGACCAACAAGAAAGGAACTATGGAATCTACCGACGTGACGACAGATGATATGATCGTAACGACAGACCTGAATTGCATCAGAACTGGCGGGATTTAAACAGAGTAGGGCCCTCTCGACAAGGTGAATTTGTAGAAGTTAGACATCCAAATCCCAATAACGACGCGCGCCAACAAAGAAACAGACAATGACTCGCACCACAGGCAGCCACGTGCGCCGGCTGGCTCAGAGAAAAATAACATAGACACTAACCTTGAGAAAAATTTTAGCATTCCTTACCAACGTAAACAACATGATAATTGCTTTGAAGTTGAAACTCTGTGCACTGGAAAGGGTTAAATATTGCACCACATTTCACATATAAAACTGTTTTTTGAGAGGTTTTAACTTAGTCTTTGCCATAAAACTTTTCACTTCAGGTTATTAGTACGCTTCGTCAGACTAAGAAACTGTTCACAGGCAACTATGTTTTAAAATTAAATATCCAGTCTAGAACTTGGGGAACATATTTAGACAGTAATTACGAATGCTTTGTTATAGTGAACAGACGACACATTGTTGTTATTTGTAAATTCTTGCTTTAGTTGCACGATCACGTAACGACTATAAGGCTCACATACTTAGAGCATATACCAGTACTGCTGACAAGATTTTAATGCAACATTTTGGTTTACTTGAGAATACATTCTGGATTTAAAGTACTTTCTGTGACATTAAAGATGACTTAGCATTTGGTTTCTTTGACAGCTACATGATTATATCACGACCCTACCAATGTGTGACACAATTTACATTGTTGGTTATGCAGTGTATCTGTTTTATATCTGCACAGTTTTTCTGTATTATTCTGGAAAGTAAAACATGTTTTAGTAGTAACTTTTGTGGTATAGCTACAAAGAGACTGCCTTTTCCGTAGCACAACAATAGGTTACAGCACAGTACTTTCTTCATCACGGCAATAGGCGTAATAACTAAGATATCTATACGCAAAGCATTTCACTTTTGTTTATAATGGGATAAGTACATTGGCTTCTGCAGAACTTAGCTTTCGGAGGACAATACGACGACACTTCCACAGAGGTTATCTTACAGCAAGATGCACATTTAGCGCTACAGGACACGCATTTGAGAGATTAATTTTGTACTTAAGCCATTTATTTTTCAAGATTTTTGAATTACAAAGAAAGTTTTCCATAATACATTTCATTCCATTGCTGTAATCTGTAACACCTGAGGGTATAATTACATTAATCCTCAGGGGGTACACGCTTACTTTGTGTACCATGTGTTTGGCAAGTACAAGGAGCCCTAGCTAATATGGTATTTGCTTATACAACTTTACACATCGGTACCATATTTCTCTAACACACAAATTACACACCTATCTGATCATTTAACTGAGAGATAAACATTTCTTTTACTATATCAGTGACACATGTTTACACAATTACACAGTTGGGTAACTTCACACTTATGAAATTGTATTTTGTCTGTAGTTTGTGAACTGTTCATATTTTTTCGGAACCATCGTGATACTATGAGAGCTTTGAATGATGTATTTGGTAAGGAAGCATGATTTTAAAGTGAGGTAGAGGACACTCTTGAAATGAGCAGAGAATTTTTTTTTAGGTTTGACATTATTGCAGAAAGCTACGACGTTTTTGAGATTTGACTAAGGTGTTATGATGTTATTTTTACGACGACGATGTGTATTATGCTGTTGAGGTATGTTTATGATCAATAAGCTGATGTTATATGAGGAATTTGATTATGCTACATATTTATTAAGATGAAATATTGAAGAAGTGTAGACGAATATGTATATTTGTAATAAGGTAAGGAATAATGAGTAGTGGTTAGGGACTCTGACTTGTGAAAAAGGATGTTGGAAACCAAGAATCGTACTTTAAGAGTTATGAAATGTGTGTAAATGCGTGAATGTATCACAATGCAGGCGAAAATTTTTAACACACTGTTATATTCATAGGATTTTGTTTCTACACATTTGCAACGAAAATTCTCGACCTGTGAAATTTTTTATATGAGACTGTCACTGTAGTGCAAACTGGTGTCGTAAATATTTCGGTGAGGAAGTTAAGTTACCACTTTCACGTAATGCGTCGTGGGCACCCAGCTGCAAGACAGTCGCCTGGAAAAAAGCCATTAGTGTGTGCCTTTCAGAGCCACAGGTGAAAAAAAAAGGGCCATTATCCTCGCTATTGACATTCCTTTGTAGAAAGCATCGCAAATATGACACGCTCAAACTTGAAAACATATGATAACACTGTGGAGCTCTTAATTTATGATATTTACTAAAATGCCTAATGAAATGATGAGAAACATTTTTACATCTATTGTCTTTCTAGTTGAGAGATTGCTCAATTTCTTTAATATCTAGTTTCTAGCTACCCTGCAGCATTGATTAAAATAAAATTTTATAGATTTACTAATATAAATATTTTATGCCTACAGACCCAGTAAAGAATAACTTTATGATGTACATCAAAAAAAGCAAAGGAGCACAAAAAGACATTTCCCTTCACAGGAATTGCATACAGAATTTTCTTTTCAAGTACTTGGTAATTTCTTTTGTAGAATAAACTGTGATGCATCACTCTAGTGTTAAGGTGTGACATAGGTATTAGACATGGCCATCTTTAGTGTAATATTTTTTCTGCTTGAGCTTTGTCATGTTTAGATATAAGTTATTGCATTTGCTGCTGCTGTTTGCCATGCATAGTGCTACTAAATTTCACTTTGTATTACTCTGTTAAGCTAGTTTTACTACTGATTTATTTTTCTTGTTGCTGCACATTGGCTCATATTAGTTGTAATGTTGCATTGCTTGGTAATTTACATTTACTGTAGCTTGCTTAGCAAATTTCCATTTTTTTTGTCATTGCTGTTTGTGTTAATTGTTTTGTGCTGCTGCATTGCCTCGTCCCTTAGTTTAGCATCTGAGCTCAGTAGATTTAAGTTAGCTTAAGATGGGTTAGGCTATATAAGAGAACGAGTTGTGATGAATGGAAAGAAATGCATTGAGAAGCTATAAGAAAATGGTTTGGCCAAAAAAAGTAGTGTACAGTGGAGAAAAACTATTTTTGAAAGAGGATGTGAACAGAATACAGAAAGCCGGCTCAGATATGACCTTTTGGGAATAATGATGAACGAAGGGAGATCTCCATGCAAAATACTGCAGTAAAACAAACCCTGTCCTTTCTTTTTGTGTTATCCCTCTATGTGTTTGTGTTCCCTTGAGTATTTGTGTTTTTCCTGTCTGTATGTGTCTAGCTAATAAGATTTATGTTGTAGAATTTTTCTGATAATTTGTTATTTACCTTGTAAATATGCTTAGACATTATTTATTCTGTTTTGTTTTAATGATCATGTGTGAAATTAATGTTTCAAGAACTATTCTCATTATTTTATTTATTTACTTATGTCATAATTCCTGTAACACTGATGTATATGTCTATTTCATTTCTTTTGTAAAGTCTGTATTACTACAAATGTCATCTGTACTATTATGTTCTTTAATGATGTTTTTATACCTTTGTAATTGTATTATTATGTTGTAAATTTATAATAATATAGACACCAGTTCGTCATATTATTAACTTGTAAGTTCCATTTCACTGCACACGTTTCTGTTGGTCATAGTATATGGACAATATGTGAGAAGTAGAGACTGTTAGTGTTTGCACGTGTGTTAATAATTCTACAAGGGTCTGGATTACAGCACAAAATTTTGTGAGTGCACAAGTGGTGGTTATGGACTACAGTGGGTCTACTACACCTTTGATGATCCATCAATACCATTATTTCTACGAGGACTGCAGTGGGTCTGCACCTCTGGTGGCCCACCAATACCGTAATCTCTACCAGGACTACAGTGGGTCTACTCTGTGATGACCTACCTATCAATATTCTTCAAAACTTCGACTGACTCTGCTGTGGGTTTGCTCTGTTGTGGCCCATTACCTGTCTGCATGTCAAAAGTCAGCACTGTCTTTCCGTTGGAAGGACAACACTACTTCTTCAAGACTGCATGGAAATCCACTACTTCTGTGTGCATTCTCTTTTACTGCTCAGACTTTGAGAAAAGAAGCGGCAGTTTTACTGTGATGAATGATCAGGACTGTCTTTATGGACTGTGAGAAAATTTTAGCTTTTGGCCAGCATTGTATTAATAAGTGTGTGCATTTGATATCTTTATTATTGTAATTATGAAAATTTTTTTCAAATCTGTATTGGCCACTGCCCAAAACAGTTTGTAAAATTTTTTGTGGGGAGCATGGGGGCTATGTAAGTAGGCTGTTTAGGTTTTTTATATTGGTAACGCCACGTAGCGCTCTGATGAAAATCACTGGCTGTGCTGTGTGTAGTCAGTGGCTGGTTGGCATTGTTTTAATACTCGCCATTGTAGTGTTGGGCAGCTGGATGTGAACAGCGCGTAGCGTTGCGCAGTTGGAGGCGACCCGCCAGCAGTGGTGGATGTGAGGAGAGAAATGGCGGAGTTTTGAAATTTGTAATACTGGATGTCATGAACTGCTATATATATTATGACTTTTGAACACTATTAAGGTAAATACATTGTTTGTTCTCTATCAAAATCTTTCATTTGCTAACTATGCCTGTCAGTAGTTAGTGCCTTCAGTAGTTTGAATCTTTTATTTAGCTGGCAGTAGTGGCGCTCGCTGTATTGCAATAGTTCGAGTAACGAAGATTTTTGGTGAGGTAAGTGATTTGCGAAAGGTATAGGTTAATGTTAGTCAGGGCCATTCTTTTGTAGGGATTCTTGAAAGTCAGATTGCGTTGCGCTAAAAAAAAATATTGTGTGTCAGTTTAAGCACAGTCATGTATAATTTTTCTAAGGGGACGTTTCAGCACTTGAACAGAACTGAGTCTCCATCCCCAGGGAAAAAAATTATGTACTCCCCTATCATAATGGATCGCAACCCGACCATAATGGCGGCACCTAACTGGAGAGAGGTTACAATTCAAGTTCAGGGAGCGATTCTTGAACACGAAACCCGTTCGCTTAGCCTCCTTCACCTGTATCTTCAGTAAATTGCACTACACTGCACAGATATTCTCGCTTCTCTCGATGATGCTCCGCAGATTCAAACAGCTATCCGGTCGATTCCTGTGCTGACGACACATCCTTCAAGTCCGGAATGCAGTGGTGGCAAAGCCCTTCAAGTTCGGAAGATAAGGTCTTCCCGATATTAAAGTGAAGACATCTATCTTGTTTGTACGACGCTGTCTTAACATGTACGCAGGCGCCGTATTCAGTTACCCGTTTGTTTTCCTGCCTCCAGCCGGTCAGCCTGACTCCTCCAGTCGATTAACCCCGAATTGCGATATATCCGCCAATATTTTATTATTGTCAGTTTCTTAGGTGCGGATATCTTTCATAGACGCACCTCACTAACGGAGTCTCATTGTCCCATTGGGGTGAACCGTATTGCTTCTCCCCTGTTGAAATAGCTTCCCCGTCAACATCCTGGGAAAATGTCTGGTTTCATCTTAGTCGTCCTATATTACCGATGGAGGTGGCTTCGTCGTGATATAGGGTCATTCATTGTTTGATGCTGACTGGCGACCGACTTTTTCACATAGGCCTTTGCTCGACTGATCAATGTGACAAATGTTATCACACTGATACCTTACTTCACAGGCTGGTATCTTGTGGATGGGTTCATTGGTTCTGGATTCGTCGACAGTTGGCTTTTCTTTCCCGGGGGCCTGAATCCTTCTTTCCAGAAGAATTTCTTCTTCATCCGGGCATATCTTTTTCCTCAGATGCAAATGAATACGATCGTCTGGCTTCTGGGTCACTACGTTCACTATATTGATGGGGGAGAGAACGACCCTGATCCCCGTGTCTTTCACCAATATATGGTGACCGCACACTCCAAATGGCTGCGGTTGCCATGTTGCGGAGTACTTTTTGCAAATATGCACTCTCTTGTCTTTAGTCGACAGGGTGTTGGTTAAGTCCCACTGTGGTCTTGCTTCCTCCCTGTTTCCAGTGCCCAGTCACGTGAAGCTATCTTTTGTTCTCTTTTCTTCCCTTATACACAGGGCGTAAAACCAGAGAGAGATTTAGCCATGGAGACATCTCACTCTTTACATACCCGTGGAATGACTTGAAAAAATAAAGCATTGGGATGACAGCGAATTTAGATGAAATGAGGTTGATGAAATAAATTAAACATTTCGAACTGAATCCTAAATCATTTCTTCCATAAATATTTCCGTTTTGAAATCGCTCCTACACAGCTAATAAACGCCAAATATGTGTCATTGAAGATCACTTGCCGGCCGAAGTGGCCGAGAGTTTCTAGGCACTAGGCGCTTCATGCCTCGGGCATGGATGTGTGTGATGCCCTTAGGTTAGTTAGGTTTAAGTAGTTCTAAGTTCTAGGGGACTGATGTCCTCAGCTGTTAAGTCCCATAGTGCTCAGAACCATTCGAACCATTTATGAAGATCACTTCAAGTCGTTTTAAACACTTTGATAACTCAATGTCGCAGTGGGAGTGTCCATCACCTGATACTGTTGTCATCCCACTCCCAGTGCCATGCAATTCCCAACTAGCACTTTGAAGTTTCAGCGAAAAGACCGGAAATGATATAGTTTCAGGTAGAGAGTCAAAAACAGAGAACAAAAAAGTCCACAAATTGCAGGAAATGAAACATATCAGTTTCCACGGAATCAGTACGGTTTAATCTTAATTGAACAAGCCTAATTACATGCTAGAGAGAGAGAGAAAGATAATGGATTGTAATTTAGTTTCCTCCTTGTTCAAAATTTTTTTATTTTGTTTTGTTAATAATAATTATTTGTTTCTCAATTTGCAGCTCATAATGCAAGATGATTCTGACTATGATTGTATGAATTTTCATGAAAGTGCCAGATCAATCAAAAATAAAAAAGTGGTAAAGCCCATGCCAGTGGACCAATAAATAGAAAGACCGAATCTTGGGGAAATCACAGATTTTTAAGTCTTCTTTTAACTGAGCTTTTCCCTCTCAGTGATCTGAGGAGTCCCCAGAAACAACACGTGGCTCGGATTCCGCGTCAAAATGTAGGTTCCCTTTCCCCGATTGGATAACTGGGGTAGCTTAGAATAACGCAAGTCGTCTACGTGCCGTCTAATAGAAAGATTTGCACCAGACCACTGGGCCACACGAAATTTATATTATTATTTATATGCATAATTAAGTTTGTACGGTACACTCAGAGCGCGGTAACTCACCGAAATTGTCTGGTTTTTTACGTAAGTTCGCGAAACTTTGTCCAAAAGCTGACGATTGGTTTCTTCGTTTCAGTTGGCTGACAGCTATTTCTGTAACATTCTCTCCTCAAAACATTAACATTCTCTTATTACAGATGTGATACATTCTGTCTGATACATGCTTATAGCTACAGTAGATCTGGGTTTAATTCATTAATTACAGTGGAGATTTAAAGTTCAAAGAACGTTACCGTTTCCAATAATTCACCAAACGTAAACTTGTCACTGATGCTGATGTATTTGGCGAGTCGACACTGCCAAAGTCTGTACTTCCGTATGCGTGAATCACACGAGATGTTTCGAGGCTTTGAATTCAAAACTTTCCGACTGCAGTAAGGCTGCTGCTGTTATCGCCCACTGCCACAATCCTCGTGTAGTAACCACATGTCAGTTGTTTATCGCCTCTGTAAAACGATCGAACGCATGCGAATCGATCATTTTGTATTTGAATCGTTCTTTTATAAAAAGGCGTAAGTCATTACATTGGCTATGTCGCGTTTTATAGTGGTTCATATGTCATAAAGGTAGATCTATCATCTGTGTTAGGAAGGACGTCTGTAACACGTCTTGTTGCCTTGTAACATGGAATCTAAAATCGCATTTTGCTTTAAATGGGCGTAGGTCACTGACATACCCGCTTTTAAAACCGAACAATTGGCAATCGTTCGGTGAGTACAAACAATTGAAGAACTGGCTGTCGCGTGCCTCGTGTCTTCCGAGTTAGTGGTGTGTTTACTAGGAGCGAAATGTGTGATAATGAATGTGTTTGTAGTGATACTATAAGGTGTATAGGAAGAAATACGATTTGTTAGAAGAGCACGAAAATGAAAGAATCTCAGTTGACAGGCGAAGCCTACGTAAATCATAGCAGTAATCCAATTCAGTTTAAACGATCATGATTATCTTCCAGGTAAGATGTTAATATGCTTATGCATCGTCTACATATACGTATGTTTCAACTGGTACTTGTTATCATATCAAATTAACCTACGTAGTATATTACCGTCGGTGAACACTGTCGTGTTTTACACCCTTGCTTGCAAATTCTCCTAAACGTAATTGCATTCCTTCGTGTTTCCCATGAGCAAGAAAAAATGTTTAGAACGGCTTGGAGAAGACAACTGCTGAGACATCTTTACAACGTTTTATAATATTTCAACTAAGAACCAGCTATACCAGTTCCTTCAAGGGCTAATATATTGTACACCAATCAAGCAGAGGCGTCCAAGAAAAAATGAACAACCTAAGGTGGTACGTAATTCAAGCTTCAATTCCCATGTTTTAGTCGGCACATCTCGACAAGAGGCAGCGGAACCATACCGAAGAGTGCGCAGTTAAGCAATAACCGTAAATATTTGGTTTCTTGTCAACAGGAAAACAAAATCATTTAGGTTTATACTTATTAACACAAAATATACATGTAAAGAAAACTACAGCAGGAGAGAGGTAATACTTTTATCGAACTTTTCAAAAATGCCAAAAACGGGAAATGCACACTCTTTCATCCACCTGCGCTTAATAGTACGCAAAACATGCCCAAATATTACGCATTTAGCAAATGTCACAAATGAACGCAATGTCACTCTCAAATGAAGATCACTGTTCTTGCCACCATCTCCCACACTTAACGCACTGGATCCAGTCCTCTGTAAAGCCAAAATCTATGTTCTCTACTTACAGCTTTCAGTCTTTTTCTTAACACAGACTCCGTCGTACCAAGAACACCGGCAACCTTTGTTGGCTTCTTGATTTTCAATTCGTTTTCTGATCTCACAGAACAGTTCTGCAGTTTAGACGATCTTCGTACTTAATTTTAAGTCATTCAGAAACAAAACCTAGCCTTCGGACTCCACAGCGCTCTCAAGAGGTACAAATTTGCAGTTGTGCCCGAAAGAGAGACCGAGCGAGGTAGCGCAGTGGTTAGCACACTGGACTCGCTTTCGGTAGAATGACGGTTCACACCCGCGTCCTGCCATCCTGATTTAGGTTTTCCGTGATTTCGCCATAATCACTTCAGGCGAGCGCCGGAGTGTTTCCTTTGAAAGGGCACGGCCAACTTCCTTCCCATCGTTCCCTTATCCGATGGGACCAATGACCTCGTTGTTTGTCCGCCCCGATAGCTGAATAGTGAGCGTGACGGACTGCCGTCCTCAGGGGCCCGGGTTCGATTCCCGGCTGTGTCGGGGATTTTCTCCGCTCAGGAACTTGGTGTTGTGTTGTCTTCATCATCATTTCATCCCCATCCGGCGTGCAGGTCGCCCAGTGTGGCGTCGAATGTAACAAGACCTTCAAGGCGACCGGACCTGCCCCGTAAGTGGCCTCGCGCCAATGGCGCCAAATGCTCATTTCCATTTACCTCGTTCTTTGGTCCCCTCCACAAAACAACCACCCAACCCAAAAGAGAACGCATGCACACTTTGAGGACGTTATATGCGGACTCTTTCGTACAGAAACAATGATTCCAACCGAAGTCAACACATGACAGGACTCGTCACATTTGCAAAATATCGCCGGCCAGGGTGGCCGAGCGGTTCTAGGCGCTACAGTCTGGAACCGCGCGACCGCTGCGGTCGCAGGTTCGAATCCTGCCTCGGGCATGGATGTGTGTGATGTCCTTAGGTTAGTTAGGTTTAAGTAGTTCTAAGTTCTAGGGAACTGATGACCTTAGAAGTTAAGTCCCATAGTGCTCAGAGCCATTTGAACCATTTTTTTTGAAAAACATCTCGATGCAATATAGTAGATTGCAAGCCGGCCTTTCAAAATGCAATCAAGAATTAAAGGCTATTGGTCGTGTATTCTGTGTATAACTTATGCAACAGAGTACTAGAACTATATTAAGAAAGCTGAAAAGTGATTATTACCAGTTTCGCTTCGGAAACACAGGACTTTTTCACACAATTTCTACGAGGCGTTGCTGATACCATACTGAAAACAACTACGTCAGTGGCGAGCTGATCAGTTTTCTCAACTGTCAGGAACACAAGCTGCGCTCTCTTTGGGACTGCACATCCTTTGGTACACTTACGCTTCGAATGAAAGCCTTCCTTACATTGTTTGACATCAGTCAAAAGTGACTTCGAAGAATGAGGCAACGGAAACTTGCTGGGAAAAGCCCAGAAGACAAGAGGGGTAGATGAGTTAGTGGTAGTCATCCTCCTCTGTCCGCGACCAAGTTCGGGAGCATATTCAGTCTTTTCCATTGCAGGAATCACACTACTGTTCTACAAAGGCGTTTAAACTCAGTGCAGACTTAGATGTCAAAACGATGTGGACGTTGTTCTTAGAGAAGCATTCTAAAACCAAAATGAGTTATTATTTCTACTAGAATTATTTCTAGAAGAATTTGAACTATCGATTTGGGCGGCCTCATGAAGACACATGCTGTACATGCAAAGAGTTGAAACTGCAGCTTAGCTCTCCACATCTCAATGATATATAGCAAAACACGCAGGTGCTGTAGAACTTAAGATACACCAGCACCGAAGTAGAAAATTTTACTTTGCTCTCACCTACGGAAAATCAGATGAAGCCAAAGGAGATACACATGTATTATACTTCGCAATATGCAAAATATTAGCCTGCCAAAAATACTAGTAAGGGATCTATTTTACCTCGGAAAGATCTCATTCAATGTTTTCTGCACTCAAGACAGAAGAAAGGAGTCAAACACTTTGTATGTTTATCATGAAGAAACCGGTGAAAAGGGTGCCAATGAAGTCTGTTCCATTATATATGATTATCGTAAGTCTGTTCCTGAAAGTATCTCAGAGCTTCGAGTGTTCTGTGAGAACTGCATGTGACAGAACAAAAACCAAAACGCTCTGTAGATTCCTACCATCACTGACAGATTCTAGAAGTTCCAAACTTATTCAACAGTATTTCCCAATGTGAGGACACAGTTTTTTAACGTGCGATCGAGACTATGGTATCATTTCAAAGAAGCTTCGACAAAATGAAAGGATATTCACTGTTCAGTAAATAACACAGCACGTTCTACAAAGTAGTACAAAACCTGAAAAATTTATAGTTACAGAAGTTGACACATCTGAAATTATGGACATTCAAACCTGGTGACCAAATATTGCAAGAAGACGACAGCTTCTGAAGAAATAAGGAAAACGCCAAGACTTTACAGATATAACTTTGCAATAAGCAGTTTGTTTCACTTCTTGTATCAAGTGCCAGAGCTGGGTTCATCAAAAGGTTTGACGTCCATCAACAGTTTAGTGAGTCACACATTCTTCATGTCACATCAGCGAGAACCTGTTCATCCACCAACAAACCCCTCCTCCCCAACAGGACGAGTGCCAATTAAAGTGCAAAAAATTCAAGACTGAGAGAGGATGCAGCGGTACATTCTAAGTGAGCATAAGCAATTCTGTGAGGAAATTTTGAGGTCGACTACTGACGGTAGTACAGCACATGACAATGACTAACAGTTCATCACACGTGAAAAGATTTGAGTTATATATACCTTTTCAATGGCAACGGCCGTACTGCGGTGGATACACCGGTTCCCGTCAGATCGCCGAAGTGAAGGCGTTATCGGGCGTGGTCGGCATTTGGATGGGTGACCATCGGGGCCGCCATGCAGTGTTGCCATTTTTCGGGGTGCACTCAGCCTCGTGATGCCAATTGAGGAGCTACTCGACCGAATAGCAGCGGCTCCGGTTAAAGAAAACCATCGTAACGACCGGGAAACTGGTGTGCTGACCACACGCCCCTCCAATCTGCATCCTTAGCTGAGGATGACGCGGCGGTCGGATGGTCCCAATGGGCCACTTGTGGCCTGAAGACGGAGTACTTGATACATTTTCCAACATTTATGCGTGTTTCTTTTGCAAGTTTAAAAGTAATATGTTCATTTTCTGTGGATTAGAGTCGTTTTTGCAACATTTAATTCACTAATGTAGACAAATGACAACATTTTGTTCTGTTTCTTCTTCCTATGTTTTACATTTTAAATGTCCATAGCGTTGTATGTATTTGTATTCATCTAACAGTTAATGTATTCAATGAAGGGGCATCCATACTACTAGTGAACACACTTCCTTATTTCATGGTATTTTTCTTCTAAAATAGTTTCCTTTTTTTATTTGCCGCTAAGGTGTTTTTTGTGACGTGTGCCCTTTTAAAGAAGACCGATTCATTTAACTCGAGTCGATCCGTCGCTTGTCACTTGGGTTCGATAGCGCAATAGTTATTTTGTACTTGGCAGCTTGCGCACTCATACACAGCCCAGAAAGAATTAACACTTTCCGAAGAACTGTTACTACGAGACTATAAGTCTGTGGAAAATTTGGTTTTAGATTCCAAAAGGACTTAACCAGCAGATGGACCGGCATCGTATCGTGTGCTCTACAGCTACAAAATCTGGAAAACTGACAATAAATCATCAGTTTCTGAACCAAATTTTGTGACGTTACATGTAAATAGAGCCGTTTCTGTGTATTATTGACTAGTGGGATGGGTAAAGCTTATCCTTCTTTATACGATGAGCCTAGTCGTCGATGAAATCAGAACATCGAGGGGTTCATTAAAATAATTCCGCCAAAGTGTATGCCGTTCTGACAAGTGAAGAATTTCATTCATCCATTACACAAGTGCCTTATTCTCATCGCACAGCAAACAGAAATCACAAGTATAAGCTATGAACTTATTAAAATATACCTCTGGATTCGCAAAAAATTGCAGGCTGCAGCTTGCGAGAAAATGCTTGATATGTTCCTTTTGCCGCAATGTTATCGCCAGATTGCGAGGTACTTCGTATTCATATTAAATAGAGCAATTTAGGCATATATGACTTTTCACGTTGCTGATGGTGCTAGGATTTTTTATGCCTTGAATGGATTTGTGAGAAATGCCACCATTGGGGAATACACTGGTTCTCTTTTAGTATAAAAGTAAAAAAAAAAAAAGCAAAAACTGATGTACTAGAATTTATATATTTTCATTTTCAATTACTTTTAGTTACATAAGGTTATATAACATTTATATGAAATAGAGAATAGGGAAAGAAAGGGAAGGGATGGCTGGAAATTCGTAACTTACAGCCGAGCAGGGCATTGTAGTAATGCAATGGCGAAAATTGAAAATTTTTCCCGGACCAGAATTCGAACACGAAGTTACAGCGTTTCATAAACGGTTGCCTTATCTACTTGTTCTTACCTTTTTTTTAATTATGTGAGAGGTTTCTTAAAGTGACAAACTAATTACAATTTCTCAATACTGTGAAACAAATAAAGCAACTATCTTTGTAAGTAAATAATTTTTTAAAAATTTTTATAGTGTCACAGTGAGGTACAAGCTAGAGGGGACAAGGCGGGCAGGGGTCTAATCCCGAGGCCTGACCACGATGCCTCTCCCCTCCCATCACTGAGCTGCACTTTCACACGGTTCGTTTTCCAGTTTTTCAGATATATACATTGGAAAAACAAATTAAAACTAGTGTACCCATTTGGAACCTTGAAAACCCCACAAACCGATAAACGATGGCAAGCGGACCGAGTCCAAAGGGTAGGCGTATCATGTTTTGTTCCGAATCGGTCGTTCGTCTGGCACGCCATGAACATGCCAACTTAGTGGGTAGAAATGCTGTTAAGATAATTGGCAAAATACGAGTGATAACTGGAACAGAACGTAACGTCCGCATGTGCGTTCTGCAAGTACCGCCAAATATCGAGGCGCGAGTGATGAGCATCTCCATATACAGGGTGACAGTTATTGAACTATACGAAAAAACGTAAATTAGTTACAAACTATGGCGGTTACACACTTTATTCAACATGTAAACGTCACTACAGATATTCGGTTTTGGGTTATGACATATTCCATATGCCGGTCATCATTGGCGATGATGTGGCGCAGATGAATAGCGAAATTCTGCTTGATCCGCTGAAGTGTCGGAACATACATGCTGTCGATGACCTCCTTAATTACTGTTTTCAGTTCAGCAATGGTTTTGGGGTTATTGCTGTACACCCTGTCTTTCTATAGCCCCACAAAAGGTGTTCAGATCTGGAGAACATGGCGGCCAATCGAGGCCCATGCCAGTGGCCTCTGGGTACCCCAGAGCCAGAATGAGGTCCCCGAAGTGCTCCTCCACGATATCAAACACTCTTCTGCTTCGATGGGGTCGAACTCCGTCTTTCATGAACCACATCCTGTCGAAATCAGGGTCCTTTTGGATAATGGGGATGAAATCATCTTCCAAAAGCTTCACGTACTTTTCGGTAGTCACCGCACCATTAACGAATATCGCACCGATTATTCCGTGACTGGACATTGCTCTCCACACAGTCACCCGTTGAGGATGAAGAGACTGCTCGATCGCAAAATGCGGATTCTCATCCCTCCAAGTGCGCCAATTTTGCTTACTGACGAACCCATCGAAATAAAAGTGGGCTAAATCAAATCATTTTCACATCAAAGTCCTGTTCGTCAGTTCTGTTGACAATAGTGTTGGCGTAACACAACCGCTCTTCTATGGCCCTGGGGCTTAATGGTTGATGGGTTTGAATTTCGTATAGAAAGAGGTGCAGGTTTTCAACAACAATTTGTCGCAGTGTCTCCCAGTTGATTCCCTCCTGTTGTGCAACTCGTCTGATCGATTTCCTGGGACTGGTTTGAAACAAAAAAAAAATGGTTCAAATGGCTCTGAGCACTATGGGACTTAACATCTGAGGTCATCAGTCCCCTAGCACTAAGAACTACTTAAACCTAACTAACCTAAGGACATCACACAAATCCATGCCCTTGGCAGGACTCGAACCTGCGAACGTAGCAGTCGCGCGGTTCCGGACTACAGCGCCTAGAACCGCATGGCCACGACGGCCGGCGACTGGTTTGAAACACAGCGCGTGTCTTCTCGATGTTTTCAGGCGTTTTCACCCTTTTTGGACGACCGACGTTGCCAACACCGTCATCGCGCACGCTGCTCGTTCTCTCCAACTGCGAATCAAATTCTTGATTGTTAGCACAATTGACCAATTGTCTCCAGCTTGAACTTGGTCGCAAACTTCCCTTGAGCCGCAGTTGGATTGTTATTGCCCGCATAGTAGGCCTTCACAAGCGCTATACGCTCAGGCACGCTATACCATGACGTTTCCACGTGCAAATGGCCGACAACACCAACGCACGTGCGCATGCGCGTACTAATTCCCATAATGCCCCGCGGCCTATCATGCAGTTTGAACGTTCAGAAGTTATGACGATGTTATTTCATATAGTCCAATAATTGTTACTCTGTAGAAATGCCGACGTCAGGCCCTTTATCCAGAGAAGCGCCCGAGACTGTGTCAGGAAAATATTCCACCGCTGGGTACAGAAAGGACTCTGGGTCAATAACATGCTGCGGCACTTGCAGAAAACACGCGATCAATTATCGTCCCAACAACCAGACATCTGCAACGACAACACAGCTGGAGAAGCGGTTGTGATCATCATCGACACTACGATAGACGGCGTGGGGGGGAGAGTCCTCCAGTCCTATGGCATGGAGCCGCAGATTAGTTGAATGCTTCCCACGGGTCACATGATACCAAGTGGACCTGATATGCGTCGGAAAGACACTGTAACGAACGCGCCGCCAAATCACTGTCCACCAAATCAGTGCCGGCCGGTGTGGCCGTGCGGTTCTAGGCGCTGCAGTCCGGAACCGCAGGACTGTTACGGTCGCAGGTTCGAATCCTGCCTCGGGCATGGATGTGTGTGATGTCCTTAGGTTAGTTAGGTTTAAGTAGTTCTAAGTTCTAGGGGGCTGATGACCTAAGATGTTAAGTCCCATAGTGCTCAGAGTCATTTGAACCAAATCAGTGGGAACTTGAGTTCTACGACGCTATAAGCGACGTTACGCAGGAAAAGGGCGTAGAAACACTTCGTCCGCAGCCGGCGTACTACTTCGACCAGCCGGATACGGTTCCTGATCTACTCAAATTACCAACTTGCCGCACGCTGCCATGCAGGCCCATTAACCTCCTACTCGCAAATTATTGATTCCTGAAGTTGTTTGGACTATATTAGAGCATAAGCATTGAAACAATCGTCAACGAGCCGTAACGATGTTACAGAAATGATTATATTTGCGTGGTGTCTATTCTGTCGGACATGATGCGGCTGGTGCAAATACTTGTAAGAAATAGAGAATGGGGAAAGAAAGGGATGGAAGGGAATTCGTGACTTCCGACCGCACGCGACAATGGTAATGCAATGGTGAAAACTGAAAATTCGTGCTAGACCAAGACTCGAACCCGGATTTTCCGCTTCTCATGAATGGTTGCCTCAAACGCTTCTGCCATCCGGACGGCCAGATACCACTCAAATATATGTATTTACAAAAAAAAATTGTGATGATAAAATTTAGCCTTAATAACATCAGTATCTGAAATGCTTATTTACTTTGTAAATAATTCCACTGTATTTCTCGATCTCGCAGAAATGTTGATATCATCTCACACACTTCCGTGACAACATAAGAAAAAAAATAATGACATAAGATTGGGTGTAAACATTGAGCACAAAAATTCAGACCTGTTATGTTAGCCCTACACTTACTATAACGCCTTGCTGTAGTGTCAAAACTTTGACTGTCACTTTCTCGGAAATTGTTGACTGTTGGCACCTAAAACTAAACACGTATCCATTTATTTTCGCCCTTCTTTCACCAAGCGAAGTTCCGACTGTGTTAGTGAGCAACATATTGCGACTCCTCCTTTTAAGATACAGTTTCAGGAAGCTGCTTGAAACGTGGAGTTCTTGCAGTATTTCTCAAAAGAAATATAGGTCAGCCGATACCTACGGGCCCTAAATTTCAGTCTTCTAAAACTAACATACTATCGAAATTAACCACCATCCCTCTGGACTAGTGGTATGTAATTAGGTTTGTTAAATTAAGATTAAACCGTACTGGTTCCATGGAAACTGACATGTGACAGTTCCCGCAATTCGTGGACTTTTTTCTCTCTTTTTGTCTCTCTTCCTGAAATAATATTATTTCTTGGTTTTTCGATAAAATTATTGGATGGTAGGTGGGGACTGCATCGCACTGGGAATGAGATGACGATACTATCATGTGGTGGACAACTCCTCACGGCAACCTCGAGTTACCCAAGTGTTTAAAACGACTCGAAGAGATCTTCAGCTAAACATATTTGGCGTTTGTAAGCTGTTTAGAGGCGATTTAAAAACGGAAATACTTATAGAAGAAGTGATTAATGTTTCATCTGGAAATGTTTAATTTATTTCATCAACCTCATTTCATTTAAATTTGTTGCCTTAGCAATGCTTAATTTCTTCGAGCTATTCCATGGTGATGTAAAGATTGATACGCCTGGTCTTCATGCCTATTGTTCAAATGGTTCAAATGGCTCTGAGCACTATGCGACTTAACTTCTGAGGTCATCAGTCGCCTAGAACTTAGAGCTAATTAAACCTAACTACCTAAGGACATCACACACATCCATGCCCGAGGCAGGATTCGAACCTGCTACCGTAGCGGTCGCTCGGTTCCGGACTGTAGCGCCTAGAACCGCACGGCCACTCCGGCCGGCCATGCCTATTGTTCCTTCTAGGTTTACTCTACTAATGTGACTCTCAACTTTTTATTTAAGCCGGAGCTGACGAACAATTGTGCATACCTTAAGAGCTATGAGCACTTGTTCACTAGAGAAGTGTGTTTCACACTAGCGAAGATGAACAATTGCTCACAGCTACTCAGGTATGTATTTTACAGCCCATGTTTGCTGGACATTTTTTCTTGTTTTGATCCGTGCTACCAGCTCTGAAAGTTGCATATCTTTTATTTTTATCAACAACAGTACCATTTGATTCATGCCACCGTAAGAGGTATCAGAATGATTTTCGCTTGTAACTTTCGACTCACTCGTTTCTGAACCAAGGGTATTTACCTCAAATTGTTACATTTATCCGTCTCCGTCATCCTCGAAAGTCTGTTACATCGCTGGGTATCACACTGTATATGCATACATTTACAGGCTCCGACGCCTATAACTTTGATGTTCTGGAGCGTCGTTGGATGACGTTTCTGGACATGGGTTCCAGTGTAAAACTTGATCTACTAAGTCCCCGCTACAAGCTCTTGAAGTCTGTAACATGAATTCTGAAACATCATGCAGAATGAATGACTGTTTTGCTGAAGTTTATAATATTAAAATGAATGTTGTTTACTCATAATGTTAATAGCGTCTGATGATGAAAAAAATTTTTTGCGTGACATTTTCCTTGAGGCAGATAAACTAAAATACCTTCGACAGCTGCAGAGGAGTAGAGCTGCCGAAATAATTTTCCTTGCTCTTTATTTATGACGTTGGAGTTCCAGTCGGTGCATCTGGATACTGTTTCCAACTATCATTTAGAGCCAAAGGTACAGAGAAGAGTAAAAATTAAATGTCTTAACAGTAAGTTCCCTCTCAATGTAGTGGCAGCCGGCGACACTGCGCCTTCGTAGGGCGAGCTTTACCAGTGCGAGACAGTACGAGATTTACATCGGCTGAGCAGCCGTATTCTGCTTGTCGCTAGTCTAATGAGGAATTTGCAACAACGTAGAATACTTTTGCCAACTGTGTAACCGTTGATTTACTTGTGCGCTTCGTTCAAAACTCTTCTGGTAAATTCACTCGATAATTTCTTGTAATTTAGATTAAATATGCTGAATTATTCTCACTTAATGGTCGATTTAGGAGTAGAAAATTTGTGGTACTGAGTCCGCTCATTTCAGTGTAAACTTCAGCTTATTTCGACATTTACGTCGCGAATTCTCTGCCTTGGACATCATTAAGACACTAATTTAGCACTTCTTGGCGCAACTTTGTGCTACCTTACCGATAAAGTGTCCACTATCTAAACGACAGAGAGCGTTATTTTTCGGTTCTAATCTCGATGGAGACAATATTTTTACCTCTTCTGTAAAAGAGCCACTAGCAAGCAGATCGCAAATCAATATAGAAATCCTAAGACCACTTCTCCCCCGTAAGTTTTGTCGGTATCTTGATTCTGATCCCTATGTAACTAAGGGTGAAAATTGTTCAGAATAGTTAACTTGTTAATGCCTGATATTTCTGCTTCTGGTAACTGCATTGACTTAATTGTAGCACTGAAGATTTTTAAATGGATTTCGTTATGTATCTAGGTCTAATTGCTACATGTATATATTTTCATGGTAGTCTTTCCTGCAACGCTACTTCAGTATCTGTGTGGACTGAACGTAGACAGAGACCGTTTCGAAGACAAAAGCTAATTCGTGATATTTTTTGAAAAATACTTTCTTTGTAACGTTATCTCGATTCCTTGTAATTCATTTGTATTAGTACAGTGCATGGTAAATAAAGTTTTTTCATTAGTTTATTGAACACAACAGATAAAACTTAGAGATAAATGAATCAACAGCAATATAGTCTCTCATATTATCCAAACAATCTGACAATGTTTGGACAGTTTTTCTACTTCTCGTCTGTTGATAATATGCTGGTAGCAGCACTTCATCTCCTTGCATGTTATGCTGTGCTAAAGTGCGCGTCATTTACGACGGCGGCCGAGTTTAGGTTCGTTCTGCGCATCCGACGTCACAAAACACAGTCAGCCAATGAACAGAGAACGACGTTGCCAGAGCTTGACTGCAGTGCAGAGCACGAACGAGTGTCTTCAGTTTTAGAAACGTTCAGTCATAAATAAAGTAATTGAACAGAAGCAATGTCTTGATAGCAGACTTTCTTTTGTAGAAAGTTTGGAAAAAACATTCTTTATACCAATTGCTTCATATTCTATTAATTAATTAAGCCAAACAAGCAATAAGCCTCCTAATTCAGGCCATAACAAGGAAAGGTGTTTGTATCATTCTCGCTAACCGCTTTTTCGCAATAAAGAACAGCGGTAATTGTTTATTTCCTATTGCACTTCGACGAAACGTGAGTAATTCATAGTCATACCAACAGTGTTTGTCGGTATTTTGCGTGACATTATAAAGTCCTCCGGAAAGTCAATTGAATGAGGAGCTGCGTTAGCGTAATGAATAAAGCGTATGACTGTGAAGTGATGGGTTCTGAGTTCAAACCTTGTTTGATGCTTAATATTTTCTTTATTTAAAAACAATATCGAAGTGTCTTACTTCATGAATTTAATTCGTTTGAACGTAATTTTTTGAAATTTCTAGTGGCAACTAAAATCGACCATACGGAAAGTATACGCTATGGACTTTCACCTCTGCAAACTCTTCAAAATTTCGTGCAGTGGTTTACTACATCTAATGCTGCACAATAACTGCGTTGAACATCGAAACAAAATTGAGTCATTTAGGGGGGAAGCTATCAGTCAATAAGATGTGTAAAGATCAAATTTTTGGGCCAATTAGTTTTTGTGAAATCGAATGATAAAGTTTGTCAAAGCAGTCGAAATACCATGTGTCTGCACAGGCGAGCAGTGCAGTGATGACAAAATCGCGCACAGCGCGGAATGCGGGAAGCCGACCGGTGTGGCCGAGCGGTTCTAGGCGCTTCAGTCTGGAACAGTGACACCGCTACGGTCGCGGGTTCGACTCCTGCCACGGGCATGGATGTGTTTGATGTCCTTAGGTTAGTTAGGTTTAAGTAGTTCTAAGTTCTAGGGGACTGATGACCTCAGATGTTAAGTCCCATAGTGCTCAGAGCCATTTGAACCACAGAATGAGATTTTCACGCTGCAGCGGAGTGTGCGCTGATATGAAACATTCCTGGCAGATTAAAACTGTGCGCCGGACCGAGACTCGAACTCGGGACCTTTGCCTTTCGAAGGCAAGTTCTCTACCAACTGAGCTACCCAAGCACGACTCACGCCCCGTTCTCACAGTTTTACTTCTGCCAGTACCTCGTCTCCCACCTTCCAAACTTTACAGAAGCTCTCTGTGATACTTGCAGAACTAGCACTCCTGAAAGAAAGGATATTGCGGAGACATGGCTTAGCCAGAGCCTCGGTGATGTTTCCAGAATGAGATTTTCACTCTGCAGCGGAGTGTGCGCTGATATGAAACTTCCTGGCAGATTAAAACTGTGTGCCGGACCGAGACTCCAACTCGGGACCTTTGCCTTTCGCGGGCAAGTGCTCTACCAACTGAGCTACCCAAGCACGACTCACGCCCCGTTCTCACAGCTTTACTTCTGCGAGTACCTCGTCTCCTACCTTCCAAACTTTACAGAAGCTCTCCTTCATTTGAACCACATTTAAATATCAGACTAAGAAGTGACAGACATTGCATTTAGGTGGAAGAATGAGGACATGTTGACAGCAAGTGCAGGTAGAGACAGCACAGACACATTTGCTTAAAAAACTTGAAGTAATTGTATTTAGCATTGTAAGTGGGGCACCACTTGATAGTATATTCAGCTGCGCTGGAATGTGTGCGCATCTGCAAGTTTTCGACCAAAAGTAGAGTATCAGCACTCCAATGGAAATATCATGTAACGTATAGTTGTCTTGCCAGTTAAAATGGAAAGTATGCTTAAGCCACATATGGCACCAAATGTCTTAAATCGATGAAGCCAATAGTTTCATAGTGTCCAAAGATCCTATAATATAAGCATGGTTTTAGTAACATCAGTAAACCCCTCCCACATGACTTATGCACTGCTGGACAAAAATTAGTACACCCTTTTACAAGCATCCAATACACTCAAGACTTAATGTTGCAACACAGCATATGGATACATGAAATGATTACGTTTACAGATCAGTAGCAGAAACTGTTCTGAGGTACCAAGTATCGAACAATGCTTAAACACCCATATTAGTACGCGGTGTAGCCTCCACAGGCGACAATGCAGGCGCTGACTCTGGCAATGTTCCATGGAATGACGAGGTACGTATTACACTACCGGATGCAGTGAATACACGGAACTGCCGAATTTGGAATACTGTTAAACTGGGTGTTGTCTACGATTAGCCATTGCGCTCGCCGTATGTGACTGTGTGGTGCGCATTCACGAGCACCTTTATTCTCGGTCCGTTCTCCTTTAAACAGAATGCACCCAGAAGGCATGTCAAGTGCACCGTGATGTCTGCACGTTATCGAGACCTGCTTGTACGGCATGTTATTCCTGCTTTGGAAGAGCGTAGCTGTGTTGAAACCGCTGTTTTCGTGCAAGACGGGGCAACAAATCATGTAGCTTGCTCAGTGAAATATCTGTTTGAACAACCATCCACGAACGTTTTATCTCCAGATGTTTTCCAGATGCGTAGCATGCAGGATCACCTGACCTGAAGTCATGTGAGAGGGGATATCTAAAATAACTCTTTTACTAGGGACACATTCGGTCTCTACCTGCTCTGAAGGCCAGTATATATCTACATCTACATACGTACTCCTCAATCCACCATACGGTGCGTGGAGGAGGGTACCTCGTACCACAACTACCACCTTCTATCCCTGTTCCACTCCCAAACAGAACGAGGAAAAAATGACTGCCTATGTGCCTCTGTACGAGCCCTAATCTCTCTTATCTTATCTTTGTGGTCTTTCAGCGAAATGTAAGTTGGCGGCTGTAAAATTGTACTGCAGTCAGCCTCAAATGCTGGTTCTCTAAATTTCCTCAGTAGCGATTCACGAAAAGAACGACTCCTTTCCTCTAGAGACTCCCACCCGAGTTCCTGAAGCATTTCCGTAACACTCGCGTGATGATCAAAACTACCAGAAACAAATCTAGCAGCCCGCCTCTGAATTGCTTCTATGTTCTCCCTCAATCTGACCTGATAGGGATCCCAAACGCTCGAACAGTACTCAAGAATAGGTCGTATTAGTGTTTTATAAGCGGTCTCCTTTACAGATGAACCACATCTTCCCAAAATTCTACCAATGAAACGAAGACCACTATCCACCTTCCCCACAACTGCCATTACATGCTTGCCCCACTTCATATCGCTCTGCAATGTTACGCCCAAACATTTAATCGACATGACTGCGTCAAGCGCTACACTACTAATGGAGTATTCAAACATTCGGAATTCTTTTTCCTATTCATCTGCATTAATTTACATTTATCTATATTTAGAGTTGGCTGCCGTTCTTTACACCAGTCACAAATCATGTCCAAGTCATCTTGTATCCTCCTACAGTCACTCAACGACGCACCTTCCCGTACACCACAGCATCATCAACAAACAGCCGCACATTACTATCCACCCTATCCAAAAGATCATCTACATCTACATCTACATCCATACTCCACAAGCCACCCGACGGTGTGTGGCGGAGGGTCCCCGGGGTACCTCTATCGGTTCTCCCTTCTGTTCCAGTCTCGTATTGTTCGTGGAAAGAAGGATTGTCGGTATGCTTCTGTGTGGGCTCTAATCTCGCTGATTTTATCCTCATGGTCTCTTCGCGAGATATACGTAGGAGGAAGCAATATACTGCTTGACTCTTCGGTGAAGGTATGTTCTCGAAACTTTAACAAAAGCCCATACCGAGCTACTGAGCGTCTCTCCTGCAGAGTCTTCCACTGGAGTTTATCTTTCATCTCCGTAACGCTTTCGCGATTACTAAATGATCCTGTAACGAAGCGCGCTGCTCTCCGTTGGATCTTCTCTATCTCTTCTATCAATCCTATCTGGTACGGATCCCACACTGCTGAGCAGTATTCAAGCAGTGGGCGAACAAGCGTACTGTAACCTACTTCCTTTGTTTTCGGATTGCATTTCCTTAGGATTCTTCCAATGAATCTCAGTCTGGCATCTGCTTTACCGACGATCAACTTTATATGATCATTCCATTTTAAATCACTCCTAATGCGTACTCCCAGATAATTTATGGAATTAACTGCTTCCAGTTGCTGACCTGCTATTTTGTAGCTAAATGATAAGGGAACTATCTTTCTATGTATTCGCAGCACATTAAACTTGTCTACATTGAGATTCAATTGCAATTCCCTGCACCAAGCGTCAATTCGCTGCAGATCCTTCTGCATTTCAGTACAATTTTCCATTGTTACAACCTCTCGATACACCACAGCATCATCTGCAAAAAGCCTCAGTGAACTTCCGATGTCATCCACAAGGTCATTTATGTACGTATATTGTGAATAGCAACGGTCCTATGACACTCCCCTGCGGCACACTCTTACTTCGGAAGACTTCTCTCCATTGAGAATGACATGCTGCTTTCTGTTATCTAGGAACTCTTCAATCCAATCACACAATTGGTCTGATAGTCCATATGCTCTTACTTTGTTCATTAAACGACTGTGGGGAACTGTATCGAACGCCTTGCGGAAGTCAAGAAACACGGCGTCTACCTGTGAACCCGTGTCTATGGCCCTCTGAGTCTCGTCGACGAAGAGCGCGAGCTGGGTTTCACACGACCGTCTTTTTCGAAACCCATGCTGATTCCTACAGAGTAGATTTCTAGTCTCCAGAAAAGTCATTGTACTCGAACATAATACGTGTTCCAAAATTCTACAACTGATCGACGTTAGAGATATAGGTCTATAGTTCTGCACATCTGTTCGACGTCCCTTCTTGAAAACGGGGATGACCTGTGCACTTTTCCAATCCTTTGGAACGCTACGCTCTTCTAGAGACCTACGGTACACCGCTGCAAGAAGGTGGGCAAGTTCCTTCGCGTACTCTGTGTACCCATCAGGTCCAGCGGCCTTTCCTCTTTTGAGCGATTTTGTTTGTCTATCCCTCTGTCGTCTATTTCAATATCTACCATTTTGTCATCTGTGCGACAATCTAGAGAAGGAACTACAGTGCAGTCTTCCTCTGTGAAACAGCTTTGGAAAAAGACATTTAGTATTTCGGCCTTTGGTCTGTCATCCTCTGTTTCAGTACCATTTTGGTCACAGAGTGTCTGGACATTTTGTTTTGATCCACCTACCGCTTTGACATAAGACCAAAATTTCTTAGGATTTTCTGCCAAGTCCGTACATAGAACTTTACTTTCGAATTCATTGAACGCCTCTCGCATAGCCCTCCTCACACTACATTTCTCTTCGCGTAATTTTTGTTTGTCTGCAAGGCTTTGGCTATATTTATGTTTTTGCTGTGAAGTTCCCTTTGCTTCCGCAGCAGTTTCCTAACTCGGTTGTTGTACCACGGTGGCTCTTTTCCATCTCTTACGATCTTGCTTGGCACATAGTCAGCTAACACATATTGTACGATGGTTTTGAACTTTGTCCACTGATCCTCAACACTAACTGTACTTGAGACAAAACTTTTGTGTTGAGCCGTCAGGTACACTGTAATCTGCTTTTTGTCACTTTTGCTAAACAGAAAAATCTTCCTACCTTTTTAAATATTTCTATTTACGGCTGAAATCATCGATGCATTAACCGCTTCATGATCGCTGATTCCCTGTTCTGCGTTAACTGTTTCAAATAGTTCGGGTCTGTTTGTCACCAGAATGTCTAATATGTTATCGCTACGAGTCGGTTCTCTGTTTAACTGCTCAAGGTAGTTTTCAAATAAAGCACTTAAAAAAATTTCACTGGATTCTTTGTCCCTGCCACCCGTTATGAACGTTTGAGTCTCCCAGTCTGTATCCGGCAAATTAAAATCTCCACCCAGAACTGTAACATAGTGGGGAAATCTACTCGAAATATTTTCCAAATTATCCTTCAGGTGCTCAGCCACAACAGCTGCTGAGCGAGGGGGCCTATAGAGACATCCAATTACCATGTCTGAGCCTGCTTTAACCGTGACCTTCACCCAAATTATCTCACATTTCGGATCTCCGTCAATTTCCTTCGATACTATTGCACTTCTTATCGCTATAAACACGCCTCCCCCTTCACTGTCCAGCCTGTCTCTGCGGTATACATTCCAATCTGAGTTCAGGATTTCATTACTGTTTACGTCTGGTTTCAGCCAACTTTCTGTCCCTAGTACTATATGGGCGTTGTGACCGTTTATTAATGAAAGCAGTTCTGGGACCTTTTTAAAGACGCTCCTGCAGTTTACTATTAGCACATTAATATTGTTATTCCCTGCTGCATTTTGTCTACTCCTACCTTGTCGATAGAAAACAACAGCGGACCTACCACACTGGGGCACTCCAGATGATACCCTCACATCCGATGAACACTCACCATCAAGGACAACGTACTGGGTTCTATTACTTAAGAAGTCTTCGAGACACTCACATATTTGGGAACCAATCCCATATGCTCGTACCTTAGTTAGGAGTCTGCAGTGGGGCACCGAGTCAAACGCTTTCCGGAAGTCAAGGAATATGGTATCCGTCTGATACCCTTCATCCATGGTTCGCAAGATATCATGTGAAAAAAGGGCGAGTTGCGTTTCGCAGGAGCGATGCTTTCTAAAGCCGTGCTGATGCATGGACAGCAACTTCTCTGTCTCAAGGAAATTCATTATATTCGAACTGAGAATATGTTCGAGAATCCTGTAACAAACAGATGCTAATGATATTGGTCCGTAATTTTGAGGATTCGTCCTTCTGCTCTTCTTATATATAGGTGTCACCTGCGCTTTTTTCTAGTCGCTCGGGACTTTACGTTGGGCAAGAGATTCGCGATAAATGCAAGCTAAGTAAGGAGCCAATGCAGCAGAGTATTCTCTGTAAAACCGAATTGGAATCCCATCAGGACCTGGCGATTTATTTATTTTCAACCCATTCAGCTGCTTCACAACCCCAGGGATGTTTATCACTATGTCCTCCATACGGGAATCTGTACGAGACTCAAACGGCGGTATGTTTGTACGATCCTCCTGCGCGAAAGATTTCTCAAATGCTAAATTTAAAATTTCAGCTTTCGTTTTGTTGTCTTCCGTTGCCAGGCCAGACTGATCAGTGAGTGACTGGATGGAAGCCATCGCGCATCGCTCTTTTTACAGCAGTACGAACCTGTACTAACTTTTGCCTGTCCTCATTCTCCCGATCTTTCTTGTACCGCGAGTGCAACTGCCTTTGCTTCCTGAGCATTCTCCGAATTGCGCTGTTAAACCACGGTGGGTCTTTTCCGCCCGTAACCCACTTTTTCGGCACGTACTTGTCCAATGCGTGATTTACAATGTGTTTAAAATTTGCCCATAATTCTTCCACGTCCATCGTACCGCTAACAACTGCATATCTGCTCTTTCTAGTAAGAATACTCTCCTAGCCTTCTTGACCGACTTTTTAACTTTCGTAAACATAGTCGTAATAGCAAAACATCATGATCACTAATCCCTGTCTCAACACTGACACCGTCGATGAGGTCTGGTCTGTTCGTGGCTACCAGATCTAAAATATTTCCATTACGCGTTGGCTGTCGATTCAGGTGCTGAAGACAGTTTTCGGATAATGTGTTCAAAAGTAATCCACACGACGGCTTGTCTCTAGCACCTGTAATGAATCCATAGGCATCCCCGTCTATACTAGGTAGGTTGAAGTCGCCTCCGACTAATATAAGTACATGTATCGCAGATTCCACCAGATCTGATGTGAGGATCGGTTGAGCTTCGTTTTACAGATGCAGAGTTTCCTCGACGTCTCCGATGCTCACGTTGAACAAACTGTGTGTGCATCAGTTAATAAAAAAATCAATATTACGTCTTTCTCACTTGTTTGACCTTTTCTGCTCGCTTCCCGTTCGTAATCTTTCCCGTTCCTAATCCATTATACTGTATATGGAAACATTTCTATACGTTTTTCTTGCATTCACAGCGCCAGATTTGCATCTGGTGGCCTAAATTGGAATTAATTTTTCCAACATAAATTGGTTCCACATTAATGCTTTAGAATATCTGCCAAGATACGCTGCCATACGATACTTACAGCAGACATTGGACCTCTGTAAGTAACTACACATTAATTATAACCACCCAATACAAGGCAGATTTGTTCCAACAGTCAGTGGTGGTACTCAAGTTCAGTGTTGTTGAATATTTGCGACAAGTGTCATCAACATCGCCTTCTGTCAGAAAAGGAAATCGCTAAGCAGCAGCTGTATCAATTGAAGGCCATGGAAGGAAACCAAGACTGAGAAAATATGGAGAAAAGTTTGAAGCCAAATTCTGATTAAAAACAATTAATCTTTATGCACTCTCAGTAACGGCCTTAACTTTATATCTACACATTTAAAATGCTTATAATACCGGGATATGCCACAGTAGTACTACTTCAGACGGTCATCTGATGTGGGGTCTTATGTAAAGTTCAATTTACGAGACTCCTGTAGAGACAGAGGAAGTTCTGTTGGCATGACTTCTGGCCGCTGCACTAGATACTGAAGAGACACCAAGTGGTATGGAGGGTGTGTACCAGAACAAGCTTCGTAGGTACGATTTATCTAACAACGTTGGCGGCCGTCGCTTCGAGCCGCTGTTTTAATGCATCAGTACAGTTCTGTACGTACAGTACGTTGATTGTTTTCCTTTTCTTAAAGTGTTAATACAAACAAATGTACCGAAATGATAATTGGATGTTTCATTATGTTTCCTTACGAATTTTTACCTAACAATTGTACTGCATCACGCCTAATTCAATTCCTCAAACAGAAGTGGATGCGTTAAACATCTGAATTGAAACCGTCGTAAAACGGAAACGATACTTTTCCAGACATGGGCTCCTATTTAAAATATTATGTACTCACTCCCCTCCACAAGTTCCAGAAGTTTTTATCTGAATTTCCGAACACCTCGTATATTTTATTATTGCCCTTGGTTTTCATGGCTAACTGCAAATGTTACATGACGACTTGGATATTTTTTTCCATTGAGTATTCTTCCAGGAGTGAAGTCAGATACCTGAAAGTGAAAAACTACTTAGGTTTTGCACTAAGAGAATATAGTTGATGTCAAAACACTATATAAACAAGGGCATAAATTAATGAAACAATTATGATTTGTCAGTCAGTCAGCTCTAATTAAGGAGAAAAATACAATTGCTTATGACGTTATTACTTACATAATAAAAACATAATGAATAATGCAAACAGGCTCTATTTATCCCCCTATAAATATTGTTTGATGTGTTTGTACGTATAAATTCTCGCTAGCAAATAAATATCGAGGTTTTTAAATGTTATTTCAATTCTCAGCACTTTACCACACAGAATTGATCAAGAATATACGTAATGGAATTTTCTTTGGTCATTAATCAACTTCACTCTTATTAGTTCCTCACTTCCGATATTATATTCCAACTTTTTGTATCACAAATGGTGACTTTAATCTCAGTTCCTGATATATGTTAACGCTAGAATTATATCTCTTCTGTTTTGGATCATAGACTATTGCACCATACTGGTATTATCTTTGACTCGGTGCAGCTGGCGCCATATGAATTTTGGCATATTTACCTGTTTTGCAGTACGTCACTTCAAGGCAATGGTACGTTTAAAATTTATCTCAAATACGTCACTCTTATCATTAAATGTCAGTTAATAACGTCTCAACAGCACAAGCCTTCAAGGTATACACTACTGGCCATTAAAATTGCTACACCAAGAAGAAATGCAGATGATAAACAGGTATTCATTGGACAAGTATATTATATTGGAAGTGACATGTGATTACATTTTCACGCAATTTGGGTGCATAGATCCTGAGAAATCAGCACCCAGAACAACCACCTCTGGCAGTAATAACGGCCTTGATACGCCTGGGCATTGAGTCAGACAGAGCTTGGATGGCGTCTACAGGTACAGCTGCCCATGCAGATTCAACACGATACCACAGTTCATCAAGAGTAGAGCCTGGCGTATTGTGACGAGCCAGTTGCTCGGCCACCATTGACCAGACGTTTTCAATTGGTGAGAGATATGGAGAATGTGCTGGCCAGGGCAGCAGTCGAACATTTTCTGTATCCAGAAAGGCCCATACAGGACCTGCAACATGCGGTCGTGCATTATCCTGCTGAAATGTAAGGTTTCGCAGGGATCGAATGAAGGGTAGAGCCACGGGCCGTAACATATCTGAAATGTAACGTCCACTGTTTGAAGTGCCGTCAATGCGAACAAGAGGTGACCGAGACGTGTAACCAATGGCACCCCACACCATCACGCCGGGTGATACGCCAGTATGGCGATGACGAATACACGCTTCCAATGTGCGTTCACCGCGATGTCGCCAAACACGGATGCGACCATAATGATGTCGTGCGCCCAGGCTCGTCGTTGAGTACACCATCGCAGGCGCTCCAGTCTGTGATGCAGCGTCAAGGGTAACTGCAGCCATGGTCTCCGAGCTGATAGTCCATGCTGCTGCAAACGTCTAACTGTTCGTGCAGATGGTTGTTGTCTTGCAAACGTCCCCATCTGTTGACTCAGAGATCGAGACGTGGCTGCACGACCCGTTCCAGCCATGCGGATAAAATGCCTGTCATCTTGACTGCTAGTGATTCGAGGCCGTTGGGATCCAGCACGGCGTTCCGTGTTATCCTCCTGAACCCACCGATTCCATATTCTGCTAACAGTCATTGGATCTCGACCAACGCGAGCAGCAATCTCGCGATACGATAAACCGCAATCGCGGGAGGCAACAATCCGACCTTTATCAAAGTCGGAAACGTGATGGTACGCGTTTCTCCTCCTTACACGAGGCATCACAACAACGTTTCACCTGGCAACGCCGGTCAACTCCTGTTTGTGTATGAGAAATCGGTTGGAAATTTACCTCATGTCAAAAAAAAATGGCTCTGAGCACTATGGGACTCAACTGCTGAGGTCATTAGTCCCCTAGAACTTAGAACTAATTAAACCGAACTAACCTAAGGACATCACAAACATCCATGCCCGAGGCAGGATTCGAACCTGCGACCGTAGCGGTCTTGCGGCTCCAGGCTGCAGCGCCTTTAACCGCACGGCCACTTCGGCCGGCTACCTCATGTCAGCACGTTGTAGGTGTCGCCACGGGCGCCAACCTTGTGTGAATGCTCTGAAAAGCTAATCATTTGCATATCACAGCATCTACTTCCTGTCTGTTAAATTCCGCGTCTGTAGTTCGTCATCTTCGTGGAGTAGCAATTTTAATGACTAGTAGTGTACCACCATAACTGAGACTTGAGGCGAAATTGTCATGACCATGGTTTACCTTAGTGGATAATGTTGAAGGGTACGGGGTGAGCCGTAGTGCGAAAGTCCCGTGTGGAAACACTGTTCATAGTTAAGAATGATTTTTACTGACGTCAGTACATGACGTAGTGAGGCGACCACCCCTCTTCCTCTTGCCCCTGGTCTTCGCTGATGTATGGGCAGCAGCTTCCACCCTGTCGGCCAACTCATCCCCTGTGATGCTCACTGCAGGCCAGTGGAAGTCCGACAATTTTTAGAGGCCACGGGTGTTTACGTCAGCGGCGTGCTACTTCTCTCGGTGTCGAGAAGTCCACACGGCCTCTCACTCCACTCGCATCACGCTGACAGAGTGCGAAGACGGCTGTGATCACATTGAGACTCGCTGCCATCTGGCAAGAGTCGGATGGTGGCTGGTACTGTGGCGCCAAGTCCCTCTAGGAACTGAGCGTTGGAGGCAGCAGCAGGCTCGGACGGCAGGTCGATGGGGTTGACACAGCAAGTCACGTGAAAGACTTAGAGCTGGTGGCAGGCGCAACCTGGTCTCGAGCCCATGGCTGCTCCTGGCAGAGTCCAGTCGTCCGGCTGTCCGGTGTAGCTCTGGCATCGTGGTGGTGTTGCTGGTTTCCGGCGACAATAAGTGATCCTCGCATCAAAACCTAGAGTTATTTATATGCCTCTGGCGCATTTATTTTACTAAAACCCAACACAGAGTCATGTCGCCCTGATGAGTACATGGATTCGCCGTGCAATCCAATATACTGCTGTGCTCGGCTATCCTGGTTCCGCAAGCCACTTGCGTATTTATTATTGTGACCCACATGTCGTCACACTGGAGGGTACCAGCCTGCGCTCGTTATCTCAGTGCTTCATGCTAGCTTTCACACTACTTCTCTTTGCTTTTGCTAAGGAGTTATCACTTTAATGCAAAGACTAGGCAGTGACACTACACTGCCGCCTCCATGGAGGAAACACACACCCTGGGGTCAGATTATCTATTGCAATTAGTTCTGCCTCTTAATTTGTAATACAAGTACACAACATTAAATTGTTTCCTCTTAATCACTACGAAAATTACTATATTAACCTCTGATCCCATCAGCCTGTCTTCCATCCATCGCTCAGAGGATCCAGTCTGTGTAATTTGAATTGCCGCTGAATGAGGTAGATGCATGGCTCGCCGTCTCAAATGCATAAGAACTAGGCAGAGCAAAATCAGAGTCACCACAGCGCTAGGAATAGCGATACCTAAAGTCACAGTTACCTGACGTCTTCCATCTCAATACTGTTCCGTATGCTGCAGAAATTGCTGTGTGGATCTGCTCCTCATGTGCTGCTACCATCCGACTTAAAGAACAGGCCAGGCTCAGTTCCCAGGCGTCATTAAGGAAGATAAAGTTTTGACTGGACAACATCTCTAGAGCTTCGTCCGGCCAGCCGGCCTCTGTGGCCGAGCGGTTCTAGGCGCTTCAGTCTGAAACCGCGCTACCGGTCGCAGGTTCGAATCCTGCCTCGGGCATGGATGTGTGTGATGTCCTTAGGTTAGTTAGGTTTAAGTAGTTCTAAGTTCTAGGGGACTGATGACCTCTGATGTTAAGTCTCATAGTGCTCAGAGCCATTTGAACCATTTTTCGTCTGGCCGATACAGCTGTGGCTGTGTTACATTCAGCACAGTAACTCCCATCATAGCAGCCGGTAAACGAAAAGTGGGTCCTGCAATTCCACACGTAGTCCCGTTGATTAAGAGTCCAACAGTCCACAACCTTGCAATTCTAGACGCCTTACTCCGTTGAGTTTCCCTTCCTCATAGCAACTAGCAACCAACACCACGTCATTGTACACTGAGTATATCCTATGTAAATCTGCTCGCTGAAAGTATGGTTACGGGTCAGTCAGCTCGTTCTGACAAGATGGTCCCTCTATTTCACCCCTGAAGAGATGCACGATGTAGGTATCCCCATTTGTCAAATCTCACGATTCGGACATATGGTGACTACCTCACTCTCACGTTGCTAGAGCTCACCAACAGTCGTAACCTCAGCTCGAGCCCACTCTTCTGCTAGTAAGTAGCACCCCTTCCTCTCTCACTTCCAGAAATTTCCCAACTGTTGCCAACTTCACTGGGTGGGTGTACACTGTAACACCTAAACACTGATACATCTAACCATGCACTCTAAGTCGTTACACCCACCATAGCACCATGGTACTGAAGTGGAAAATTCTGGCTGCTCGTCGCCACTACTAGCTGCAGTTCCGGTGGTAATTCTCCTTGCACCTTTCTCAGCCATTTCAGATACTACTCAGGCGACAACAGACGGGACCTAACTGCCCATGTAGCACTTGAAGAGCGGCTTCCTGCAAATTCGTTAATTCTACTCATTCAAAAAAAAAAATTGTTCAAATGGCTCTGAGCACTATGGGACTTAAATGCTGAGCTCATCAGTCCCCTAGAACTTAGAACTACTTAAACCTAACTAACCTAAGAACATCACACACATCCACGCCCGAGGCAGGATTCGAACCTGCGAGCGTAGTGGTAGCACGGTTCCAGTCTGCAGCGCCTAGAACCGCTCGGTCACCCAGGCCGGCTCCACTCGTTCGTCTCAGATACTATATCTTAGTGATTGCAATAGCCTCATCAGCGTTAGTCTTGCATTTGGTACTTCCATCTGTGTTTGTACCGTGTCCAAATTCCAGTTCAGAGTACTAGTCGAAGCCGTGGAATAAGCCATGACTTCCTTAGTCACCTGTCGAACCATGCATGTGTTGTTTAACACACTACTCTCCGAGTTCACAATCCGTGCTGTGTGGAATGCCGCTCTATAGTTACTTTATCTGAGTCCGCTAAATTCCTTGCGGCATCTGCTGTCTCGTTCAATTGGCTTCGTTCCTTGCATCTGCTGTCGCAAATATGATTTTCAGTATTCTACCCCCAAAGTCTAATCACACCGTCTTCACTCTTCTGGATTCCTGCGACACCACTTTCATCACCTTCTACATCTGCTCCTATAGTCATGCATATGCCCAGAACAATTTCCTGTGCTCCTTTGAAACATCTCTCAGTCTCGAGCTGCCAACTGCTAACCCTCGCATCCCTGATAACTCCTTCTTCAGCCTCCCAGTTTCGGTCTACAACTCCTAAGCATTAAAAACTAAACCTAATGATCATCTGTGACTGCATAACATTACGTCTGGTTGCCTGGAAAACAAAACTCCTCCGTCCAAGTGACGATCTAGCAGCGCCCTCACTTCACCCCCGGCAAAGACTTACAGCACAACCAAAACTAACGTTCTTCTTCGCCGGCCCTTCTTCTGCACGGCAACCTGCGGACAGATATAATATAACATCCCTCACCTCAGAAGCCTGCTGTCTCTGAACAGCACGTCTTAACACACCAATGATAAAATCTAACCTAAACAAGACTTATTCCCTTATCTAAAACATAAAGAAAAGAAAAATATTCCGAAATTACACAATTACAATACACATGAGTTACTTCCTTGGCCTCAATTGATTCCGAGTATGAGGTATCTGGTCTCCCTCTCCTGTAGCTCATCCTTCCACTTCCTCCACTTTGCCTCTTTCCTCGCCTTCACTAATACCTCTAGTGGATCATGATCGTTGTCCTTGTCGGCAGCTACAACTTCACATTTATGTGTGATGAAGTTTCAGTTACTTGGTACGGGCCCGTCTTCAGCGTTCTCTCTGGAGTATATGGGCTTGACAACGTCACCCACTGACCTACTTTACATCTACATCTAAATGTATATCTACATGGATACTCTGCAAATCATGCTTAAGTGCCTGTCAGATGGTTCATCGAACCAGTTTCACAATAATTCTCTATTATTCCACTCTCTAACAGTGCGTGGAAAAAAGGAACACCTACATCATTTCTTGCGATCTCTTATTTCCCTAATTCTTTTTATGATGATCATTTCTCTCTATGTAGGTCAACAAATATTTTCGCGTTAGGAGGAGAATGTTGATGACTGAAATTACGTGAGAAGATCCTGCCGCAGCGAGAAACGCCTTTGTTTTAATGATGACCACCCCAAATCCTGTATCATGTCCGTGAGACTCTCTCCCCTACTTCTCCATAATACAAAACGTGCTGCTCTTCTTGAACTTTCTCGATATACTGAGGTAATGTTCCCACTCGCGTCACCGCTTCCTCCTGCTTCTCCAGTGCCTTAGTATTTTCTCGCTGGACCTTTCTCCCCATTTAGCGCAAAGTTCTTGAAAACTCAGAGACCATCTCTCTTTTTCTGCCACGTCTCTGGCTAATCGTGTCCAATGGCGATGACACCTTTTTTCCATAAACTATGCCGAATGGAGACAACCCTGTGCTAGTGTGTACTTCGAGGTTGTATGCACTCACTATGAAGAAAAGATATGTGTCCCAATCTGAATGGTTTGCATTCACGTAATAACTATATATCTTTCCAACTGTCCAAGGAACTCATTCTATCCTTCCATTAGCTTTTGGATGAAATGGACTAGTTCACTTTTTTTTTTTTGGTTATCGACATAACTCTTTCATCAGCTCCGACATATAGTTCGTCCCTTGTCTGTAATTATTATCTCTGGCCCATACTAGGGTGACAAGGGGGGTGTCAAGACACGCTGCATTGATGACAAATTTATTCAAGATGGCGGTGATGACGTCATCAAAGATGGCGGAATGTAGACTTGGCAACAGCGCAGGACGTCATGCAAGAAGACGGATTTAGGCGGGAAAATAGGCCAATTGTTCTACGTCCACTAACCTAACCTCCAGAAAAAAATGGCGGCAATTTTGAATTTTGGCGGGAAAATAGCCCAGTTGGTATAGGTCCACTAACGTAAGCCTCCAGAAGAAAAAATTACGGGAAGTTTGAATTCCAACAGGATAATGCATGCAAAACCGCCCTTGTCTTTTATTATTATTGATTATCATTTATAAACATTCATTATCATTTATTATTATTTATTATCAATTATCATTATTTATTATCATTTATTATAATTTATTATTATTGACCTGCCTCCACTAGAAAATTCCCTCCAAATTCAAATTCCAACACGATAATGGCTGCAAAACCTTACTTTTGTTTATTATTATTCATTATTATTCATTATCATTTCTTAACATTTATTATCATTCATTGTCATTTATTATCATTCATTATCATTTATTATCACTCATTATCATTTATTATTATTATTATTGTTATTTATTATTATAGGCCTATGTCCACTAGAAAATTTCGCCAAATTCAAATTCCAACACTATAATGTCTCGAAAACTGTACTTCTATTTATTATTACCATTTATTATTTATTCAAGATGTCCAATTTTCTCGGCGAGAAAGCCATTTTCCTTACATCCATAACAAAAATCTATCACAAGTTCATATCCGAACACCATAATTGATCACACGTACGAACTTTCTCCATCACTTATCTCTTTTCACTGGTAGCCTATTATAATCACATCAAATAATAAACTGCACTTATAGTAACGTAAGTCATGTCCTTTGATTTTGCAGGGGGGAAGGGACTGAAGACTTTATTTCAAGCAGTACCGTCATCACTTGTCCTCCAACACAGTCAGCACACACATCTTTGATATCGCAGTGCAGTCGCCACGACGTCCGCTCTCGAACTGAATTAGTTCAAATCCTCGCCACCCCCTTGCCAGCGCACGGAGACACTGCCGACGCCTGTCACGTGAGGCGGCCGCTCGCGCTGGACTGCCGGTACGCTGGGGGGCGAGCCCAGCGATCGCTCCCACGTCTTAACATGTTTTCGCTGGACACGCTGGAACTTGCCGAGTTTGACGTCACAGCTGTGCCTTGTCTGCTCACCACGTGTATTCGTCGCCTCCGCACGTTTCCCGCCAAAATTGTTTGCCTCAGAGCTGAATCACACAACGGTCGGCCGTTCCCTCCCACACTTTTGGCGCCAAAATTGTTTTCCTGGGCACGTTCAAACCTGTCGATGCCGACCGCTCACAATCCACCACGTGTCCTTGTGCGAGCGAGAATGCAGTGCTACACTTTTGGCGGCAAAGTTTGCTAGACAGTGGAATCCGCCATGACTATATAACAGCACGCTTGATCAGCACTAGAACGCTCGCTAATTGACTCTCTCTCGCACGCACATAATAACTGTACAATCGCATCGCCGCCGCCCCGTTTACGTCACACACCCTCCATACACGCGACGGACATAGTCTTCAGCAAATACCTAAGTACTTAATTACATTTCGATTTTAATCATAATACATAATTGAATTTACAATTTCATATACATATGCAAAGGTGTTCAACTACCAAATTTCAACTACTTTTCGAGGACCAGACAGCCACCTCTTCCTAGGAACCAGTGCCGAGTTTGAATTTTGTCAGTCAAGATAGGTCACTTCTGCTTTCTCTACCAACCTAACAAAATTGTTGGAAAGAGAGGGCACTTGTACCAACCTCAGCCGCCCGACCGCCACTTCCTCCTAGGAACCAGCGCCAAGTTTGAAATCTGCCAGTAAACAAAGCTCACTTGTGCTCCCGCCACCAACCTAAGAAAATTGTTGCAAACGAAGCTCATCACGACTATACTAAGCCACCAGCACTCAAGCTCTTCCTACACGTTTTGGCTAAAAGGACTCACCCTGCACTAGGCCCATGGATGGAGGAACCAATTTACTTTATTTAGGATTGGAGTGTATGTACCACACCGACATGTTCTACACCATACAGGCCTGCAAAACATGCCTACATAACTCATTTATAATGCTCTAGACACACGCTTGCTAGTTAAAAATAGCTCATACCACAGCCTACAGACATGCGAACTGCTCGCAAATAACGCAAAACACTTACATCCAAATAGCCAAACAACTCCTAATTTTCCTCAATAATTTCAGTGCATAGGCTGATGGAAGGAGGAACGAGTGTACTTTATTTATTTGCGACATATTTTTTTGAAACTTTTGCTTCTCATTGGTTTCGATATGTAAGGCTGACCTAAGGCATGTTCTGAACTCCCGTAGTGCACTACACTTGGCAACACAACCACACACATCAAGATATTCATTCCAATCCAGACTTGTAACTCCTCTACAGATAAATTTGTCCAGTTATTTCTCGACTCACTCACAGTCTGACCAGATTGCCGTTATTGCGCAAAAACGGTCAGACTACACTGTGCACCGAGCGGGGTGGCGCAGTGGTTAGACACTGGACTCGCATTCGGGAGGACGACGGTTCAATCCCGCGTCCGGCCATCCTGATTTAGGTTTTCCGTGATTTCCCTAAATCACTCCAGGCAAATGCCGGGATGGTTCCTCTGAAAGGGCACGGCCGACTTCCTTCCCAATCCTTCCCTAATCCGATGCGACCGATGACCACGCTGTCTGGTCTCCTTCCCCAAACCAACCAACCAACTACACTGTGCTGCTCGGGGAAGGAAGGAAGGACTGCACTCTATTTATTTCAAGCCCTTTTATTTAGTAGTGGAGTATATTTGTCACAAAACATCCGCACTGATCCGACTGTGGTCATCTGACACAGCCCACAAACACGTAAACAGCTCCTAATTTCACCACCCAATAGCAAACAGCTTTTAAATAATGCAGTACACAGTATCAGCAGACGAGCTCTGTACTCTTAAACTCTCCAAATAAAGCACAGCACAGTGCACAGACATGCTCGCAAAATAGTGCAACAGAACCGCCCAAACACCCCCAGCTGCCAAACCGATCAAAAGTCTCTGCTCGGCTTCCCCCAAACATGATCTCAACACAGTCGCATTCCCACCAAACACCGGAGAAATTGATACCGCCTATGCGCCTTAGATTACGCTCCAAGACAGGCCCAGGCCGCGCGTGCGCATGCGGTTAGCTGAGGGAGGGCGTTCCAGAGCCTTCACTCAAGTTCAGCTTCCGAGCGCTAGTGACAGCTGACCAGAAAGGGTACTCTTCTCTGACACATGTGAAAGCTGCATTGTTCTTCTCATGTCTACCGCCGGCGTCTCAGGACTGGACCTGCCTTCACGTCTATTGTCAGAATACCGCATAGCTCGTTGACACACACGATTAACGCGGCCGGGAAAACATTTACTACTCGCATGCAGCTGAGATGGTGACGGAAAACCAATCACTCTGACCTGCACTACAGGCGCGTGTAATCATTGATAACACTCTATTTTTTTTCGAACAACTTATTTAACCATACAGTATATCTATCACGCTATCACAAAACACCAACCCAGATGTACCCTGGGCCATGTTGCACAGCCCACAGACACGCACCCAATCAAAATTTCAGTACACACTATAGCAAGCTGCTACTAAATAATTCCTCACACAGATGTGTAGATGCGCTCAGTACTAGTAAACTATCCTAATAACTCAAAGCAGAGCCTGCAGATCCGCTCGCAAAATAACTCAGCAGACGTGCGCGGGTACCCCCCACTCCGCACACTGCCCACAGGATCGTGAAGTCACCCATCCGCCTGATTTCAGACCTCGCACAGCCCCTGCTCGGCTTCCGCAACCGTGAGTTGGCGCGGTCAACACGCTCGTCAGCGGTCAAAGCACACACATACGTCCGTCCAGGACCGCGATCCGTCACAGGACCTGGTCCCATCGGCTGGTGGACCAAACTTCGAGCATAGAATATATCTCCGGACGTAACGCGTGCTTGGTCCACCCGCGAACCCTATCACGGATGCGGCGCATGGTGGATCCGCCTCTCGGACACAGCTCCGGATATATAGTACGCAGCAGATCCACACTCGAATGCTAACTTGGGTATTGTGTACTGTGGATCTGCATTCGAATACAGATTCCTACCTTGTGCGAGGCGGATCCACCTTCAAACACTGCACCGTGCGCGGCATATTGTGGATCCGCATCTGAACACCGCTCTCTATATAACTCGCGGCGGATCCACATTCGAACGTTAACCCTACTCTACCGCCGGTCCTGGGAGCCTTCTGCGAGGTGTGAATGTACATAGAGATACAGAAAACAGAGCAAGTGCTCTCCGAATGTGGAAGTGACTGGATACGCCTTGGTTGAATTTAGAGGCAATTTTAGAACACAGAACGATGACTTACGTCGCGGTCGCATGGATGGATCTCACATAAAATCGGAAGAAATGCGAAGACTGATTAGCGCATAGATATAAACTAACCTAATATACACCGAAATGCGGTGAAAATGAGAACGTACTTGCTTATCTTCTGGTTCGCAGGGGGGAATTTGTACATGGAGTCAAGTATGTGGCAACAAGAGGAATGCAGGAAAACGATGACATCGAAGCGAGCAGAATAAGGAAGGCAGTCAATTTTTTCTCGTTGAGTTCGTATTATAGTGTATGTCTACTGAGGTAGCAGTGATACATGCGAGTTGAATACTGTATTTGATGCTTTTCAGGAGGACAGAGAATCATTCACGTCTAAACTTACTCACATCTGTGTTAAATGATAACAGAGGGTGTACGGGATGATCGATTGAGACCGAGCTGCAACTAGGTACGATTCAAACGTTGACTCATTTATTCTAGAGAAGGACAAGTTGCTGAAGGTAGATTTTTTTCCAAGTATTCTATTTGGATGCTTTAGTCACATGGTATGGCCAGTGTTCCAGTCGTATGCGGCTACGTGTTCGGTATGTGGTTTTAAGCACTGTCTACTTGCGATCGTTAACGGTGAACCCGTCGGTCATCAGAAGACTTCCATCTCATGTGTGATGAAAGTTGACACATTCTTCTAAACGCACTTTGATTTTCGCGATCCCCACCCTGTCGCATGCTTGGTGTAAAATCGATACTTCAGCGTCATGACTAAGTTAGCTGTGGGTATTTGTGAGGGGCTGTAATCATTGTGTACACACTTACCCGACAGACGGGTGTTTACAGAGTTGGTGACGGGATGACTTATAATTTTCACATGTTGGATACTGCTGTTATGTGTATCTGTTTGCTTGTAGGATGTACCGACTGCTAATAACTATCATTTTTATATAGACCTGATGGAGTAATAGTATTATTTCTGACTCGTGATCTGGTGTGATCATTGGGCACTAGACGTGTCCGCAGGGCTATATTGGGCTCGTATCATAGAAAGGAAACGTTTAACGATTGGGGTAGAGATAGCTCAGCGTAGGAGGACCGGGGAGAAGGATGTATGTGTGACAGGACGGAAAAGTAAGCGATCTAAGGTTATCGCCCGTTTTTAAGTGCTGAACGTTGTAGTCTTAGGAGTGTGTGTGTATTTATGTTCTCTCTCTTTCTCTCTCTCTCTCTCTCTCTCTCTCTCTCTCTCCTACCAGAACATTCGATGCACCGATCATGAACTCTAGAACAATACTTTACACATGATAGATCGGATGATTTACTTAAAAATGTATCCAACTACGTTGTGTATAAATATCGCTCCGTTCTTGTTCTTCTTAACTGTATGCTATTAAATTAAGGCACATTGAGATCTGTTACTATAGATAGATATGGTGTGCTAAGCTCCCAGATTTGGTTACATTTCGAGAAATGTGGTGCACATGGAGGGGTTAGGACCAGGGAAGCTCTATTCAGTCAAGAGAGGTGGAGTGTAGCTGTATTCGTCTGCTCGGTTGAGGAATAATTGGGTAGCGATGTTGCGAGGTAAGTTGGTCAATGCCGCGGTGAGGATGGTCTTTTAATGTAAGAAGACTAGATAGCCCTGTGACCGCCATACGCATAGAGATTGATCGAGTACTATGCGCGAGGTCTTAGAAATATGTATAGCGTTGTCTGGTATCATTTGATCGTCTTTATGTGTTAGAGAATTAAGTGTGAATGGACGTGCTGAGCAGTCATCTATGAATGTTCGCAATGATACTTGCAAAGTAGAGGATGTATGGTTTAGCTATGATACTGAAATTAAGAAAACAAGCTGTCACATGATTGGCCAGAGTTTGATTTACTGTAAAATTTTTCTCGATATCAGCTGTGATGGATAATATTACAGTAGATTGGTGGTGTCTTATCCATCGCATCTGTGCATTGGATATGACATAATGATTGACTGACAATGCTTGCTTGAGTTGGGGGACAAATTTTGGTTGATGGACCGCAACTTCCGGGGTTGCTAGCACCGAAAACAGTGATCCCGTACTTGTGTGCAAAAACGACCAATCACTAGAAATGGAACGCAGAGTTATAAACTATACAGTCACTGCGACATATGAGTTTAAATGTAGAGGTGGGCAATCACTTTCAAGGGAAGTCGCTACAATGTCACCAGGCTCTTCTAGTTTCCTTGTGTTGTGGCTGTCCTTTATTTAAAATCATTCAATGTTATGCTATCGACTGTAAGAATGTGATTTACAAGGTGCAAGGTATAGTTTCCTGGAGAGACCGTGCATCGGTCCGTGTTAATGTCTGTTTAGAATCAGACACTGACTTCGAAGTCGCGGCAGAAAGACGAAATGCTCGGCAGTGTGCAAAAGCGTGTTAGGAAACACTGTTTGATCAGGGGGCAGAGGCAGCTTCTCATTCGCTTAGAGTATGGGTGATCAAACTTTAAAGTGGTCTCTGCAGCGTGTGTATATTTAATATGATCTTGTTCACATAGGCATCTGTAGTTTGAGGTGTTGGACTTGGTGAGCTGTTAGGAATTCTTAAATGGTCGCGCTCTGAGTTATTCGGGGAGAGTATTGTGAATTCCGTTTGTCCGCGCTGGAGGTGGATTGCATTGGTACCTTCATGACTTTTTCACTGTTTGATGGTAGGGTGTTGAGGATCTGTTGTACTTGTACCTAGTTTGAGGCGTACAACATTGCACGCATTTCCGGTGAATGGTCAAAACAAGGTCCTGTTGTAGTAATTGAGATCGTTCTGTTTATAGACAGGTTGCAGAGCGTAATAGATATGTCTTTCTCCGACTTAAATTGCAGAGATCAGATGGGTGAATATAAATGCATACTCATTTATGCTTAGAAAGGGAGAATGCTTTTTTATTATTAAGTGAGTTTTGGCAAGAGTGAATATGGTTTTATATATGCGAGTGTTTAAGATTTGTGAGTGGAAATTGTCAGTGAAGGGTGAAGAATGTCGGGTTCGCTGGCTGGTGGAGACACTGTTTACATGTCCTGTTGGAGATGCAAGGGGGAGATAGAGATCTGCGCTATCCAGGAATCCATTTGTGCACTGTATGTCGTTAGACAATAGCTGGAGAGCAGGTATAGGGAGAGCCCACTTCAGCATTCTGGTCCTAGGGGTGAATGGACGGCTGTTTAGATGGACAGGTATGTGGCTTTGACACGCCGCCGGCGGCGCTTGGACACTCGCTTTGTAAGGTGCTATAGGATTAGTTTGAGCATTTAGTACTTGTTTCGGTGGTTATTGGATTAATAACTGTAATATTGAAGGTCATGTCCTCAGTGGGACCGCTGTGTAATTGAGTAAGAGAGTTTACGTATTTGAAGATATGTTTTGCGAATGGTGATGTTAAGCTGATGGCGCAATTTAGCTACCATTGTAAAAAATAGCTGTCTGCTGCTGAAAGAAAGAAAGAAAGGGGTGACCTTGCCCCCAGACCTGATGAGTGAGTTATTAGATAAGAGCAAGGGATAGTTGAATGATGCTATGTGTTCGGATATAGGAGTCTCTAAACGGCGAGGCGAGATTTATTTTATGTGGAAATTTATGCAATCTATACATAGTGATATTCGACCGCTAGTGACAACAGTTAAGAGCGGAAAAACACGTACAAGTCGAGTGCTGTCAGAATGTTGCGGCAATGGTAATAATATTTAATTCAAGGTGGAGGTGGTAAATATGGACCAGGCTTTGAATATTGGTGTGAGTGTCGTATGTGCTTGATGCTCTGTGTAAAAGTTTGACTCTTTAATTGCGTTTGGTATTTCTGGCTGTGTGTAAAAGTAATTTTACTGTTGAAAGTGTGAGAAAGATGAATTGATTGGTGTTTAGATAGAGGCTACGTTTGTAATTCGAAAAGATGGGATGAGAATGGTAAATTGATTGATGGACATGATTTGTGGGGTGATATATGAGTGTCAAGACAGGGTTGAGGACGTTTGCGTATGTTAATGGTGGGACAGGTGTGAGGTTAGGTGAGATGGGAGGTGTAAATCAGATCCTATTTTCTTTTTTAAAAAACGTTGTAAAGTTAGAATAATATTGAGAAGGTTTTAGATGGCTGGTCACGCGACGAGGCAAGAGCAGGGATGTGTAATTACAGGGTTATTACAAATGATTGAAGCGATTTCACAGCTCTACAATAGCTTTATTATTTGAGATATTTTCACAATGCTTTGCACACACATACAAAAACTCAAAAAGTTTTTTTAGCCATTCACAAATGTTCGATATGTGCCCCTTTAGTGATTCGGCAGACATCAAGCCGATAATCAAGTTCCTCCCACACTTGGCGCAGCATGTCCCCATCAATGAGTTCGAAAGCATCGTTGATGCGAGCTCGCAGTTCTGGCACGTTTCTTGGTAGAGGAGGTTTACACACTGAATCTTTCAACCCCACAGAAAGAAATCGCATGGGGTTAAGTCGGGAGAGCGTGGAGGCCATGACATGAATTGCTGATCATGATCTCCACCACGACCGATCCATCGGTTTTCCACTCTCCTGTTTAAGAAATGCCGAACATCATGATGGAAGTGCGGTGGAGCACCATCCTGTTGAAAGATGAAGTCGGCGCTATCGTTCTCCAGTTGTGGCATGAGCCAATTTTCCGCGGGCTACGCGTGAAACTTACCCGCACGCGTTCAACCGTTTCTTCGCTCACTGCAGGCCGACCCGTTGATTTCCCCTTACAGAGGCATCCAGAAGCTTTAAACTGCGCATACCATCGCCGAATGGAGCTAGCAGTTGGTGGATCTTTGTTGAACATCGTCCTGAAGTGTCGTTGCACTGTTATGACTGACTGATGTGAGTGCATTTGAAGCACGACATACGCTTTCTCGGCTCCAGTCGCTATTTTATCTCACTGCGCTCTCGAGCGCTCTGGCGGCAGAAACCTGAAGTGCGGCTTCAGCCGAACAAAACTTTATGAGTTTTTCTACATATCTGTAGTGTGTCGTGACCATATGTCAATGAATGGAGCTACAGTGCATTTATGAAATCGCTTCAATCATTTATAATATCCCTGTATGTTTAGTTAAAGGACTGTGTAATGTAATGTCAGGAGCAACGCGCAGTCTGCTACAGGGTCATAGGAGGTAAAGACATGTGCTGCTATGATGTGTCTAGCGTATAGAGGCTGCGATTTCGAATTATGCTACGTTGAAATAAAGTTGACTTTCACCCGCGTTCGGTGGCCACAGCTCGGGATTGTGACGGGTCGCGGTCCTGGACGGACGTATATGTGTGCTTTGACCGCTGACGAGCGTGTTGACCGCGCCAACTCACGCTTGCGGAAGCCAAGCAGGGCCTGTGCGAGGTCTGAAATCAGACGGATGGGTGACTTCACGATCCTGTGGGCAGTGTGCGGAGTGGGGGGTACCCGCGCACGTCTGCTGAGTTATTTTGCGAGCGGATCTGCAGGCTCTGCTTTGAGTTATTAGGATAGTTTACTAGTACTGAGCGCATCTACACATCTGTGTGAGGAATTATTTAGTAGCAGCTTGCTATAGTGTGTACTGAAATTTTGATTGGGTGCGTGTCTGTGGGCTGTGCAACATGACCCAGGGCACATCTGGGTTGGTGTTTTGTGATAGCGTGATAGATATACTGTATGGTTAAATAAGTTGTTCGAAAAAAAATAGAGTGTTCTCAATGATTACACGCGCCTGCAGTTCAGGTCAGAGTGATTGGTTTTCCGTCACCATCTCGGTTGCATGCGAGTAGTAAATGTTTTCCCGGCCGCATTAATCGTGTGTGTCAACGAGCTATGAGCTATTCTGACAATAGACGTGAAGGCAGGTCGGTCGTTTCGGGGAAGGAGACCAGACAGCGATGTCATCGGTCTCATCGGATTAGGGAAGGACGGGGAAGGAAGTCGGCCGTGCCCTTTGAAAGGAACCATCCCGGCATTTGCCTGTAGCGATTTAGGGAAATCACGGAAAACCTAAATCAGGATGGCCGGACGCGGGATTGAACCGTCGTCCTCCCGAATGCGAGTCCAGTGTCTAACCACTGCGCCACCTCGCTCGGTCGTGAAGGCAGGTCCAGACCTCAGACGCCGGCGGTAGGCACGAGAAGAACAATGCAGCTTTCACATGTGTCGGAGGAGAGTACCCTTTCTGGTCAGCTGTCACTAGTGCTCGGAAGCTGAACTTGAGTGAGGGCTCTGGAACGCCCTCCCCCAGCCAACCGCATGCGCACGCGCGGCCTGGGCCTATCTTGGAGCGTAATCTAAGGCGCATGGGCGATATCATTTTCTCCAGTGTTTGGTGGGAATGTGACTGACTGTGTTGAGGTCATGTTTGGGGGAGGCCGAGCAGAGACTTTGATCGGTTTGGCAGCTGGGGGTGTTTGGGTGCGTCTGTTGCACTATTTTGCGAGCATGTTTGTGCACTGTGCTGTGCTTTATTTGGAGAGTTTAAGAGTACAGAGCTCGTCTGCTGATACTGTGTACTGCATTATTTAAAAGCTGTTTGCTATTGTGTGGTGAAATTAGGTGGTGGTGGTGGTGGTAATTAGCGTTTAACGTCCCGTCGACAACGAGGTCATTAGAGACGGAGCGCAAGCTCGGGTTAGGGAAGGATTGGGAAGGAAATCGGCCGTGCCCTTTCAAAGGAACCATCCCGGCATTTGCCTGAAACAATTTAGGGAAATCACGGAAAACCTAATTCAGGATGGCCGGAGACGGGATTGAACCGTCGTCCTCCCCAATGCGAGTCCAGTGTGCTAACCACTGCGCCACCTCACTCAGTGGTGAAATTAGGAGCTGTTTACGTCAGCCTTACATATCGAAAACAATGAGAAGCAAAAGTTTCAAAAATATATGTCGCAAATAAATGAAGTACACTCGTTCCTCCTTCCATCAGCCTATGCACTGAAATTATTGAGGAAAATCAGCAGTTGTTTCTTTATTTGGACGTAAATGTTTTTCATTATTTACAAGCGGTTCGCATGTCTGTAGGCTGTGGTATGAGTTATTTTTAACTGTTTGCTATTACCAAGCGTGTGTCTAGAGCATTATAAATGAGTTATGTAGGCGTGTTTTGCAGGTCTGTATGGTGTGGAACATGTCGGTGTGATACATACGCTCCTTTCCTAAATAAAGTAAATTGTTCCTCCATCCATGGGCCTAGTGCTGGGTGAGTCCTTTTAGCCAAAACTTTTAGGAAGAGGTTGAGTGCTGGTGGCTTAGTTTAGTCGTGATGGGCTTCGTTTGCAACAATTTTCTTAGGTTGGAGGCGGGAGCGCAAGTGAGCTTTGTTTACTGGCAGATTTCAAACTTGGCGCTGTATCCTAGGAGGAAGTGGCGGTCGGGCGGCTGAGGTTGGTACAAGTGCCCTTTCTTTCCAACAATTTTGTTAGGTTGATAGAGAAAGCAGAAGTGACCTATCTTGACTGACAAAATTCAAACTCGGCACTGGTTCCTAGGAAGAGGTGGCTGTCTGGTCCTCGAAAAGTAGTTGAAATTTGGTAGTTGAACACCTTTGCATACGTATATGAAATTGTATATTGAGTTATTTAATATGATTAAAATCGAAATGTAATTAAGTACTTAGGTATTTACTGAAGACTATGTCCATCGTGTGTATGGAGGGTGTGTGACGTAAGCGAGGCGGCGGCGCTGCGATTGTACAGTTATTATGCGCGTGCGAGAGAGAGTCAATTAGCGAGCGTTCTAGTGCTGATCAAGCGTGCTGTTATATAGTCATGGCGGATTCCACTGTCTAGCAAACTTTGCCGCCAAAAGTGTAGCACTGCATTCTCGCTCGCACAAGGACACGTGGTGGATGGTGAGCGGTCGGCATCGACAGGTTTGAACGTGCCCAGGAAAACAACTTTGGCGCCAAAAGTGTGGGAGGGAACGGCCGACCGTTGTGTGATTCAGCTCTGAGGCAAACAATTTTGGCGGGAAACGTGCGGAGGCGACGAATACACGTGGTGAGCAGACAAGGGACGGCTGTGACGTCAAACTCGGCAAGTTCCAGCGTGTCCAGCGAAAACATGTTAAGACGTGGGAGCGATCGCTGGGCTCGCCCCCCAGCGTACCGGCAGTCCAGCGCGAGCGGCCGCCTCACGTGACAGGCGTCGGCAGTGTCTCCGCGCGCTGGCAATGGGGTGGCGAGGATTTGAACTAATTCAGTTCGAGAGCGGACGTCGTGGCGACTGCACTGCGATATCAAAGATGTGTGTGCTGACTGTGTTGGAGGACAAGTGATGACCGTACTGCTTGAAATAAAGTCTTCAGTCCCTTCTGTGGTGTCCCCGCCAGACACCACACTTGCTAGGTGGTAACCTTTAAATCGGCCGCGGTCCGTTAGTATACGTCGGACCCGCGTGTCGCCACTATCAGTGATTGCAGACTGAGCGCTGGCACACGGCAGGTCTAGAGAGACTTCCTAGCACTCGCCCCAGTTGAACAGCCGACTTTGATAGCGATGGTTCACTGACAAATTATGCTCTCATTTGCCGAGACGATAGTTACCATAGCCTTCAGCTACGTCATTTGCTACGACCTAGCAAGGCGCCATTACCAGTTACTATTGATGCTGTAAAACATGTACTGTCACAAGCGATGTTCACCAATTATGGATTAAAGTTAAGTATTCCAGAAGATACGTACGTTCTTTGCTACTATACATGCCTTGTCCTGTTCCAGACCTCATGCCAGCCTGCGTGAGTTTAAACGCGTGCCTTTCGGCTCCCTCCTAGTGGGTTGGCTGTCTCGCCAATCCACAACACCTTGCCCCCTGCAAAATCAAAGGACGTGACTTACGTTACTATAAGTGCAGTTTATTATTTGATGCGATTATAATAGGCTACCAGTGAAAAGAGATAAGTGATGGAGAAAGTTCGTAGGTGTGATCAATTATGGTGTTCGGATATGTACTTGTGATAGATTTTTGTTATGGATGTAAGGAAAATGGCTTTCTCGCCGAGAAAATTGGACATCTTGAATAAATAATAAATGGTAATAATAAATAGAAGTACAGTTTTCGAGACATTATAGTGTTGGAATTTGAATTTGGCGAAATTTTCTAGTGGACATAGGCCTATAATAATAAATAATAATGATAATAATAAATGATAATGAGTGATATTAAATGATAATGAATGATAATAAATTACAATGAATGATAATAAATGTTAAGAAATGATAATGAATAATAATAAACAAAAGTAAGGTTGGAATTTGAATTTGGAGGGAATTTTCTAGTGGAGGCAGGTCAATAATAATAAATTATAATAAATGATAGTAAATAATGATAATTGATAATAAATAATAATAAATGATAATGAATGTTAATAAATGGTAATCAAGAATAATAAAAGGCAAGTACGGTTTTGCATGCAGTATCCTGTTGGAATTCAAACTTCCCGTAATTTTTTCTTCTGGAGGCTTACTTTAGTGGACCTATACCAATTGGCCTATTTTCCCGCCAAAATTCAAAATTGCCGCCATTTTTTCTGGAGGTTAGGTAAGTGGACGTAGCACAATTGGCCATCTTGGATGATGTCATGCGCTGTTGCCAAGTCTACATGCCGCCATCTTGGATGACGTCACCACCGCCATCTTGATTAAATTTGGTAACAATGCAACGTGTCTTGACACCCCCTTGTCCCACTACTGCCCATAATATCCGCCTATTAACCAATGCCTGCACAACTGTGATTGCCTATTGGTTTGGCATTGGCACCAGCTCCAGGTACCGAGAAAAATGGTCTATCATGGTCAGCACAAAAGAAATATCCGCTGGTGTTCTTTTCAATTGGCCCAACACGTCCACACGAATGAAAGTGAACGATTCTGTTGCTTCTGGAAATTTCTGTAACAGTAGCTCATGGTTTAAATCCGTCCACTGGGCAAAATCCATACCATTTCTGACACAGTAATCACCATTATTCCTACTTCCCTTCCCCCAGCACATTTGTGCTACTCTACGATTCGACGCCGTGCATGCCCCATCGCCTGATAAGAGGTAATCTGCGTCTCAAGTAAAACTTACAGCTTCATTTAGGCTGCCACCATCACTCATGGCAATAAATTCGTTTCTCTACATAATCCATAATGCATGCTAAACCACTGTTGCTTGCCATACTGTCTCTACTCTTCGGCGGCGCTCTGTGCTGCTTGCCATTCTCTAATGTCCTGACAGAGTTCTTGTACTACCGTGATCTTCCTGCTCAGCCCGTTTGCGTTTCCATGTTTATTTCCAGGTTTGTGGATTACTTTGTAAACAAATACACTGAGTTTCAATGCCCGCATCGCCAGTCTACTGTGGATCTTCAAACCTTGTAACAAAACAGCATGATCTGCCACTACCTTGAATTTCCTACTATCCAGATAATGTAAGAAGTATGTTGCATCATACACCAAGCTAAGCATCTCTCTTTCTCCATTGTGGAGAAATTCACTCCAGCTGCGTTCAACTATCTTAATGCAAATGCACAAGATGTTTCTGACGCCTCACTTTATGACTTAAAACTCGCTCAAGATCATGAAAGTCTGGAAAGAGCAACTCGATATTAACACATTTTACAATTTAACAAATGCTCCCTGACGTTTCTCCGACCATTCAAACATAACAACCTTCTTCAACAATTGCGTAAGTAGTTTTGCAATATCCTCAAACCCTCTCAGGAACGTCCTAGACAGGCACAGAAAGAATGCAACGCCTTTATTGCTCCTGGTGCTGGAATATCTTGCACTGCTTTCACTAACTTAGGAACAGTTCTTACACCATCCTTGTTAATGATATGACCTTAATACACTATATGACAAAAAACAAAGGACCATGTAGGAATTATCCGAATGGGATGGCAATCGGAACTTCAGATGTACATGTAAAGATAAACAAGTGCTTACAGTGATTCTTGAAGTTTTCACGGCCAACTGAATATTCTATGAGGTTTCGGGATTGTAGCCGGATCTTGTTGACTTCTTGCCACAATATTTCGGATGGCAACCGTTCAGCCATCTTCAGGTGAGTGTCCGCCACTGGAGTCTGCTAATTCACGGTGTCAGCTTCAAAGCAAAAATTGGCACAGAAAGGCATGTGCATTAGCAGCCGTCACGGGAGCGCCCTCTATCGAAATCCGCGCCCTCTGCAATACTATTCCATCCACAGTGCACAGGTGCATGCGTAAAGGTGAAAGTACATGTCCGCCCTCTGTCGGAATGCGCACTCATGGCGCTAAAAACAAACTCCAGATGTCGTCAGACGTGTCATTATGATTAAAATGTTTTCTCTCAGAGGGTATTAAAGAGTTCACCGAGTCCCACGCCTTGTCCAGTAGAAAGCAGCCATCTCGATTAGTAAGATTTTGTGCTAAACAATTTCCGCAGATTCTTTAATTACTGAATCCCAAAAGGATTTAGCCGGGGCCAAGATTTTTGTGGCAGAGTAATTCATAGAGTGTCCTGTGGTAATACAATTCTTAGCTCCCCCCCTTACCTTTCACCGTCCCACTGACATCACCCATGCCTTTTCCTTTCTCCAGAAGACCAACACTGACGCTGTTGGGCCCACGTTCCTATCAAACTGATTCACCCTCACCGCCCTACGCTTCCTCCACAGGCCTCTCTCCTTAAACTGAGGATTTTCTGGCGATATGTAGATAACACTTTTGTAGTGTGGCCCCATGGTGAAGAACAATTGTCAGGTTTCTTGCAACATCTGAAAGCAATCCACAAGAACATACAGTTGACATTGGAAGTGGCGAAGGTTGGTTGCTTACCGTTTTTGGATGTCTTGTTTAGTAGGAGAGAGGATGAGCCATTTGGGTATTCTGTCTATCATAAGCCTTTACCTGCAAGTGCCGAGCTGCCATCACCCTTCACAAACTACCAGTGCGTTAGAATATTGACACACTGGGCTCATATTGTTTCTGATGACGGCAGCCTTACAAAGTGGCTAGACATCTATAGTCAGTGTTCGAAGGTAATGGTGACTCTCCACATTGCATTAGTACAGCGCTAAGGAGGAAGAAATGTGACCACCCACAACATGAAGAAGGTACGGAACTGATCAAGTCCAGGGCGTTCCTTTCATATGTTGGCAGGATCCTAGGGAAACATCAAGTTAAAGCAATATTTCGGCCACTGGCGAAGATTAGTGCACTTATCGGTTTGGTAAGGGACGATCTGGGTCTGCAGAAGGCTGAAATTTACTAAACTCCTTGCCAGTGTGGCAAAGCCTATGTATGTCAGATGATATGTACAGTACATTAAAGATGTGTTAATGTGAGCACCACACTCGCCTTTCGCAGCCCCAGTAAGTCAGCCGAAGCTAAGCATTTTTTTTTCCTTTATTGTAATTTTATACCCCTGCCCCATATGGGCAGGGGAGGGCTGGCAGCGGCACAGTCCGCCACTCATCAGCTGAGTGGCCTTACAAAAAATATAAAAAGGGGACTCATACATAAAAAGGACGAAAAAAGGGGATATAAAACACAGTAAATGGGGATAATGGAAGTTGAAATATACACTAACACACTCACTGGGAGACAGTTAAGAAAGTCGACATGAAGTTAAAAGAACACAGCAGGCAATTTGTGGGGCACTTAATATACGCTGGAGTCATACACAAGTTAAAAGTCAGTCACAGTATAAAAACACACAGAGTGAGAGACACTTAAAAAACTACTGTAAACGATAGAGTACATACAAAGAATAAAAATCGTTAATAGGGACCTGCCGGGGGATGGGAAACCAGAGAGGAGGAACAAAGAGGGGAGGAAGGTACATGGTGGGAGGAAGAGGAAAAAGGGGGTCAGGGGGTGCACCAACAGGCAGGACAAGGGCAGGTTGGGAGATGAAGGTGGAAGACAAGGCAGGACAGAGAGCAGAAACGCAGAAGGGAGAAGGGGGCACAGAAAGGGAGGGGGTGTAGGAGGGAGGAAAGCTACTCAGGGGAAGGGAAGGGGAGGAGAGAGGGAGCCCTGAGGAGTAGGGGGGAAGGTGGGGTTAGAGTTGGTAGGAGGGGTAGATGTCAGGGCAGTGCTCATCATCCAGGAGGGCTAGGTACTGGGAAAGGAAATGAAGAGTGTGGAGATAAACAGAGGGTGGATACAACAGTAAAGGTACGGCAATGGGCTGGGGGTGAAGAGGAGGGAAGACACCAAGTGGTGTGGGGGATTGAGTCTGAGGACGATGTACAGGGTGTGGATGTGTTTGAGGAAAAGAAGGAGATTGGGGAAGGGGATGTCGTAGAGCAGGGGCGGGCAAACGTTGCACGCGGCTCATGAGCGCGCAGCGCTGCGCGTGTGCTGCTCGCGTGCAATCGTCGACTGGGGCAGTGGCGACAGCTAGCAGGTTGCGGCAGTGTAGTACCAGGCTAAGCTTTGGACGTTGATGCGTAGCGACCACTACTTAGTGAACGTTGTATTGCAAGAACCGGAAAATGCAGAGTGAAACAAGGAAATGGAGAAGTGGAGATTTCCTATCTTTTAAAAAGTAATGGGAGAATCATTTTTTCTCTGTGAAAAAACGTGAAAATTCGAAATGTTTAATATGTGGCAGTATTCTCGCTGGTCAGCGGAAGTTTAGTATTGAAGGCCATTATAACAAATTTCACAAGGACGAGTACAATTTATCGTCGGATTCTGAGCGGATGGGGAAATTGACTGAGTTAAGAAGAACGATCTGACGATACTAGATGAATCTGTCGTAGTTGCTTTGGTTGTGAGAGATTGCGACTTCCTTTCGTCATGTCTCTCATCTAACTGATTTAAAATTTTATGGAGCATTGTTTTCAAGTTTTCAGGACGACAACAATAATAGCCCAGCAGTACGTGCGAGTTATGAGATTGCGCTTAATATAGCGACAGCTGGAAAACCGTTTGCTGAATTAGTAAGTAGCGGTTAAGAGCAAACATCAGTGATGAAAATTTAACTAACTGTTTGCGTTTGTCTGTATGTAGAAATTTTCTTCCACTCCACCTGTGATAATTAAATAAAACGTATCGTAGGTAATAGGTACTCTTTCAAAACACGACATCTTTCAAGCACTCCTACTAACCTTATTTTGTTCCCCTCCACCTGTGATAATTAAATAAAACGTATCGTAGGAAATAGGTACTCTTTCAAACCACGATATCTTTCAAGCACTCCTACTAATCTTATTCCTTCATTCAATAAAGCAAGCTAGGAAACAAAACGCATTGCAGAGGAAGGAGCAGACAGAAGGTATGGTGGGGAGGGGAGATAAGTGGGTGGCCAGCTTGCCCCTGTGTGCACGCAGAACACCTGTTAACTGCACGTGTGCAAGTGCACCACACACGTGCAGGATTCCTGCCCGCCCCTGTCGTAGAGGATTCACGTGGGGGACGGAAGGCAGATACAGAATTCGTGGTGGAGTGCATGGCGTTCCAGGATTTGGAGGCCTTTATAGAATCTGGGAGGGGCAGAAATCCAAGAAACACTGGCATAACAGAGAATGGATCGGATCAAGGATTCATAGGTGTGAAAGATGGTGGAAAGATGCAGTTCCTATGTCTGGCTGGACAAGAATTTCAGGAGACGGAGTCTATTGTGGGCTGTAAATTGGATCTGAAGGAGATGAGGATTCTAGGTGAGGTGACAGTTGAGGGGGAGGCCAAGGTTGGGTTGGGTTGGTTGGGGAAGGAGACCAGACAGCGAGGTCATCAGTCTAATCGGATTAGGGAAAGATGGGGAAGGAAGTCAGGGGATCATCCTGGCATTTGCCTGCAGCGATTTAGAGAAATCACGGAAAACCTAAATCAGGATGGCCGCACGCGCGATTGAACAATCGTCCTCCCGAATGCGAGTCGAGTGTGCTAGCCACTGTGGAGGCCAAGGTATTTCAGGGTAGGAGTGAGGTGGATAGGACGACCATAAATGGTGAGGTAACAGTCATGGAGCTGGAAGGAGTTGGTTGTATGACCTATGATGATTGCCTGGGTCTTGGAAGGGTTGATGTGAAAGAGCCATTGGTGGCACCAGGTGGTGAACCGGTTGAGGTGGGTTTGGAGGGTATAATGGGACCATTGAAGGTTAGGATAAAGGGCTAGGAAGGCTTTGTCATCATAAAATTGATGGAGGTGAACAGGTGGGAGAGGTTTGGGAATATCAGCAGTATACAGGAGATAGAGTAGAGGGGAAAGGACAGAGCCTTGGGGCATGCTGACAGTGGGATAGAAAGTACAGGAGATGGAATTGTGGATACTGACATAGGAGGGACGGTGGGAGAGGACGGAAGCAACGAGATGGAGAGACTGATGGGGAGAGCGTAGATCTGGAGCTTGAAGAGGAGCCCGGGATGCTAGACATGGTTGTAGGCGTTCTGGACGCCGAGGGAAACAAAGATAGTGGAGCAATGTTAGTTAAATTGGAGGGAAAGAAGATTGGTAAGGTTAAGGAGCTGGTCATTGGCTGAGAAGGAGGGCAGGAAGTCACACTGAGTAAGGGGATGGAGGTGGTGCAGGTTAAGGTGGTGATGAATACAATGGGAGAGGATGGACTCAGAGACCTTACTGAACATGGAGTTGAGGCAGATGGGACCACAAGAAGAGGTGTCAGAGGGGGTTTGTTGGGTTTAGGGAACAGCAGGACACGGGAAGTCTTCCACAGGTCAGGGTAAAAGCCAGTGGAGAGGAGGATGTTGTACAGGGTAGCAAGGGCAGCCAGGAATGCTGGGTGTTGGGGGGGGGGGGATTCATTAAGGTGGCCATTGGTGACACAGTTGTGTCCAGGGGCAGTGTTGTGTTTGGAGCAGAGGACGAGTGTGATGTCGCGAGTGGTAATGGGAGTGATTATGTCCGAGGGGGGTTATTAATCCAAGGACTGGAAAAAAGGTGCGAGAGGTGGGACAGAGGAATCTGCATTCAAAGACGGTGGGGAAGAGGGAGTAATCAGAATGGGGATCGTCAGGAATGGATAAGACCTCAGATAGGTGGTTAGCTCTACTAAGGTTGTCAGGGAAGGGGCAGTTTTCATGGAGAAGACGGTAGTGCAGGGCGGCATGGGTACTAGTAAGGCTGTGGAAGCCTGACCAGTACTTGGAGGAGTTGACAGGAAGGATGGAGTTGAGGCGTGTACATGTCTGGCGCCAGTCTCGGTGTTTCTTTGTTGTAAGGGGCTTCCGAATGTATCACTGTAATTGTCGGTGGCGGAGGAGTGTATCCCAGTCATGGGTGCGGAGCAATGAATAGTAGAGCCTGTGAGATTCACAAAGAAGGAGAACGGCCTGTGGAGGTAGTGTAGAGCGGTGAGGGTGAATCAGTTTGGTAGGAATGTGGGCCTCCACAAAGTCAGTGATGGTCTTCTGGAGAAAGGAAAAGGCATGGGTGATGTCGGTGGGACAGTGAAAGGTAAGGGGGCGAGCTAAGAATTGTATTACCACAGGACACTCTATGAATTATTCTGCCACAAATATCTTGGCCCCGGCTAAATCCTTTTGGGATTCAGTAATTAAAGAATCTGTGGAAATTGTCTAGCACAAAATCTTACTAATCGGGACGGCGGCTTTCTACGAGACAAGGCTGGGGACTCGGTGAACTCTCTAACACCCTCTGAGAGAAAACATGTTAATCATAATGACACGTCTGGCGACATCTGAAGTTTGTTTTTAGTGCCATGAGCGCGCATTCCGACAGAGGGCGGACATGTACTTTCACCTTTACGCATGCACCTACATGCTGTGGGTGGAATAATATTTGCAGAGGACGCGGGTTTTGATAGAGGACGCTCTTGTGACGGCCGCCGATGTGCATGCGTAACAGCGCCAATTTTCGCTTTGACACCTACACAGTGAACTAGCAGACTCTGCCTTCACCACCACTCCTCGCGTCCGCTCTGCCCCCCCCCCCCCCACCCCTTTCTCTATGTCCTCCGTCTCCTTTGTTCTTTTCCACTCCTCCCCCCCTTTTTTCCCCTCATCTGTCCGGATCCTCCCCATGCCCCCATCTGCAGCCGTGTCACCTATAGTGCTGTTTCCAGTGAATGTTCAATGTTGTGCATGCCCTGTCACTGTTGCGAACAGCTACCATACTATTGCTTGTTGTGTTTTTTATCTCCTGCGAACAGACACCATACTATCGCCATGTTTTTTAATTGTGCCTATCTACTTACTGTGTGTCTTCATCCACATCGTCAAGCCATGTTTTTACGTTTTAAATTCCGCAAATTTCCGCCATTTTAGTGTTATTGACGAAGTCATCGTTTTATCGCCTTTTTTATATTATTTATCTTACCACTATTTGTTTAACTCTTCTCTCGGCTGTAGAGTAGCGTATTAAGCTGCTGTCAGAGGGGGGGGGGGGGGGGAGGAGGGTAGAATCTAAAATCAATAAAGGAAAAGGAAAAAGAAAAATAAAACTAGCAGACTCCAATGGCCGACACTCGCCTGAGGATGGCTGAACGGTTGCCGGCCAAAATATTGTGGCAATGAGTCAACATGATCCGGCTGCAATCCCGAAATCTCACAAAAAATGATTATAGTGTCAGAAAAATTGGATGACTTATTCGAGAGAAAGAGTTTCACAAATTGAGCAAGCCAATAACATGTTGTTCCGCCTCTGGCCCTCATGCAAGCAGCTATTCGGCTTGGCATTGATTGGTAGAGTTGTTGGACGTCCTTCTGAGCGATACTGTGCCAAATTCTGTCCAAATGGCGCGTTAGATCGTCAAAATCCTGAGCTGGTTGGAGAGCCCTGCCCATAGTGCTCCAAACATTCTCATTTTGGGGAGATCTGGTGACTTTGTCGGACAAGTTATGGTTTGACAAGCACGAAGACAACCAGTAGAAACTCTCGACATGTGCGGGCGGGAGATATCTCGCGAAAATGTAAGTTCTTGGTGGCTTACCATGAAGGCCAAAAAACGGAGCGTAGAATATCATCAATGTACCACTGTGCTGTAACAGTGCAACAGATTACAACCAAAGGGATCTTCTTATGAAAGGAAATGGCACCCTAGGTCGTCTACCCTGATTGTCGGACCATATGACTGTTATGGATGGTCTCCCACCTCTGTCCTTGGTGTCTCCAGACACGTCTTTGCTGGTAATGGGGCTCAGTTTGAAGCAGGACTCATCGCTGAAGACAGTTCTACCCCAGTCAATGGGATTCCTGGCTGAAGACGTGTCTGGGGAAGCCCCAGACAGCTGTGGGATACCAAACTGACTGTCGCCTGCGCTACAGCCCAGCAGCTGGAAGTGATGGCGTGGGATGTCATCCTGGGCTTACATTTCAGAAAGATAATGCCTGCCCGCACATTGTGAGAGCTTCTGCTGATTTTCATTGTGTTCACCAAGCCATACCTTGGCCAGCAAGCTCACCAGATCTTTCAACAAATGAGAACGTTTGGGGCATTATGGGCAGGGCCCTCCTACCAGCTCGGAATTTTGATGATTCAAAGCACTCATTGGACAGAGTTTGGCACGATATCCCTCAGGAAGACATCCAGCAACTTTGTCAATCAGTACCAAGCAGAATAAATGCTTGCATAGGGGCCATTTTTGGAAAAACGTGTTGATGACTTGCTCAATTTGTCAAGCTATTTCTCTTACATAAATCGCCCGATTTTTCTGAAATTGTAACCATGTGTTTCTTTGTACATGTGCATCACATCTACCAATTTCTGTCACATTTGGATAATTCCTTTGTCCGCATATATATTTTTTTAAGGATGCAGTTAACTTCGTCTAGTGCAAAGTGACATTTTTCCATGCTGACTGTCGAATGGGCTTCCTGCAGTCACTTGAACACCTCCTGCAGACTTTGTCTATGATTGTGCATGTCCCCTGAAAAGACGATTCTATCATCTAGATACATTTGTCATTCACACGGTTCCAATCCATTCGGAAGTCCATCCAGCAACCACTGGAATGTTGCAGGTGCATTCTTCAGCCCAAAAGATATCCTTTTGTATTTGTAGAGTCCCCGTGGTACAGAAAAGGCCGTTTTCGGTCTATCCCCAGTAGCCACTTCTAACTGATGGTATTCATTCCTTAAGTTCATAGTCAAAAAGTACTGGCTTTATCCTAGCTTATCTATCGTCACTGTGGTGTCTGGAATTGGGTAAGCACCTTTTGTAATCTTACTACTCAAGTGGCAGTAATAGCAACAAATGCGATACTTCTTTGAGCCATCCATAGACTTCTTGAGCACTATCACAATTTCCACACCCCACAGGCTACTGCTCTCATCTATTATCCCATCAGCCAATTGTTGTTTTATAAAGTCCTCCAAAAGTGATTGCACACACTGCCTTAACTTGGTTGCCATGTGACGGGACATCATCCTCCAACATTACTTTTCCTCAACAGTAGTTGTCGATACCGGTATTATTTTTCGAATTTAAGACAGGTCAGTATTATCTCAACTGCTTTTCTGAAAACTGTCACATAATTTTATACACAATATGTTATATTTCTAGCTGAAATTACTTTATTCTCGATGTTACAATCGATAACTACTAGCTCTAAATGTACATTTAAAATTATTTTTTTAGAAATATTTGAAATTACAAATTTTTTGGCACACTTAAGATTTCTATTATTAATTACGCAATATAGTACTGTTTACTATGTCTATTTATGGATTCACATATGAAATAATAATCAAAATTAATAGAAATTAATCTGTCAAGAGAAATTATAAAGCCTTTGGTACATGGTTATTATCGCACAGTGAAGTAGTAGGAAGCATGCCTCTAATGTGATTGGACGTATTTTTGTATTAAGGGCGAACAACGTAATTCGGCTTTGTAAATGTGAAAATTCAAAAGACTGTATGATATACTACAATGTGACAAAATATATTAACGTAACAACAAAAATTCCGCAACAACAATCTTCAAATTTATTTAGATCAATTCAACCATGAGGACCTAAAATGTGAGAATTTCGGCTTCAAGAATCAGACCCCTAGATAAGAAGAACTGGTGCCAACTCTATACGAAAAGCTAAATAAACTATAAGGTTTTTGTAATCTTTGCTCCTAAAAGAAAGAGACTTTGCTTATTGTGGACAATGACTGTAATTAGGAACGAGGGGGGAGATTGCAGCCTCCAACGAAAAATTCATCACTGTTGATCCCAATGGCCGTGTATCATGACCCCTAACCCATACAAACTGTAACATGGTGAGTTTCAAAGCCTCCTAACTACTAACTTCCTTGAGGCCACTGGTACATGTGCCCTTGTGTCCAACAAAACTTTACATTCCCTACCATCTTATCACACACATTATGCCACATGCCGTCTCTGCATTCATTTTCACTGCATTCTTCTTTACTGTGAACTCCTTCCAGCAGCTCTGGGGTTCCTTCTTGAGTTTAATGGGTGTTTCGTACTACTCAGACCACCTCTCCCATTACCCCTATATCTCTGCCTTGGGCCCATACCACCCTCAGTATTATTTCTATTAAACTGTCTGGAGTCCACACAATCTCTATTTCTACCCCTCTGTGGCTGGTGGATTTCCTTTGTATATGTCTTGCACGACCATAGTTGAAACATCTTACATTGAAACATGCTTCTCTCATCCGTTACACCTATGGAAATATCAGTCTCCTCATACTTGAATGCCAATCTGACTGAAAATTCACATTATACAACTGCTAATATTTCCAGTGATGAAAGCTGTTGAGTAGGGCTGATTTCCCACTTTGTATAAAATATGTCATAATGTTTATTCACAAACTTAGAACCTGACCTTACTTCTGCCGTCAATGATATTTTGAACTATTGATATATCGAGTGACTGAAAATGTGGTTCAGATACCTGCAAACATAACAATGTGGTTACGATCTGTTTTCTAAGCATGTACTCTTATGCTGCTCTGTGTTAATTTGTGTTATGATTCTCAATTTGACACTATCAGTATTTTCACATTTGTTCTATTAATTCAAAATTAAGGCCACAGGAAGGGCATAAGTAAAACATATTACTGACTGTTTGTTCATATGAAATTTTGTCTGTGGGCAAGCGTACCTTTTGTATATCATGTGACAACTGAGGAAGAATCGTTGGAAATATTAATAATACCATTTCACGTAACTTTTTGTCAGTTGGGTTACTGAAACATTAACCTTAGGTCCTGACAAGTAATCGCTTATGCAGGAGAGAACATATTTGTTGATTGTATTGACACAGTTCACTTATTACTTACGACTAATGACAGAGTAACATCTGTAGTGATAATTCGCAGATATCGCGTAAACTGCAGAGATTGCAGAAGTCACAGAAAGCGCAGAAGTCACTGAAATAGCGTAAATTGCAGAAGTAGCAAAAATCGCAGAAACAGCATTAGTGGAGTGCAGAGGGATACATGTTGTGAATTCGTTAACTGCGACTCTGAACTTCGTCAAATCGCTGAATCGTGGTTATCGAAAAGTAGCAGTCACAGAAATCACTGATATCGGAAAATCACAGTTTAGTCCATAGACCACATATGGTTTATGGTTTAGCCCATCCCGACGGTAGTAGGCAATAGTCCTGTGAACTGTATTCCTGTGTATGCAAAGATAATGAAGATACTTCACATGTTACAATGAATGGCATTTCCAGCTGGAATATTTCTGCCGTCAACGACACATCCATATCTCTGGGCTAAGGCTGCGGTCACAGTGGCTCCAATATCGGTGGATTCCGCCGATGACCGACATCGTCTGGAGACGGTCGAACTTTTCAAATCACTATGCGCGTGGTCACACATTAGCCGATCCTATCGCCCGAACGTACAGCCTTCCGACTACAATCGGTGAAATTCAAATCGTTTTGTTTTCTTGTGTCAAATTGACCGATGTTCTCGCACACGAAATATAGAGCGTGAGAAACAGAAAAGTTCAGTCCAAGAAACATTGAGTTTGTGGCATTCTAAGGATGAAAATATCCTAATTGGGACATAGTTCGAAATCTATGGACTGAGATCATAGATTTATTCGAAACCTCAAATAGGCTAAATCTTTATTGGAAATTTTAGGCACAGATTATAGCCTCAAAAATTAATTTGTTCAAATGAAGAGGGTAGCATATCTTATATGCTTATAGCTAATGTACTGGATCTTTTTGGTGCTGGGTTATCATTAGTTGTTTACAAGTTATTATTACTTCTTACTGGCGTTTTATGCCATTAGGGCAGTGAAACTGTTAATATCAAGTGGTTTGCAAATGTGGTGTACGATATGTATTTCCACTTTTAAGTACCTTATGCTACATTTCATGCTTGTCTTTCACTCATGTGCTAAATGACAGTCACTTAAGGTTCATTGATGTACGCCAGCACAACTTTAAATACATACAGCGAAACAGGGTATTTATAACTTGCACTGCAAGGTCACCACGAATTATCTCGAGTAGGTAATAGAACGTTTCTCCAGTCATCTAATATATACATATAACTTGTCCGGTTATTCCAATAACTGAGGACAGAGTGTATAGTACTCACCATGTTCTTTGTGAAATAAGAAAGCCTTCCTAGGTGTGGGATTATAACCTGAAAAAATAATTTAAGTGACAAGTGTGACTTATCTTTTATTTAAAGTTACTGTAGTGGATCTTTCTGGGTTATGGTAGGTGGACATCAGCTGTCTACAAACTATTATTACTGCTCACTGGCGTTTTTTTATGGCAGTAGGGTGGTGATTCTGTTACATGAAGTGCTTTGCAAATGTGGTGTACGTATGTGTTTATACTTTTTAGTGCCTTGGGTGTTCAGAGCATCTTACACTAAATGTTATGTTTGTCTTTCACACGTGCTGTATACTGAATTACAGTCATTCAAGGTTATTTGGCATATGCCAGCACATCATCAAATAAATTCATCAAAACTAATTTCAAGTAGGCTCATGATTCGAGGTCTATTAAAAACTCCAGTTCTCACGTTAAAGATGAAGTTCTGGATCAAGTAAAACCAGAACTGAGAATTTGATATTTGACATATGTAGATTACATATTTCTAATAATTAGGCCTGTACCACGTTCTAAAAAATACAGTTCCAAAGTTTTTGTGTGATATGTTAGATGTTATTTACAATGCTCTAAACACTAACTTAAAATCTAATGTTTTCACTCTTGCACCTGTTCTACGGAATTTTTAATTTTTTATAAACTGAATTTTGAAGCTGTGCAAGTGTACTAAAAGACAGTAAATGTTGATTTCTTTATTAAAAGCAACACTCAATCTGTAATAATACTGCTGCCAGAAATACTGTTACTTCCTTTTTCAGATCCACTGGGTAAGTGTTTAGAGAGCTAATAGAGACATCAATTTTCACCACGTAAATTAACCATTAGTATGCGCTCATGACCTCATTGGCAAAAACTTTACAGACCGAAGTCGCACATCCTGCCACTATAGCGTAATAAACCACAGTCTGAACAAGGTGTTTTGGAGAGATCATTAGTGCAGTGATCCCTGATACTACATATTTTCGTAATACACGAGTATAAATAGGAAGAACATCAATTACGGCCTGTTAATTTCTAAGGTGGTGATCCCTTCTGACGCTAGTCGCTGGTGAGAGAAGGAAAGTGGCATCACAGTGCAAAAGCGTTTTTAACTTTTGTTGCATGGTGTTTTTCCTTACATGTCGCATATTCGTAAAACTTGACTGGTACTTCCAATAATTGAAGATACATTGTACAGCACAGTCTAACGTAATGTTAGCCTGTGGTGTACAGTAGTCGCCACGTTCGTTTCGAGATAGACACGGTTCATTTACGTGCATCTTACAATACTAAAAGCCGCACTGAGTACTCGTCATCAACACAGAGGCTTCGTTGTATCCCGTCCTTAGACTTAAAATAGAACCTACTTCATACACAAAATAGATTCTAATCTAATCTCTTCGACCCATCAAAAGTTGACTAATATGTGCACTTTGGCGACGGCCTCTGACGACCGTTGCCGGCGCCATGCTGGCCGAAGCCTAAGCGAACTGACGCGACACGACATCCAGTGTGAGAGCATCTTGGATTTGCTGTGAAGTGACGTGAATGTCTGATGTGAATCGACCTAAATATATCAGTAACTTTGATTGTTTGTATAGGTGCTCAAGTGAGTTTTTACATTATTTCACTAATTAATTTTTATAATAAAAGGATAAATGGCCCACCATTTCTTCTTGACGATAACGGATGTGACAACCAAAACTTTTCGGTATCCACAGATACAACTACGTTGGCGCTTTCGGTAAGGTAGACTTCGGCCGTAGAGCTATAATCTCTGCAATGTTTACTTACAGACGTACAAGCATATACGAAAGGTTGTTGAAGTGTATATGCATTTCTGCAATTGCGCTTCGTAGAATGTATCAGAAAGTTGAAATCATCATATGAAATAAATGCGCAATGCTGTCGTTTCTGGAGTAATTAAAACTATTGTAACACGGTAAGAGAACGTAACTCTTGTGATTCTAATGTTGACTTATAGAACCATATCAATGCGAAATAAACACATTAGCACGAAGAATAAGAGATCAACAGCAGTGTTATATATAACAATTAGTATTATTGACTTGTTAATGCAACTCCATAAACCTTTCTGTGAGACTGCGGGTAGTGTCCTAACGCAAAATTGAATATGTCGGTAACATTGCTTGTTGTATACAAAATGAAAAGTAACTGCAGAAATAACCATTTGTGCTTCCTGCCTGTAGTTAGCAGTGTAAATTTATTATTGTATGCTTAAAAGCGAACTCGCATTTGAGATAAAAGTTTGTAATGACTCTGCCATTATGTCAAGAAATCGCAAAATGATATTTCTTTCCAAGTTATCATACGTACCCAATTTTATGAAAGTATTAATAATTTCGAATATTTGTTGTAGGTGCAAGACATTTCTTCCGAATTTGCTCGAAGGACGGTTCCTCAGTTACATACAATGTTTTCTCCCAGGACTCAAATTACAAATAAATTTTAAAGTTGCATCTGATCGTTTCAGAGCAGTTACCATATTTGAAACTTAAAGATATTATGTGTATTTTAGCTGTAGTAAGCTGGAGTGTGATATGCACCCACCCCCCACCCTCGGTCTACCCTGAAATCTTTGTTGTTGAGACACCGATTAGTGGCATTGTGTAATGTCAGCTCCATATTTTACTTACTTTTTGTCATAAAAACTAAAACATCAAGGTAAATTCAGAAAACCTCTATCAGATAATGCAAAAGATTGAGTATTTGGTAAAATTTACATGTTGAACCCACCTTGCATGGCATAAACATTAGGTTTCACTACCGCTCAGTTTGTTACCGCAAACAGAGTTTCTGCTTTCAAATTGGTTGGCTTTGCCGACTCGGAACCAAACTGTCACCATCGAACTAAACCTTGACCCTGGGCTGTGCTACGGGTCAGTCTGTCCCCAAAACAGAGATTTCACTGGGGTGGGATTCCAGTACGTAACTATTATGATAATTATTGGGCACACATTACTAAACTGAAATCCAGTTCATCGTTCTTGGCACACAGTGCAGCAGTGGGTCTGACAGTATTCTGTGTAGTAGGAAGTTCTTCTGGCTATACTGCCCCTCTTGTTCACCATTTCATGTCAGTCTCTTGAAATTTGCGATCAGATGTTTCCAGAATGAGATTTTCACTCTGCAGCGGAGTGTGCGCTGACATGAAACTTCCTGGCAGATTAAAACTGTGTGCCGGACCGAGACTCGAATTCGGGACCTTCGCCTTTCGCGGGCAAGTGCTCACCATCTGAGCAACCCAAGCACGACTCACACCCCGTCCTCACAGCTTTACTTCTGCCAGTATCTTGTCTCCTACCTTCCAAACATTACAGAAGCTCTCCTGTTTTGTAGAACACAGAGTGTGACCTCTCTGCTTGCACTCGTAGTGCACAAATTGGGTAACCAAAACTATATTTGATGGTAAGTTTTTGGTCGTCCGTTTAACTTAAGGTGGTGATGGTCCAAGACTTGAAAAGTCTTTGAAATATGCGATTTGTATGTTGTACACATTGGTCAGTTTCTTGAAGCGACATTGGTGAATAACATGTTGCCAATCTCAAAGTGTCAGAATTTTGGTATTTGAGATCGCTTTGCTTATGGGCCATTCAGTAACAGCAATTTACACCATCTACCTCCATATGAGTGTATCCCTGCAATAAGACTTTATGGTTAATCAATTTGAGTTGAACACACCCTAAAATCCAAAAATTGTGCACAGTCAAGGGGAAGTTACAATTCTGACCTCCACAGTTCAGTCCATAGGGTCGACAGAAGCGTGCGATTCCACGCGTCGGCTTTGACCCGTGACGTAAGGGTGTTGTCGTGTGTGACGTCATGACGGCGCGGAGTTTGGTTTGATTGTAGCTGTCTCCAGTTCTGTTTTATCTTATTTTATTTACTTTTCTGATCTGTTCGTTCTATCTCGTGAGATTTTTTTTAAATTTAAAAACACTTATTACTTATTTTAATTATGTTTCCTCGAATTTCTGTTTTAGTTTATTATATTTATCTTTCTGATCTGTTCATTCTATCCCGTGAGATTTTTTTTTTTTTTAAAGACAAAAAACACTAATCAGCCTCTGAAGCATTTTTATCTTCTATGGGTTGCAGGGTTTACGACCCCTGGGGAGGTGGGTGGGTATTCATGCATGGCTGTCTTCACTTACACGTTGTAGCTACGCAAGGTGTCTAAATTTGTTTATATTTAGTTTGCCCCCCACCCAAAACACCCCATTTCCCGCGCTTGTCCCGTTAGTGTCATTAGGCTTCTTGTGGAAAGTGTGTGTGTTTGTTTTTGTTTCCGCCATATTTGTGACGTCATGGGTCAAAGCAGACGGGTGGGATCGGACGCTTCGGTATTTCCCAGTCCATATTGTAAGTACTTCAGTTTGAGATTCAGGCAGGTTAGGTGAGGACCACTTCAGCAAACAGGATGACACTTCTTTCAGTCCACAACCTGCAACTGTTTAATTCCATACTATAAGTTTTTGCTCAGAGGCCTCGGTGATTATCAGATTGTGTGTATAGAGCTTTCTTAGATAGAGCACAGTGGAATTAGTGAAGCATGGTCTCGGCAAAAATTTTTGAAGATTGAACACGGCGATCTTTGTTTTCAATCCAGGTTCTTTTGACAGATTTTTATTGAAGATTCGTTTTTCTATCTTATATTTGCTTCTGACAAGTGGGCATCATAATCTGATTTAATTTGGATTGCTTCTTCATCTGCTATATCATTCTTTAGTTTCACCTTCAACTCATCAGTCATCACAGGTATCATTGGCAGGTTTCTTGAAACCTAAGTTAGTGTGTATTGCAGGGCCAACCAAAAATAAACAATAATTGGAAATAGCATACCTGGAATTCTCCATTCGTTAGCAACATATTGATTCCATCCGTAACATTACCGTAAGGTAATGTGACAACATCTAGCCCATTCGCTGTGTCATTTTCCTAAGTAGATAAGCAAAAACACATTATTATGCAAAACATGATGAATTTTTCTGGGTGCAAATGACACACTGAGTAATAGAGGTGCACCTTTATCGCATGAGAAACATTCCAATTGTGTGAGTTCTATATATTACAGCCACTGATTTTTGTCAGAAGAATGAGCTGCTTGTGTAGTTGTTTTAGGCTCAAAGAGAGCTTGTCATTTTAGCACTGTCAACTGGCAGTAAAGCGTCCAAGTCATTGTTTCCTAAATTATGGAATGTGCATTAAGAGCTTTGTTACTTTCCATTCTAACGAGTAATATCTTTACAATCTGTAATAGCTATCACATACCGACTGAAAGTTCTTGGTTGAAGATGGATTGAGATTGTAGGATAGGACATTAGTTCTTCAATTACTTGAAGTACAAAATTGTTAACCCTAGCTAACTTGTTGAAAAATTGTCTGTTAGCTTCCGTCCAGGGTTCTTTAAGCAATTTTTGATGATTTTTCTTATGTTTCACCATTGTGAGTGGCTAGCATTGTCAAAGCTTCACCTTCCACCGCCAGCAATGAAGGGTGAAGGTCTGACAATGTTAGCAACTCTTGCTAACAAAATGTCAGAAAAAATATGAAACAAACATTGGCCGAAGAACCCGAGACAGAAGCCAAAAGGCAATTTGTCATACTTGAAATATTTGTACATATGCTTACCAGTACTAAATTTAGTGCCAATTCCATGATCCTTTTACTTCTCCCACTAATAGAATCCATTTTGTTCTTAGAGTCTGTCATAAAATGTTGCTCCAAACATCAAAACCTACAGCAAATCTATTTTCAATTTATTAACAACACACATGACAATAAGAAAGTAATATATCACTGAGAGGTAAAATATTGTAACAGTTAGTATGATAAGGAGCATGCGAGAACTACATTCTGGTCAACTGTCATATGATCACATACCATTGTTTAGTGCTGTGTTCTGCTCGCAAACGATAGTATCATATTGCTGAGTTTCTTTTCTGTGAAACATGCACATACAATAGTTTATACTATGAACTTAAGTCTTAAACAAGCCACATGCAATAAAAACCTTAAAAATCTTCATTTACCTCTGATGTCTAGATTTAATTAGTAGAAAATGCATAATTTTACTTGTGGTGTTGGATGCACATGAATGATTTGCATTTTATGCCATTTCTTCCGTTTTTGCTACTGCAGCATATTGGTGTTTCTGTTATTGATATGTGTAAAAATTTGTGTGGTGAAATATTGCTAATGATTTATTCTGAAATGTGTAATGTTGTGTTGGTATCAGACTGGTATGAATTTTTCACGTTTAATGGATGGCTCTTTATTAATTTTTGAGTTTTGCTGCATCTTGGCATTTATATTATTGATGTATATAGTAGTTTGGTGTATTTTATGTTGCAGCTGTTGTTATGGGATCTGTGTAAATTATGTAAATTTTAGTTTTCTGACAGTCTGATCTAAAGTAATTTCCATAAATTACTCAATTTTGATAGACCTGTAGCATAGCCTGAGCTTAGGTTAGGTTGGAAGACAACAGTTTGGTTGTGAGTTGGCAAAGCCAATGAATGTGAAAGTGAAATGCTGGTTGTGTTGAGACTTACCTGTAGCTTAGCCTGTGGTCTAGGTTAGGTTGGAAGGCAGCAGGTTTACTGTGAGTTGCCAAAGCCAGTGAATGTAAATATGAAATGTAGGTTCAGGTGACAGAATGACCTGTAATGTGGCCAAGCATCTATGTAAGTGTGATGTCTCTCAAACTGTTACAGTATTGATCGTGGTGAATGGTAGCAATTTAAGTTCCATTAATACCTTATGTGCTGCAGAGTGTCTTCTGAATGGAGCAGTTTACTAGCGGGTAGAGCTGTCTCATGGAGATTATGTACTGCCAACCCAAAGAAAAATTTTACTGAAAGCATATATATTTTTACAGATATTAACTTTCCATTTTCTGAGCTGACTTTGTCAGTCTTTCATCACCTTAGAAGACAACCATAGATGTTAAAGCTCACTTAGTGCTCTGGTAAGTAGCCAGGAGACATACTGGAACAGAGAAAACACCCTCTTTTGAGGGGACATTTAGATTTCGCTCCATTGTAATTTGAGCTATCACCACCTAATTACTTCAGTACAGGGACCGTTTTCTTATGGAACATGAATGGGTGGTGTTCAGTGGTGTGTGTTGCATGGATTTGTTGGTGGGGGGAGGGGGGGGGGGGGAGCAAGCAGGCAGTTTTCATTGCCTACTTGATTAAGGAATCTGATGATATTTAATGGCCTAACACCAGTTTTCTTCTTCCTGATGTCACTATCCTTTTGAGTTGTCCCTGCTTGGAGTTCTGAGTAAAGGACTATTTTACCTACAGAATATTTTGCCTAAGAGAATGCTGCTATGGTTAAAACCATACACCAGGGCTGCATCTTCTTGGTAAGTGTAATAACTAGTTTACCCTTGCTTTCAGCTGTTATCCACAGTTTACATGTGTCTATCTGGTTTAACACCGTATAAATGACTAAAATGATAGAAAATGAAACACTCTGTCATGAAAGTGTCTTCTGACACCCATTTCATTCTTCCCACCATTTAAGAGACCCATTCCACATCAAGAAAGTGTTTTCACATTGTGAAGGATGATAGAACCTGCTTAATTCAGGTGTGGGTACTGATGTGAGCACCTATGTTACATTTGAAATTTCGATTTGCACTTCAGTTATAGTTATTTTATATGATTTGACAAGAATTCTGCTAATAATTATAAACATAAAACAGATGTGTGAGTATACCTCATGACATACTGGTATTGTGGTGATCCAGGAGAAGAGGCAGTTCATAAAAAGTGCAATAATAGTAGTGTAGGGACATATAGTGCTTTGTAATGACCTAGCGTATTTCAGGTTGCTATGAATCAGGATGGGAGAGAGAAATACTGAGGAAGATGCCAAGACATACAGCGAAACAGTGATAGCATTGACAGATGTTTATTAAATCAGCATTATACATCACTCCATCCTACTTCAAGGGCACGCTGTGTGCTTGCAAATACAGCTGATTAAGGAATGTGCTGATTTCCCAATCACACTGACAATGTCCGTTGTCCCAGGTTATGGTGGCAGCTGCCACGGTGCCCATTGTAAGCCAACAGGCAAATATGAGCACAGTCACCAATGCCTTCCAGTGTTGCATCGGCTAAGTAACCCCCCCCCCCCCCCCATGCGTATTTGTTATCCCCGTGTCTTGTTCTTGGATGTGATAGCTAGATGTCTTGGTGCTGAGCAGCAACTCCCTTCCCAGTCACCCCACCCCGGATTAGACCAGGACAGTGGCCGATGATGTATAGGTGTCTAGGAGGCTGGAAGGGCTCATGTCCCCAAGTCGCATTGTAATCACCTTGCAGTCCTTCAGCTGAAGTCACCTAGAGGAAGGAAGCTGGCCTGGACCCCAGCTTTCTGCATCAGTGAAACTTTCCCCAAGTCCCACAGCCATGCCATAACTCAACGAGTTAATCAATGGACAGGTTGCCAACCAATTTCCATCACCAAGGATTGATATGGTTTATCTAAAACTCAAAAGCACGTCATTCTCTCCAGTTCAAGATGCAAACAGAATGGTGGCATGACTGAATGCTTTGAACCATTAAGCTCAATTATTTATACCCTTCTAGTTTCACTGCTGGTGTAGTCCTACAGGAGGGAGATGAGTAAGTTTGCTACATATTACTTTGTCCTGTTAGCTTTACCTAGCTCATTCTGCTTCGAGCACAGGTTGCTAGGCCCAGGTAAATTTGTGACTCTAAGTTTCTCGGCAGCATGCAAGTGCTCAGAGTGACGAAATATTGCTTCACTCTTGGTCACACTGTGTTGCGGCATTTGCTGAACAATACTGCCAAGTGCCTTACTTGATTAGTACATCGCCCGAGCTGGCTTCTACTGCCATGCTGTGGGGCTGGAATTAAGCTTAAATAACATTTACAGTTTGTGTGCTGAACTTTTTCAGGGTGCAGCGTGCCTCCCCACTTTCAAAAGATTCATCTTGAATCTTCCAAGACAAGTCTTTAATTACAGTTACTCTTGACCAGAAAAAAAAATAAACAGTTCCAACCGTGAGCTGTCCCACATCGATTTCTCCCTTAGCCACTACTAATGTGAGTCTACTCGTAAAGTGCAGTCTCAAAGACCTTACTACAATGCAATCCTTAACCTAATGCTTGTACTATTTAATAAGGTGGTTTTACTTCCATCAACTGTTTCCAGTGCTTATGCCAGCTAACCACTCAACTGGTAAGTGTCGTGTTAGTGGAGCTGCAGTCTGTGTATGTCTGTGTTTATTACAGAAACAAAATATGCAATTATCTAGTAGAAACAAACCACAACTGGTAGGTGAAATGCTTATTGATATACTCTTCTACTAACAATTTTTCTGAAAATTCTGAATGTGTTGTAACGTCCGCTGAATTGAAATTTTCCCCTACTGTGATTCGGAAAATTTATCTAATTACTGCATACATTCAGGGTTGAAGGTGGGATTAAGGTAAGTTAAATTCTGGGTGGATAATAGCCTTAAGCATTAGTGACTCTTCTGTCCAATGCAATGTATTCCACATCAGTGTCATGACAGTTGTACCAGGGAGTGTAGTTGGAAGGCAGAAATTCTTCCTGCCTATCTGACTAGCTGTACCGTTAATGATAATGCTACTACTTTGTAACTCTAACTCTCACAACCCATCAGGTTTCCCTTTTTCATGGCAATTTTCCAGCACAGTTTCCAGCGAGAAGAAAAAGTACAGCCAGTGCCTCCCAACCTTCTAAAAGTAAGCCCGTATGGGCAAGATTTCCTTTTCATAGCTTGTATCATTCATTTTCCATAAAAACATATTCACTTCAAATGTCTACATATCACTCTTTGTTGGTCTATCTAGACTGACAACAATATTCCCTTGAGTGCAGTTCTCCAAATGCACTTCTGGCATAACAACATGAGCTTCCCTAATATCCGAAATCAAAAGTACCTCCTGCTGCAAGTCACCACCTGAGGAAAGAAGCTGTCCGTCACCTCCTCCCTCCTTCCAAAATGATTAGCTAATGACAGATATAAACTAGAATCAAAAACAACAAAACTGGTGCTTTTCATTTATTAAAAACAACAAAAACAATGTGTGTGGTGTCCTTAGGTTATTTAGGTTTAAGTAGTTCTAAGTTCTAGGGAACTGATGACCAAAGATGTTAAGTCCCATAGTGCTCAGAGCCATTTAAACCTTTTTTTACTTCAAAGCGTAAGGCATGTCTTGAGTCTTGAACTGTCTAACCATTAGATGTTCCTTCATTCTCCCTACTGAACGTCTTCATACCAGGCCAGTTGCAGATAATTGTGGTACCACATCCACCATACCCTTAAATGGTTTCACCTGATTGACACACACAACAGAAATTTTGTTAGGAATCTGTACCTTTATGTTATGTGGTGAGAGGATCTCCGTGACCTGATAAGGTCCATGATATTTGATCAGAAATTCTTCACCTTTCCCTTTGGTCTATTTGGATTAGTGACAGATACCCAATGCCCTACACGATGCTGTTGTAGTCTGCCAGGCACCTATTCGGCTGTTTCTGACATTTCTGAGCCTTTGTGTTTGCCTTTTGTACATTTCTCCACACCTCTCATATTGTTCTCACAAACTGCTTCACTGATTCATAATTTGGTCCTAATTTAGGACTTAAAATGTCAAAAGGGGACAGCTTCATTGCCCCATCCACTACCTCAAGTGGTGACATGCCTGTTCCCATATGAATTTCTGATTCGTACACGCGAACGACATGTGGGAGATCGGTACCCATTCGTTATGTCTAATGTTCACGTAAAAGGTTAGCATTTTAAAAGTAGTGTTATGGACATAATCCATCCTGCCATTGGTTTGAAGGTTGAACAAGCTAGTTTGTAACTTCTGAATATGCAACACTTGGCATAGCTTTTTCATAAGTTCTGAAACTGTTTGTACCTTCATCCATGACTAAGGTATCGCACACTCCAAACGCTGGTAACCAACATTTAACTAATGCTTGGGCCACAGTACTGGCATCTTGGTGTGGAACTACTATCATTACCAGAAAGCATGGCAAATGGTCTATGACCACAAGCATGTAGTTATTCCCTCCAGGTGTTCAGTTATATGATCCACAGATGTCGAGTTAAGCATCTGAATTGCCTTTGATGCCTCTGGTAACCTCTGCAGAGGGATTTTCTGTGTGCACAGTACACAGTCTCACATACTGCTTCATGTCGCGCTGCCTATTGCTCCACCAAAACTGTTCTGCAACACACCTATATATTGCTCGTTGGCCACCATGACCTGACAGCACATGGTCATGAGCTTTTTGTAACACTTCCTTTTGAGAAACTGCTGGGATCACATGTGGTCCACATTTCATGACCTTGCCCAACAAATCCTCATGTATGATAAAAATGCAGCTGTGACTTAAAAGCCTAACAAACTTTATCCTCTGCTTGTGCTTGTTGTCATTCTAACACACTCTTGCCTAATATCCTCAACATGGCTACTGTATGACTTACTGTGCCCACATTTGTGTGTTTTCTGCCTGGTTTATGGACAACCTCATCATCAAACTCGCTGAGCTAGAGAGCCCAACATGTTAAGACTAGATGGGTCATTTAGACCAAGCAACCATTTCAGTTACATGTGATCAGCCACAACTTAGTCTCTTGCTATACAAGTAACATCAGATGTATTTAATACCGTATATGACTGCTAACATTTCCTTTTCAGTTGTTGAATAATTATGGTCCACCTTACTTTGCCTTAAAGCATACACTACTGGGTGCTCCCACCCATAAATATCTGACCCAAAATACAGCCAATTGCGTCATTAGAAGCATTGGAAGTGAGGATGAACTCTCTTTAAAATTTGGAAAAAGCAGTACAAGATTCGAAATAAATGCCTCCTTCAATTCCTCAACTGTTAGCTGACAGTCCTTTGTCCACTGAAACTTTATGCCCTTTCGGAATAATCTGTTCAAAGGTTTGGCTATTTTTGTGAAATCCTTAATGAATTTATATAGTAGCTGCACAAACTGACAGACTATATCCGTTTGGGCATCCGTGGTACTGGAATATTTTGAATTGCGTCTGTGAGACAAGACTAATCTAAATAGACTATATGAGTCTTAGGCTTTAACCCTCTTAAAAGCCCATGTAATAAGTGCTGAAAAGCAGCAGGTGCATTTTTTAAAACCAGATGGTGTCTTCTTATCCTGAAACGTCTGCATGGCATGGTAAATGCTGTCCGTGACCTATCCTCAAGTGCTGCTTCTAACTGATGATAACCACTTTTGAGATTTGAGGAAAGATATCAAACAGAATAACGCCTTCTGAGTCCCAGAAGATGTCGCCATGACTTTACCGGTTGAGGATGCGACTTTGAACTTTTTCTTATGAGGAGAGGTGGTGTGGTGCCACTCTACTTGCTTTTGGTATGTTCTATTGTTTAGTTTGCTGTTTCCATCTCCTTTTCGACATTTTTGGTCCCCTTGGGGTTTGACCTTCATTTCCAATGTTTTCCGTTCAGTGTGAGCCATTTGGGGATGAACTTCCAAACTAGTTTCCATGGTGCAGGTTCCTCTCCCCCTCCCCTCCCTTTTTGCCTTGCACCCTGGCCCCTTTCCTGCTAGGTCACCAGCCAGACTGTGTGGTGGGGCTGTTAAGTGCCCACTTGGCTGAGCCCCCTGACAACACAGGGATCACACTGCTAGTACCTGAGCTGTTAATGCCTCGTGTATGCCAAGGAGTCGATGCTCATCACTTTGGGGCATCAGAACTCCCGGCAATGGTCGCTGTGCCAGACGGCCCTTTGCTGTGGTTGGGTGGCGCCCACGGGGTGAGCCCCTGGTCAGAGTGGGTGGTACTAGGGTGGACGCCTTGCACATGAAGCGACAAAAGCATCATCTTGGCCATTTTGTGGCCATCTCTAAGAGTGATAGACGACATGACACTCTTTCTGATCCTTCGACCTTACCCTCCGTGGCCATCCCCTGAGAAGAGGGTCAAGCTCATCAGCTTGGGTTGAAACCTTTCCCTCGGTACCTGGTTTGTACCAGGATAGATGGCGAAAGTTTTGCCACGACCAAGCCTTTGTTTTTTGTGGAGACGATTGAAGATAAGTATGGCAAAATGTTATCCTTGAGTAAAATGTGGTCCGGTTCTTTGCTCGTAAGACATATTCTGCTGCCCAATCTGAAGCCCTGCATTCTTGTGACCATCTTGGTGACATCCCAGTCTCTGTCGCACCCCACCAATCTTTGAACTTGATGCAGGGCATCATTTTCCACTGGTATCTTCTTCTCCAAACTGACGAGGAGCTCTGCGCAAACCTCGAGCAGCGAGGAGTTTGATTTATCTGCCAAGTACGAGGCCCTAAAAACAATTACACCAATACAGGTGCCTTTACCCTGGTCTTTGAGGGGGATACCCTCCCAGAGAAATTCAAGGTGATGGTGTATCGGTGTGATGTGAAACCTTACATTCCACCACCGATGAATTGCTTTAAATGCTTACGGTTTGGACACATGTCGTCCTGCTGCACCCGTGATCCCCTCTGTGATGAATGTGGGTGCCCCCTCCATGAGGGGAGTGCCTGTGCTCACCAACCAGTGTGCGTAAATTGTAGTGCACTGCATCCTCCACGCTCACCAGCATGCCCAGTGTATGTGAAAGAAGGATGGATTCAAGAGTACAAGACCTTAGATCGACTTACCTACACTGAGGGTTGTCAAAAGTATGACCAGCTCCATCCCGTGCCTATAACTTCTACTTTTGCATCAGTTACGTCCATTCCCCCTGCTACCCCCTCCTCTTCCCAGCCCCGCCCCATTCGCCCCACACCTTCCCACTCCCCTTCAGGTGCTGCTCCCCCTCCCCCGCCGGAGAAGTGCTCCCCTTCTTTGGCAGCCGCTGGTGCTGGAGCTCCCTCCCAGGACTCCTCTTCCGGCCCCCCCCCCCCCCCCCCCCCCCCTGAAAGGCAATCTGCAACTCCACATCTGCTGCGTGATCCACTGCTGGTGGGCACCAACATTGTCAGGTGTAATTCCGTGCCCGACCTCACTTCTCTTCCTTCACAAGAGAAGAAGCAGAAACACAAGAACAAGAACAAGGGCAAGGCTCCTCTGGTACCCCTGAGGTGCTGCCTTCCCCTCCTCCAGCCAATGAACCAACAGTCTGACCCCACCTGTATGGACATTACCCCATCCTTATCGGTGATGGATGCCAATTCGGCGGCGTGATTGGCTCCTGTCCATTCACTTCCCATTTGGACTCCAGCTTGATAATCCTCCATTGGAACTGTAATGGATATTTTTGTCACCTCCTGGAGTTGCAGCCCCTTCTTTCCTCCCACTCTGCTGCTTGCATTGCTCTCCAGGAGACCCATTTTGTCAATTCTTACTCACCCATTGTGTGTGGGTTCCTTTCTTTCTGTCAGAACCGAATTGGCCCCTTGCGGGCTTCTGGTGGTGTTTGCACCTTGGTCCGTAAGGACATTGGTAGTAAATGGATTCCCCTCCATAGCACTCTGGAAGCAATTGCTTTCAGGGTCCATCTGCTCACTCCAACCATAATCTGTAGTCCCTACCTCCTGCCTGACAGGCTGCCCACATCCCTTGCCCTAACCACCCTTCTTCAACAACTTCCTTCTCCTTTCCTGCTTCTAGGGGTTTTAATGCCCACAATCCTCTTTGGGGTAGTCACACAACTGCTGCCCTGGGGACGACAGTTGAAGCTGTTGTGGCAGGACTTGACCTCTATTTACTAAACACTGGTGCTCCCACACACTTTAGTGTTGCACACGGCACTTTCTCTGCCATTGACCTCTCCATCTGCACTCCCGGCCTTCTTCCCTCCATTCAGTGGGATGTCCACGATGACTTATGTGAGAGTGATCATTACCCAATTGTTTTGACCTTCCTTCAGTGTATCTCGCTCCGTCACCCTCCCAGGTGGACCTTCTCTAAAGCTGATTGGGGTGCCTTCTCCTCTGCTACCATCCCCCCTGTACTACCACACAGCAGTATTAATGAGTCTGTACAGACTTTGACTGCTGCCATTCTTTCTGCAGCTGTTTCAGCCATCCCTTCTTCCTTGGGTTCCCCCCGTCAGAAGATGGTCCCTTGGTGGACTCCAGAAATTACTGCGGCCATAAAAGACTGCCGCCGTGCCCTTCAACACTTCAAGCGGCACCCTTCTACTGCTCTCCTTCTGGTCTTTAAACGATTCTGTGCCTGGGCCTGTTATCTCATCAAATTTCAGAAACGGATTTGCTTGTAACAATATGTGGCTGCCATAGGACCGCACACCCCCTCTTCCCAAGTCTGGGCGAAACTCAGGCGAATTTTTGGCCATCGTCCTCCCACCGTCATTGCTGGAATTTCTGTGCATGGTGTTGTCCTTACCCATCCGGACTTTGTTGCAGAGCATTTCACTCAACGCTTTGCCCAAGCCTCTGCATCGACTCAGTATCTGCCCACATTCCTCCTCCTGAAAGGGTGCTCGGAACGACTGCCTTTGTCTCTTGTTCCCTGCTACTTGGAGCCTTATAATGCCCGTTTAGTGAGTGGGAATTCACCAGCGTCCTTTGTCCCGACATGGCTCCTGGACCGGACTGGATCGGATACATAACGAAATTCTCCAACACTTATCGGTGGCTGGCCACTGTCGTATACTGACCCTTTTCAACAGTCTGTGGAGTGAGGGGTTATTTTCTATCCAGTGGCAGGAAAGCATTGTTATTCCGGTGTTGAAGCCTGGGAAACTGCCTCTTCAGTTGGATAGCTGCCGTCCAATTAGCCTTACCCACATCCTCCTCAAGCTCCTTGAACACGGGGTGAATCGGCGGCTGTTCTGGATCCTTGAATCCCACGACCTTTTGTCATCAACTTAAGGTGGTTTTTGCTGTGGTCACTGTATGGTGGATAACCCGGTCGGCTTTTGCCCATCGGCAACACCTCATTGCAGTCTCCTTTGACCTGCATAAAGCCTATGACACCACCTGGCGCCACCACATACTCACCACCCTTTGCGAATGGGGCTTTGTGGTGTTCTGCCTGTTTTTATCCGTAACTTTCTTTCTTGTTGCTCTTTCCGGGTCTAAGTTGGTTCCTCCTACAGCACTTCCCATCGGCAAGAAAATGGAGTTCCACAGGGTTTCCGTGCTGAGTGTCACTCTCTTTCTCTTAGCCATTAATGGACTGGTGGCAGCTGCTGGGCCGACAGTGTCCCCCTCTTTGTATACTGATGATTTTTGTATCTATGTCACTTCCTCCATCATGGGCACTGCAGACTGCCGTCTACAGGGGGCAATCTACCGGGGGCACGATCTTGGGCTCTCTCCCATGGTTTTCAGTTTTCGGTGGTCAAGTTGTGTGTTCTGCATTTCTGCTATTGCTGTACAGTCCATCCCCGTCCAGACCTGTTCATCGATGGCCAATCCCTCGAGGTGGTGGACACCCATATCTTCTTGGGTCTGGTCTTTGATGCCCGGTTGACATGGCTCCCTCCTCTTCATCAGGTGAAGACGACGTGCTGGTTACATCTCAGTGTTCTTAGGAGTCTGTGCAATACCACCTGGGGAGCAGACTGCTCTATTCTACTGCGATTGTACAAAGTGCTGGTCCAGTCTTGTTTAGAATACGAGAGTCCTGTCTATGGTTCTGCGTCATCTTCGACATTGCAGATTCTAGACCCCATCCACCATTGTGGGGTATGACTTGCGACTGGTGCCTTCCAGACTAGCCTCGTAATTAGCCTTCTCGCAGAGGCGGGGATTCCACCGCTGCGAGTTTTGCACCAACAACAGCTGATGTCTTACACGCTCCGCATTCGCTGCACCCCAAAGCACCCTAATTATGGACTCCTTTATCCAGACACGGAGATCAACCGCCCATGGCGGCGGCCACGATGTGGGATTGTCATGGCTGCCCGCATTCAGTCGCTCTTTCCTGAGTTCCAGCACTTCCCTTTACCGCCTCTTTTCTCCACTTGTGCACATACCCCTCCGTGGGGTGTCTCTCAGCCACAGCTCTGTCTTGATCTCTCCATCAGTTCAAAGGATTCTGTCCTTCCGGAGGCCCTTCACCTCCAATTCTACTGTCTCCTCTGTTCATTCCAGGGTTCAGAAGTGATTTATATTGATGGCTCCATGGTTGCTGGTCACACTGGTTTGCTTACACCTATGCAAGACACACGGAACTTTGTTCCTTGCCAGATGGTTGTAGTGTTTTTACTGCAGAATTGGTAGCCATCTTGCACACACTGGACCATGTCCGTTTCTGCTCAGGACTGTCGTTCACTATCTCTAGTGACTTGTTGAGCAGTTTGCAAGCTTCCTTCGCCACCTGTTGGTCATAGCTATCCAAGACTCCCTTTCTCTCCTTGATCAACGTTGATGCTCGGTGGTTTACATTTGGACCCCAGGCCACATTGGGATCCCTGGCAATGAACTTGCCGATCGACTGGCTAAAGTAGCTACTAACAGGCCATCTCTTGCTATTGGCATTCCAGAAATAGACCTTTATTCGGCAGTACATCATCAGGTTTTGGGATTTTGGAATGCAGAATGACACACTCTTTCTTCGCCAAACAAGCTCAGGGGAATAAAGGATTCTACAACTATGTGGCGGTTCTCCTTACGGGTCTCTCATAAGGCCTCTGTCATCCTTTGCCAGCTCTGGATTGGCCATACTTGGTGACTCACAGTTATCTCCTCCATTGTGAGGACCCCACGCTCTGTTATTGTGGATCAGTGTTGACTGTGGTTCACCTCTTTCTGGACTGTCCCAGCTTAACCGCCCTGTGACGGACTCTTAGCTTTCTTGACTCGCTGCCCCTGGCGTTAGCTGACAATGCCTCAGGGGCTGATCTTGTTTTACGGTTTCTTTGTGATGGAGGTTTTTATCGCTTTATTTAAGGGTGGGAGATTCAACCTTATCGGTGGGTGGAGGGGATGGCAGGCCGTCTTGCTGTCCCCTTCACCCTGATTGGACTGGCTTCGACTGGGCTTGGTGGTTCACCCCTGCCCTCTGCCTTCCCATTCCTTTCCTTATGGGGTCTGTTTTATCCTGAGTGTCTATCTTGTCTACCTGTGCTTCTTCCTTCATGTCCCTGTCATTAATCACTTTCTTTCCCTCCTCTCTTCTTCTGCCTTCTTCCTTCCTTCTCTGTCGATAGTTTGTAATTTTATGTCCATTGTAGTTCCCTCTTATAGTGTGAGGTTTTATCAGTTTTAGTTATTCCAAGGTCAGAAGGACTGATGACCATGTAGTTTTGTCCCTTCTCCAATCCACCCAACCAACCATATTGTTTGACAAAAAATTGTCACAATAATTCTTGTAGCACACAAGCAATTCTGCACAGATTGTCCTTTGTTGCTCTGTATGGTCTTCTGTTAGGTGGTGAGGAAGCCAGCAGGCACACAAGTTTGGGTATCCCAGTTGGTGGACAAGTGTGTCAGCACTACCACCAAATACGTCCAATTGTGCAATGAGGTGTTTGATTGTGATCATTTGATCACCTCAGGTGAGTGTGTTCACACATTCCAACATTTCAGAAGTCACAGCTGTGGGCAGGTAGCCAGCATGCAGGAGATAGACAAGTTTGCGCAACCTAGTTGCAATGGTGACTGATGCCTCAACCAATGACTCACCATGCATTTGCTCACTGGTAGGTCTCTGTAGACAATCTGCAAGTGCCTAAGAATATCTGTGATGCTATTGTTTTCCCCTAAAAGAAACTCAGTGACAGTTCTCTGCTTGGAATGCACCTCCATTACAGATGCTATTTTGAAGGATGTGTATATTGCTTCCACTTACCAGAAGCTCATGAAACTGTAGGTGGCTGAAGTGGGAATATTTCATGATGTTGCACAACAAATATGACATTTTTTCAACTGAAATTGGGTGAAAATAAAATGTGTTGCATTAATTATTGAATGCCCCTCATATTACTTGTCCTGTCAGCTTTTTCTAGCTCACTCTGCCCTGAGTATGGTTTGCTAGGCCCAGTTAAATTTGCAGTGTGTGTGTTTCTCAGTAGCATGCAATGACTCCGAGTTACAAAATATTACGTCACTCTTGGTCACACTGCGCTATGGTGTTCACTGTTCTACGCACCTCACCTGCGCCCATTATAGCAAACCCATCTGTCCAGTGGCGTAGTTGAATAGGGCATCACCCGAACTGGGCCCTGCTGAGAGGCTGCAGCTGGAGTTAAACTTTAAAAAATTTACAATTCATGCACTGAACATTTTTTAGGCCCAGCAGCTTGTTAGAGTATGTTTGTAGTTATATGTTAAATGGGAATTTCCAGTAAATTTTGCCTCCCTCTGTTTGGAAAGATACTTATTAGATTACTGGAAACTTAATAAGTAAAGCATTTCAGAAATTTGACTTTCCTTTGAGAGAGTCATGGGTTACGTCATTACATTTTATTGTGCAAATGACCCATGGAAAATGAAACTAACAACATCCAGTTGGTAGCAAGATTTCAGACACTTAACCTCTGTGGTTTCTACCCACCTGTAAATAGGCTGATCTGCTTTTGTACAGGTGTTGTGAATAGCAAAGATATAACAAAATAGGGCTTCAGGAAGCTAGAAACGGATTTCTATGACATCACCAGGGTTAAAAATACTGCATAAAGAGTGATTGCCGAGGTGGTGGAAAAACTGTCATTTTGTAGATTGTAATGAGATGGCACTGAGAGAAGACATTTACATAAGTTTTGGTATGTTGCACAAAACTGTGATCTACATTTGTATAACGGATGAAAAACACTGTCTCTGTCACTGTTTGTTGTCATTAATGATAAGTTTTGATGTAGCCAGCAGATCATCTTCAGATTCAGTGTTGCAAGTTGCAGTTTGTCATTAGCAGTAAAAATGACACCACTACTAATAAATTGCAACTTGCAGCACCAGACCTGAAGGTAATCTGCTAGTGAGATTGAAATCTGTGATCATTAAAAAATCCACACGTATCCAGATGGTATTTTCCATTCATTTGCTGTAAGATACCCTCCTATGTGTAAGTCTGAGTGCACTGTTACTACTTCCACTTGGTCAGCTATATGGCATTGATGTTAATAGCAACACGCAAAAAAATGTTGAGCTTTTGAACAGCAATGAGTTAGTGGCTTTGGCTTCAATCCAAATGCATCAGCGTGTGTCCTCAAGAAAAACATAAATATATGTAAGAACTCAATGTAGTGAATGAAAAAACTGTAGGTCCAAGCACATGACAACCATGAACTAAGTCTCTTCCCCTTCACAACACTATTTGCTTTTACTATTAAGGAATTGGAGAAAACTGATATGTTGACATGGATGTAGCCACGAAATAATGCTGTGTTCAGTCATGTTTGCTTGTGCAGTTACAGGAAACAAGCCACCCTGTGCAAATCATTATCAAACCCTACAGGCCAGAACATTATGCAACCAACCATATTATCTAAGCTAAAAGATGGAGAACCAGCTACTGCCTTCTGAACTTATTTCAGTACAACTATTCTAGAAAACAGAACACAGAGGAAATATGGTCCAGAATTTGTATCCTCTAGTGCCTGCTTCTCAATTCAGCTGCACTTAATACACTAAATGATCTTTGAAAGTTGATACTGTTTGATCATTTAGACAGCTAATGGTACAGAATTGATCATTTAACAGACATAATCTATCAAACCATTGAAATTTATGCTCCCAAAGCCTTTGGTCTTGTTTAAAAAGTGGTTCATCCTGCACTGGAATAAGGGCAGTCACTCTGTAATCATGGTGGACAAGAAATACTGTGAAGCTCAAAGCCCACATCTGTAGTGGAAAATCTCATGGCATTTAAGATCACAGGAGAAAAATTCCACTGTATTGTTAAAGAGGAATGGGAGACATCATGAGAGGAGTTCCTGTATGTGTTCCATATATGTAATGTGGAGGCATTTTGGAGGAAAAAGCCATGGAAAGGTAAGATGGTATCATGTGTCAGCTATACTGAATGGAAATTCTTGCAGACAGTTTTGAAAGGCACTGTACAGTAAATGGCAAAATATTTCATCATAATTATCCTAAAAATGACTTACCGATGGGGACAATTAGGACTTTCACTCCACTAACAATCTTACAATAGCTCTTCACTTTTATAAGCAGGGACTGTTTGTGGCATATTTAAGGGGCCCTCACGTGTACAATAATATTGTCAAACTATCAGTCTGAGAGCATGTATTTACATTTTGTCAATACTAGAAATATTAATGAACAATTTGACAGCACTGAAAATATTCACTATTGTCAGTACATTGATGTGTAACATCAAGTATTGACAGTTTGACAATATTCTCCTTTCACATATTGCCAGAGCTTCATGGATCAGCCATATGCCATTAGTGTACTCTGTTTGTTTTCATTTCGCTTTTTTGCATATCGTACCTCAGATTCAATTTTTCAAGTAGTCCTGTAACACAAAACAATTTTAATAGACCAATGTGAGGGTAATCGTTGTATGTAACATTTCAGGATGGTCAACAGAAGATTCTCTGTGGCAGTGCTTACCTTATTAATTTGAAAATCTAGTTTGGATTGGTGAATTACATGAATTTGGGAAAACAATTCTGCTGCGAAAAGTAGGTACAACATATACCTGCAGCGGCTAGTAGGAGGGCTCCAAAATACTTGTCAGTTTCAGCAAATTATTATAAAATGTAAAAGAAAGTTTTACATTAATTTCCAAAACATATTCTTGCCAGGCAGATATATCTGCTTCGCAGGTTTACGTAAAATTTTACTAATTGTGATTGCTGATATACAGAACTAAACTTCGAGAATTCTTCCTGTCACCAGAAGTGTCAAAGTTATTCCTAATCTCTTGTCAACTGTGATTCCCTCTCTCATTAACATATTTTGTGTGTCTATTTTATCCAGTAACAACATTAATTACTTGTACGCTACAGGACTCGTAGGAAAATATTTTTTATGAAATCTTTCGGGTTCCCAGTCCGTGTTTTTGATTTGTCAGTAGTGTAACATGAGACAAACCGCTCCTTTTTTTTCCCAACCATTCTCAGACGCATTTCCTCTTTTCCACTGTCTTCTGTTGTGGGCACACCATGGCTAATGTAACTGCAGCACTCTCTTTTTTTTGGGTGTCACACGGGGCTAAATCGGGTGAATAAGGCGGGTAGTCTGTCACGGTGATTGAGCTTCGGGCTAAAAACTCGCGCACAGCGAGTGACATGTGAGCGGGCGCATTATTCGTGATAAGGGATCCACCTGCCCCCTTGTGCCAACTCCAGTCAAACTCGGGCCACACGAACTCTGAGACGTGTCAGAACTTCAACGTAAAAATTTCCATTCACTCTCTGGCCGGGAGGGACAAATTCCTTGTGAACAATGCCCCTAGAATTGAAGAAAACAATCAACATTGTCTTCACATTGGACCTTGATTTTCGCGACTTTTTTGTTCTTGGTTCTCCTGCTAGTTTCCATTCCTTGCTTTGAGATTTGAGCTCCACATCGAAGTCGTAAAACCAGGACTCATCTCCAGTGATGACTCGGTTGAGAAAGTTCCCTCGTTCCTCTGCTTCCAACCAATCCTCACAGCACTCAACCCCCTTTGCTTTCTGTTCTGGTGTCAAGAGCTTCAGTACGATATCGCACACAATTTCTTCATTTCAAGTTTTTGTGTCAGGACTTCATGAACGATTGTTTTGGGGATTGACAGCTCGTCAGCAATCATTCTGATTGTCAATCTACGGTCTTTAAGAACACAAGCCCGAATTCATTCAACATTTGCATCAGAACTCTATTTAGATGGGCGTCCTGGGTGAGGGTCATCGTTCACTTCTTCTCGGCCATCCTGGAACCTTTTTAACCACTTGTTCACGATTGGCTCCTTCAGAGAATTGTCTCCGTAAACCTGTTTCAAACACTCAAAAATCTCATGGCCATTCTTGCCTACCTTTGCAAGAAACTTGATGTTGACGTGCTGTTCCTCAATCAGAGAGAGCTCCATGCCGACGGCAGGTGCAAAATGGTAACTGGCAACAAGCTGCCGCACACTCCCACCTTCACACAGAGTGCTCAGACTCGAACTGAGCGTTGATGGGATTGATTACAGCAGTAGTCCCACCTGGCGGTGACTGCAACCTGTAACATAGAAGACATTATTCAACTTTTATACGTATTTTCCGGACAAACCTCGTATATTCATTATGAATATCAGGTGGTAACCCAACTTGAATAAAGGAGTTTAATGTTCCCTGTGGTCAAACTGACAAGTCCAAATTGTTCACTGTTGTGTATAGGGTATGAGTGTAGATGTTCTTTCCATGCTGATGTAAAATAACTCAGTTGTCATAGAAAGTTTGTGATCATTGTCTAGAAAGAATTTCTCAGCAAACATAATACTGACACAGAAGTTGGCTGCTGCTCATAACTGCTGGTTATTATGTAGTTATATACCATGTAATGAAACTACGTTATACTATATTTATAGGTGAACAAATTTTAACATTAGAAATTACAAACGTTGTTGCTAATAGAAATAATGGCACATGGAGACATGCAACTTATCACCCAGTAGTAAAACTTTATTCAGAAGAAGTCAAGCAAGTGTATTTCTTTTCTTTTTTTACCACAGCTGTAATACTTACGTGAAATGACACGGAAACGACTCGACTTCATCTGATGTGACTGTAATTGGGTGTTATCCTCTTGGTTGTTATGAAGGTGAATATTAATTTTTTTAACCTTTCATTACACTGTTAGCTACTTAAAACATTACATTTATTTTGCTCTTATTGGTGATTTGGTCTTGTAGGATTACATGTGCAGTTTGACAAGTGAAGTGTAGTTGTGAGGCCACACTGTGAATATTGTTTATTATTTAATAGTCCAGTTAATCATATTAGCATTTAAAATGCGTTACTGTGTTTCAGTCTTCACTTGCACCTACACGTACATCTACATGATGACTGTGCAATTCACAATTAAGTGCATGCAGAGGGTTCATTGAGTCAGTTTCAAGCTATTTCTGTAGTGTTCCACTCTCAAACAGCGCATGGGAGACACGGACACTTAAATCTTACTATGCAAGCTGCGATTTATTTTATTATAATGCTCATTTCTCCCTATATAGGTGGGTGCCAACAAATATTTTTGCACTCTGAGGAGAAAGTTGGTAGCTGAAATTTCTTGAGAAGACACTGCCGCAGTGAAAAATGCATTTTTTTTAATGATTGCCACCCCAGTTTGTGTATTGTATTTATTGCTTTCTGCCCCCTATTTCATAATAGTACAAAATGATCTGCCCATCATTGAACTTTTTGATGTCCTCTGTCAGTCCTATCCATTAGGTAAGGTACCACACAGCAATGCTCTAACAGAGGACAGACAATCGTAGTATAGGCAGTATCATCAGTGGATTGGTTGCATCTTCCACGTTTTCTGCCAATAAACTGCAGTCTTCCATTCACCTTCTCCATGACATTATCTGTGAGATCATTCCAATTTAAGTTGTTCCTAATTGTTATCTGTAGGTATTTCATGAATTGACAGCCTTTATATTTTTGTGATTATGTTCTAACCAAAAGTTACTGGTTTATTTTTAGTATGCATGTGGAAGACTTCACACTTTTCATTATTTGTGGTTAACTGACGATTTTTTTCACAATTCAGATATCTTGTCTGAATCAATTTTCAATTGGTTTTGATTATCAGATAAGGTGACAAAATGGTAAATGACAGTGTCATATGCCAAGAATCAAAGAGAGCTGCTTGGATTGTCTCCTTAATCAGGCCCATTCAGGGGCAGCTAGACAGCTGTCTCACCACCTGAGTAGTGAGCACTCATGGTAAAATGTGGCTGTCAGATGTCACTATGTAGTGCAGGGGAATTTCAGTGTACTGTCATCAGAAGAATGGTAATATGTTAAGTTTGCCATAGTTTTAAATGCAAGTGAATGTACATAATCGCAGAGCAGCTTGATGAAAAGCAGAATTGTGGCCAGGTTAGAAACCTCAAAACAAAGGTTAGACACACCAGTATCAATTTACAGTACATCAATGCAGGATGGCTAGTTGCAGTTAGAACTTGTAGGCCTGTAGTGTGACAGGCCAGTTGAGTGATAAGTTTTGTAATAAAATAAGTGTTGTGGACTTGCATAAAAAATTTTCTGTGGCATAAATTTTCACAACTTCAGAGGTTTGCAACTACAATAACGTTGATGTTTGAACCTGCATATTTGTGCGAACAGTTTTCCCCCAATAAAAAGCATGGAATCTACCCACAGAAGCTCACTGACTGGCCTCAGTTTAAAAGCTTATCTTCGAATTAGCAGTACTCAGTATGTGGCACTAAACATTGATTGAATTATCAGTGCTCAGAAAGTGGTACCAAACATTGATGCTTTAGTGAAAAGTGAAATAAGTAGTATTCATTGAGATGAAGTGTTTCTTTGTTTTAACATGTGAATAAAACAGTTATGAACTATAAGTTGATGTTTTGAACTTTTTCCTAAAATGATATTCATCGTAAGGCTACATCATTCACAACAAATATCATGTTTCATATGTAGCTGCTGCATGTTCTTTGCCTCAGCAATTGAAAGAAATTTAAGTTTTATTTCATTGTCATTTTTCATCAGTGCAACAGTCTTAGGAAATAAATTTGCCATGGTAGACATTAACAAGGCACCGTTAAGTATTAAATCTCTGTAGAACTACTAGCAACGTAGAATAGACTTGTTGACAACAGTTCCTTGTGCCAAGCTGCCTTGTTCCAATTCCTTCTGCTCTCCCGTATTCTTCCCCTGTGAGCCGGACAGTTGGTCACTGCCGAGGATTGAGCGCAAGCCAGCTCGTATGAGCAGATTAGTGAACAGGCTTGTTCTGAATCATTTCTGTAGATCAGGAACAGCAGAGGGCCTTTGGAGAACACCAGATATTAGTTCTTATGACTTTCCCTCTGTTACTATGAACTGTAACCTTTTTCAGGGTGTATACGTGGACAAGGAGAAAAAATTCCCAGATTTCTCCTGGATTTCCCGGTAAAAAATACACTTTCTCCCAGGTGAAAATACACTTTTTCCGTGTTAAGTGACAGTATACTTTTCCTCGGAACTGTTAAACTTATTGATTTATAGAGATTGCAACGCGCTTTTGTAAGCCAGTCATAGTTCATGTCACGTGATCTCGCCAGCCGATACAGCGGATATTCAAAGCAAAGGACACGTCATGTCATCAGCCAGTAGCATTATCACTGTTAATTAGCGTGTACACACAAACAGGAAAAGTTCAGTGTTTAAATTAATATACATAGTGTTGCTACAAGAAAACCAAAGCTTTCACATACAATATTGGTATCAACGATTAATATGCTGCAAGAGAAGCTTAACTTTCACGTATAACATTGATCTTCTTTGCGCGTGTTACACATTGAGACACATCACACAAATGTGCCAGTAAAATTTTTAATAACGACACAAATGTATGATCTTCTGGCCTCGAAATTTTTCTAAATGGTCATCCTCAGAGAGTTGATTTTTAAATGAGAGTCAGACGCTCTGTGATTAAGAAATTTATCTCACATAGTTAATCTTGAGTAAAAGGAAGTTTACTTTGAAAGTAACGCTTTTCAGTCAATCATTCGCAATATTTTCCCGCGACCTGTTAGAAAGAGGTTCGTTTCAGCAGTTGCCAGAAAGCGCCAATTATAGGCCTCACACCGCTTGCGCAGCTACGATGACGTAAGAAGCCTGTATGTTCGTACATGTAAAACATTAAAAGATCTTATGTTACGCCACAAAAGAAACAAGATATCAGAGGATATTCCAAGAGCATCGGAATTTCGTGAACCATAATAACGTGCATAATTCGGTTTGAAGTGCACATGCGTACGTCCAGATTCGGTTGTAAATTTTCTTGGAATACCAGTACTGTATTATTTCATTTTTGGTTCTTTATTATGGCATAATGCCATACTTGCAAGAAGACGAAAACATCCTCTTTTGAAATGCAGAGAACAGTTGAAACTAGCCAATAATGTGGAATTAAGCATTTTGTTACAAATAAATTGACTGCCTCAGCAGAAAAGATTAATAAAAACCACTTTTCTTTAGCAAACAGGCAAAACTAACTTCATTGTTCTGCAAGGCGATTAATGCTTGACTGAAACTGCTGCCCGGGGCAGATACCCCGATTCGCTCCTAGTGAATATGGCAGCTTGCGCGCGATAGTAAAATTTTTCCGAATAGCATCTTGCTGCTACTGCTTATATAGCTAACAGACACACTCTAGTAGCCAGAAGCGGGAGAAGGTACTACACACACACGACGCAACAAGGCATGTGCATGGGCCCGCCCGCAACTGCTTACATGAATCTAATGTAAACAGTTGCAACGTCACGCTCATCGGAGGCAATTTGTTGTTATGAAGCATTGCATAGTCTTCCCAAAGCCTCTGACACCTTTTGCTGCTGGCAGATGCTTGTATCAGCACTGTGTTTTGTTGTTGTACATGGCACATTTCCTTTGCAACTTAAGTTTTATTTTAGTTTTTTTTCTCTCGTTCATGTTTTATTACTGCAGTATTATTCTGCAGTAGCGGGATACAGTAATATTCTTTGTTTGAATATTATTTCTTACCAGTCAAAATGACAAATTTAGCTGAAAACTAAAACAAAAAAAATCCCGAAATTCTAAAAAATTCCCAGGGTTTTCTCCCAGATGAAAAAATTCCCGGGTTTTTCCTGGATCTCCCGGTTGTCCCGGGTCGTATACACCCTGTTTTTGACAGAATATGAACTGTAACCTTTTTGATAGAAAATCACAAATCCAGTTTCACAACTGAGATGATAGCCCATAGGCACACAATATGATTAGAAGTTGCTTGTGAGGTAAGATGTCAAATGCTTTCTGGAAATTTAAAAATATGGAGTCGGTTTGAATAATGAGGCAATTGTTTAACAAGAACAATGTTTTCAGAATCTACATTGGCTATTTGTCAATAAATCATATTGTTCAAGGTAATTCATAATGTTTGAACATAATATATGTTCCAAAATCCTACTGGAAATTGACGTTCATGATATGGGTCTGTAATTCATTGGATTACTCCTATTTCCTTTTTTAGGTATTTGTGTGACCAGTGTAACTTTCCAGTCTTTGGTACAGATATATTGACGAGCTATCAGTTGTATTTTATTGCTAAGTGTGGACTAATGTATCAGCATGCTCTAAAATGAGCAATAACATTATGAATTAATTGCATGTAGTAGGATCAGAAGAACTGTTTTGTCTCAGAATTGACTTGCCAGTACCACTACTAGACATTTCCTTTCCTATTATACTTGCAAATAGAATGAGGGGAAAAAGATTGTCTATATGCCTCCATATGAGGCCCAGTTTCTCAAATCTTATGTTTGTGATCCTTAACGCGCAATGTAAGTTGGTGGCAGTAGAATCATTCAGCAGTCAGCTTCAAATGCTGGCTGGTTTTGTAAATTTTCCCGATAGTGTTTCTCGAAAAGGACGTCTCCTTCACTCCAGGGATTCCTGTTTGAGCTCCCAAAGCATCTCTGTAAGCATGTATTGTTTGAACCTACTGGTGACAAATCAAGCAGTCTGTCTCCGAATTATTTTGATGTCTTCCTTTAATCCAACCAGGTACGGATCCTAAATACGTCAGCAGTGCTCAAGAATAGGTTGCTCCAGTGTCCTATATGCGGTCTCCTTTACAGGTGAACTACTCTTTCCTAAAATTCTCCCAATTAATGGAAATCAACAATATGCCTTCCCTACCATAGTTGTCACATGCTAGTTCCATTTCATATCACTTTGCTATGTTACGTCCAGATATTTAACCGACTTGATTATGTCAAGCAGGACACTACGAATACTGTAACTGAACATTACATGTTCATTGTTCCTACTCATCTGCATGAAATTAAATTTTTCACATTTAGAGGTAACTGCAATTCATCACACCAACTAGAAATTTTATGTAAGTTATCTTGTATCTCCCTATAGTCACTCAACTTCGACAACTTACCGTACACCCCAGCATCATCAGCAAACAATCCCAGATTGCTGCCCACCTTGTCTGCCAAATCATTTATGTACATAGAGTACAACAGCATTCTTATCACACTACCCTGGAGCGCTCCTGACAATACTCTTGTCTCTGATGAACATTCGCCGTGGAGGACAACATACTGTTTCTGCTACTTCAGAAGTCTTCGAGCCACTCATATATCTGTGAACTTACTGCATATCCTCATACCTTAATTAACAGTCTGCAATGGGGCACAGTGTCAAATGCTTTCTGGAAATCTATAAATATGGAATCTGCCCATTGCCCCTCATCCATGGTTCCATGGGAAGGGTAAGCTGAGTTTTGCATGAGGAATAATTTCTAAAACCAAGCTGATTCGTGGACGTAACCTTCTCAGTCTCAAGAAAGTTTATTATTTTCGAACAGAGAATATATTAAAGGATTCTGCAGCAAACTAAAGTTAAGGATATTTGTCTGTAACTTTGCAGGTCCATTCTTTTACACTTCTTACATACTGGACTCACATGTGGTTTTTTCCCAGTCACACGGTACTACATGTTGGGAAAGAGATTCACAATAAGTGCAAGCCAGGGAAGGGGCCTGTGTTGTAGAGTACTCTCTGTAAAACTGGATTGGGGCCCCATCTGAACCTGGTGATTTATTTGCTTTAAAATTTTTTAGTTGGTTCTCTGTTAGGGATGCTTACTACTATGTCATCCTGACTTGGTGCAAGTGGAGGTGAGGTTGTGGCTCCATCAACAAAGTCAAACATTCTGCAGTGACTGTCTCAACTAACTGGTTTCTTGTTGGGAGAAATATATTTATCTGAATTTTCAGTTGTGGTAAAGTTTTAGATTTTTGTAGTGTAGGAATCCATTTACAAAAATTAAGTTGGAGCTTCAGTCCATGTTTATTGTTCAAACACAAACCGATATTAACTTACAGGTGTTTAAAAATTTGCAGGGAATTAAAGTAAAACATCTATTGATGGAATAAGGGATCAGGAGAATGCTTCAGACAGGGAATGAAAACTTGTGTAACAAAGCTATAAGTTATAGAATAGTTCAGTGAATATCATGAAGTCCATTGGGGAAAGTAGAAAATGGCCAAATGGATGATGAATAACACTGCTGGGAAACACTAAGATATAACAATCCTTTGAAGAAGAAGAAGAAGAAGAAGAAGAAGAAGAAGAAGAAGCTGTTTCTGTAAAAAGAATAGACATAAATAAAACATATCTATTCTGGAGAGGTGAAACCCTGCAACTTTGATGAATAAAGATTTTCAGAAGTGGTAGAATTTTTATTTTCCCATTGCTGATTTCAAGTTTTCTAGTGCGTCATCATCAGATAGTACAGTTATTAATGATTGTTCACAACAATAATCACTTAGGACTGCACCATCTGATGATGTGTCTCTAGGCGACTTGAAAACAGTAATGAGAAAATAAAAATTCTACCATCACAAAAGAAGAATGGTTTGCAGTAATTTCTAAAAACTGTTAGACACTTAATGAAAAACTGGATTTTTAAGTTTGTAGGAGCAGGAGTGAGCAGCAAAGAATGAAAATAAATTGTATGCATTATTTTAGTTAGTGTGTAAAACATTCTCACAGGTCGAAGTGAGAGAATAAGTGCAGTGGAATAATTTAGCCCATTTACTGTCATTTCTAGATAACCATACATCAACCAGTGTAATAAGATTTTACAGGGTGATGAATGACAGTATGGCTGAAATTATATAATTTTAGATTTCAGCTCTGTCAGCTGGAGAGGACTTTGATCTATAAGGTGTAAGTAATAATCATGCATATGAGGCCCACACAGGTCTTTATAATTGAGTACTGGTATGCATGTGAAAAATTATTAAATTCATTAGCAAGTTTTACAGCTTTAAAAATTTATAGATAATCCAGTTTATGGCTAGACACGTATAGTTTTCATTAAAGTGATAGTCATTTTATGTATTACCAGGACACCCAGTAGAAAGGAAAAATCAGTTTTTAACTTACAGTGTGGCTTCATGAAGTCCGTAACATTTAAATGAATACAGCATTTCTAGTTTGTTGCATTGCTTGAATACAATCTGTAAGCAGTACAACATGTAGAAAAGATAGCTCATAGAAAGAAACAGTGGAACTATATTGAGTGAAAGCAAAATGCATGCATATGTTCCTTTAAAAATGAGTTATTATTAGTTCAGATAAGCACTGTGCAGTCGTAATTCATTGTATCATGTGTTCATATGTTGGTTGTATAGATAAGGAAGAGAGTCCATTTTTAGTCCATACAGGTGGAGTATGAGGAAAATGTGTGGTACTCCACTATACAGGATTATTATTATAATAAAAATATTTTAATTGCTGTTATTTATGTTCTGATTGTAATTTAGTTTTTGCTAAACTATGCTTTTGCATGTACTACAATGTGTTAAAATTTTTCATTAATGGAGTGCAGGCAAAAGTTGAATGTGTGCTAACACAAACATATTTCAGTTTGATCTCTCATTGGTACAGCAGTGTCCCAGTTTCTGCTGTAATGTTGATGATTATGGAATGTTTGTCGGTGGCTGCAGATTCAAAATTATAAGTTTATTTCATTGAACAGTTGTAGAACTGGGAAGAGTATGACAATTGCCATTGGTCTGTTCTACCCAACAATCTTTCTGTTTTGGATGGTTGTGATGTATTAACTGATGCTGAGAACTCACAACTTTCCATCATTGCCTTTAATAACTTTACTGTATTCCAGCAACTCTGACTGTTCTTATATTTAACATACTGATTTATAGGTAGTTATCTCAACATAGCTACTGTCATTTAATTGAAAACAGCTAATTGAATACAAAACCATAAAAACTGAAGAATGGAAGAAAACCTTTAGCTTAAGTTGCAACATAAAGTCCCTCAGACATGCCCAGAGAAAAATCTTTATCCAAACATGTACATATAAGTTTGCTAGTATACTTTGCAGATGTACTGGAATCTGAACACTAAATGTATCAGGCATCTAAATTCAAGAATGCATTCTTTCAGATCCAAAGTGTAAAAGAACTATTCAAATACCTCTTAACCTTATGTCCTGGACATCTCCATAAACCACTTCATGTTTTCACTGTCAGCCAAGCAAGGTAACACAATACTGAAAGCTTTGGACTTGTATTTCAGAGGAATAGAGCTCAGAGTGCCATCCAACCATGCAGATTTTAGGTTTTCTTTGATTTCTTCAAATTTCATGTAGACAGAATAATTTGCGCACCAATATTCCCATAATCTTTTATCTGCCAAAGGAGGAACTTGTTATTCAGATAGATTAAAATTCTGTGCTCATTTCCAAGTGGACCTTACGATTTTATCATATTTGTAACTTCTGTTACGAAAACTTTTGTAACCATAGTTGATGGTACAGTTAATGCAGCTACATAATTTAACTGCTTATATACTGACAACATTTGTCCTGTAGTCTCACCTTCAGAATGTAAAAATTAGAAATGTTAGCTTTCAATAAATAGGATGGATAGTGTTTCTAATGTTGTAAACAAGTATCTTATCTTTGTAATTACTAGTCACTGTTGGTTGTGATGTACTGATTAATGTATGGGAACTCACAGCCTCACATCCTTTGGAAATATATTTTTAATGTGAAATCTGTGCTATTGGAGATATATCAGTTACAGGTCTGCATAGCACTCTTTGTGTGGACATTTATCTTTAAATAGCTGAACTTCCAGTAAGGAAACTACTGTTCACATATATGGATTCTTCCTTCACTGTACTTCATTGATGGTAACTGCTTTAGGAAGACTGTGGCATTGGCACAGTAGTAAAAATAAGTTTATGACAAAAAAACAAAAAACTGCTTGGTTCACATTTAGTTTGTGACTAACATGTACTCCAGATGAGGGATAGTGTTCTAAGTTTTCAGAATTTGATAATTTTTATGAGTAAAAATTTGTAAAATATATATTATCTTGCACATCTGAAAAACTTACAGGCAAATGTCCATAAGACCCAGAAGTTTTAGAGTTGATTCAGTTCAGAATTAAGCTCTGCCTAAATTTAAGTTCACTGGGGTGTATAGAGCACGATACTAGCATGACTTTCCCACGGGTGCTCTCCTGTTTTTGCAGTGGATATTACTCATAACAAAAGTGCTAGAGGTAGTATATACCAGCTTATCTTTGCAATGACATTGATGTGAAATATTGCTGTGGTATCTGGATGTGAAGAAAGAAGAAAAGTTGCTAAACAAAATAACCAGGAGTGTGTACTGTATGCTGGACACAATTTAGCAGTATGTGGCCATTACCAATTGCTATTTCCTCACATTTGAGGATCTGGGGAAATCATTGTATGGCAGATAATTCCGTGTGAGACTCAGAAATTTGTTACTGATTTTATTAAATAATTTACACTCTTTTTAGATGCTGCTAGTGTTTCCATTCATCTCTTTCAGAGCACTAATTATTAATGTTTGTTCGGAGTAAAAGGTGACATACGTATGTACAGTGATTTTCCAACAGGTATTACATTCACATTTGGGAGGACAATATTTCAAACCCCCATCTGAACATCCAGAGTTAGGTTTTTTATGGTTTCCAAAAGTTAAGGCAAATCCCTGAGTGTTTCCTTTGAAAAGATCATGGTGGGTCTTGTCCCACATCTTTGTGCTCTTTTTCTGATGACATCATTGTCAACAGGATTTTTAATCCCAATCTTCTTTCCTTTCCTTCCATTTATTGTACATCATAGTGAAAGGAGTGCAATGTATGTACTCTTGACTTTGAGATACTGGAGTTTGTTACACATTCTATGTAAAATTCCTACTGTGATCTTAATGTCTGGGCTTCCTTAGCTTAAGTTGTGACAGTCATTCAGGCATTCCCACAGAAAATCTTTATCCTAACAAGTATACTCTTTGATTCTTCTCAGTCTTTTAACTCATTTTTAAGATATTGTTTATATTTCAGGTGTACTTTTTTTTTTTTAAGAAAAAAAGTCACTCCATACAAATGAAGGACTCATTGAGAGCATAGCAGGTCTGAATTATCCCTTTCAACCACCTGACCAACAGCTCCATCTCCAGTAATCTTTATAATGGAATATTAAACACTTGCAGTAAAGTAAACTCTTTGTATTAGTTTTTTTACTCCAATTTTTGTGGTAAAATTTGCAGCTACTCAGATATTTTCCACCAAGTGAGATGGTACAGGAGCTAAGCCCTAGACTCTAACCTCCATTTAATCAGTTTCTGTTGATCCATTGTGGATACGGGACAGTGGCTAGTCAGATATTTACCAAGGAAAGTTGCCAAACAGCCGTGTGTTTTGAGAAGTTATTTTATTTAGATAGCCAGATTCAGCATCTCATTAATACCATCGTCAGCCCCTATGCATTCCATGTATACACTATAACTGGAGCCATCAGTATCTGATTTCTGTGAATTCATTTTTGGAGCATTTACTTCGAAGACTTTACCACAAGTTTTTGAAGTAAATTCTCCAAAAACAAATTCATAGAATCCAGATATTGTTGGCTCCAGTTGTGCAAGTATTGATATATTTGATGCCTGTACAAGGAGTGCATAGGGACTTGAAGATGGCATTAATCAGATGCCAAAACTGGTTGTCTAAATAAAATAAATCCTCAAAAGATACGGCTGTTAGGTGATTTTTGTTGGTAAATACTATGTTTATCTTGTAACCCAACATGGGTTGCAACATACGAGGGCCGTTCAGATGGTAACCTCCGGTTGATTTTAAAAAATACACCAAGTGAAATAAAAATATTTTAATATATACATCTTAAAACTACATCTTTGCACTATTTTTCTACATAGTCTCCATAGCGATTGAGGCACTTATCATATCTCTTCACAAGCTTTGAAATTCCTTCTGCATAAAAATCACCCGCTTGTGCCTGCTCAAGAAGGGCCGTTGTTCTGCGAGCAGAGTGAGGACAGGCGTTATCGTGCAAAAAAACGATACCGGAAGTCAGCATACCACGACGTTTGTTCTGTATAGCCCGTCGTAACTTTTTTATTGTTTCACAGTACACGTCTTGATTAATGGTCGTACCACGTTCCATGAATTCAACCAACAACACCCCTTTGGCATCCCAAAACACCGTTGCCATCAGTTTTCTGGCAGAAAAATCTTGCAAGGCTTTTCTTGGTTTGGTAGGCAAATTTGAATGTGCCCACATCTTTGATTGTTCTTTTGTCTCAGGGTTCACGTACTTAATCCAGGTTTCATCACCGGTCACGATTCTGTTTAACAATGGCTCTCCTTCGTCCTCATAACGTGACAGAAAGTCTAATGCAGAGGCCATTCTTTGAGTTTTGTGGTGGTCGGTAAGAATTTTGGGCACCCATCGTGCACAGAACTTACGGTAACCCAATCTTGCTGTCACTATCTCGTACAAGAGAGTCTTAGAAATCTGTGGAAAACCAGTAGACAACTCCGACATTGAGAAACGTCGATTTTCACGAACTTTTGCATCAACTGTCTGAACGAGTTCGTCAGTCACCAATGATGGTCTACCACTCCTCTCTTCATCATGAACGTTTTCTCGTCCACTTTTCAATAAACGTACCCATTCACGGACAACTCCTTCACTCATAACTCTTGGTCCGTACATGGCACAAAGCTCACGATGAATAGCTGCTGCAGAATATCCTTTGGCTGTAAAAAACCTTATGACAGCACACACTTCACATTTGGCAGGGTTTTCTATTGCAGCACACATTTCAAACTGCCACAAAAACTAAACTAGCGCAGGTACGACGTTCACTCGACCACGGCTTGATGCTGACTGACCTGTTGAGTGCGTGAACGCACAGATGGCATCGCTACTCCCCCCACAACCCGCACTGTGACCAATCGGAGGTTACTTTCTGAACCGCCCTCGTACATACTTAAAAGCTCAAGTGTAGATCAGAGATAAAGAAGGAGTTTTGGTAATCCATTCTTTGGTACATGAGCAGCTGCATGCAGGAGTGAAATGACATTGCAGTCAAACTGAGTTTTTACAGGTCTCTGTGGTTGGAGACAGTACAGGAAGACTTGGATGTTAGGCTGAGGAAGTAGACATGCTGTTGGTAGTCAAATGATACTCTGGGTTGGTGTACTGATGTGCTTTTTATTGCTTTTGACATGTTAACGTTGAATATGTGGAATAGCACACACACTAATTTGTAAAAACATAGATGGATCTTACAAGATTCTTCAATAAAGTACCAGAACAGTAGGTCATTCTGGCCTGTAACTTTCCTAAGATTCAGCTATACAAAGTAACGTTGGATATTACAGACCACAGAAAATGGAAGTGCCAGATTCTATTACTCTAATCAAACTCTTAGGTTCAGTTATTCATCATAATGCAAGTGACATTCAGGCATAGCTGTATGATGGAAGCCAATAACCCTAGTCCAGAGATACTTTGAAATTCCTTAGTGTACAAGAGTAATAGAATTTAATGCTTACTTACATAGTATCTGCTGCAGGCTCCTTCATCTGAGGCTGCTGTCAGTGGAATTCTTGAACTCTGCCTTGCTTGTCATTTGTGGGCTTCTGTATACAGCATTTGGGGCTGTTTGCTTGTAGATGGGGCATAACTGCATTTCTTTTTATCTGCAGTTCACAATCAGTGAGTGTAAAATCAGCAGTTACTCATTGCATATGACCTCACAATGGACTGACAAAACTGGCTCGCACTGTATGCCTCTACCTAAGTTACAAGGCTTATAGCTAATAATCTTAAATGGTTTTCTGTAGCAACTTTTCATGATTTAGTCATTACACCTCCCTTGTCGGCGGAAGATTGGTCCTCAAATCTTAGACTCTTATTTTTACACATACACAAGTTACATTGATATGTACACATACATACACGGATACATGAGTTTCTCTTTTATTTTTGCATATGAATATACACCACATAGATTTTCAATTGACACACTTAATACATCTGTGTAACACAAATATGTACAATAAGTAATCACACCTTCTCCATCATTTATCTGTGATCCTGTATGTCTGATGACTAAACACTGGGGTGAGGAATAATTTCGTGTTAGGGATGCACTTCGTGTAAGATTTTCTCATGAGCTGGATAACAAACACACACACTCCTAATATTTCTCCTTTATACACTTTCAGCACTGGATTCTGCAGCTGAGATGTCTAATCGTAGCTCCTACAGTTGCAATTGGTGGTGATGGTGGTTGCTAACACATAGATGGAAATATGTGTTTTTCCAATCGTATCTCTAAGTTACTGATATTGGTTTATGAAACCCTAAATTATTTTCGGATTCATGCACATGCTGTCCTATACCTTCTGCTTGCTACTGCTACCAGGGTGAGGCTAATAGAGTCAAAGTGACTGGGTGCTGGCCTGTACCTAAGGACTGATCAGTGTCTTGCTCACCTATACTTTTACAATTAATATATGTTAATCCCTCTTTAGTCAGTGTTCAAATAGAATTTAGCATATACGTTCTCCTGAATATTTCAGAACAGATGTCTAAAGTTGGCGGAAATCCTTTAAACTGTTCACATGTACTGTTGCGAACTACTATTTCATTAATTGTAGTACTACCTTTGGTCCACGAGTTCTTACCTTGTCTCCCACCTTGAATTCATTGGGGTTGTGTGATCGTAGTATTCCTCATCCTTCTCTTTACATTGTTTACTAAAACTACTTGCAGCTTAAGGCCACTGACTAATCCATTCCTTTAGTTCCTTTATCTAATCTTGTAGCTGTATTGTATTTTTGCCAGATCGCACTTGTGGCGGGGCGGGTTATAAGATATTGTTTGCTCGTTCATCGTACTGTTCACTGCAAGTGTTCCACCTATCTCAGTACGGTGACAGCTCCCTATCCCTGTTCTCTGCATACTTATGTACTGTTCAGACGGTGTAAAAGCAGCATTGATGAAAATGTCAAACGTAGCAAAGTCCGCATAATTCTAGTACCCAGCTATCCTGTAAATATCTTAAATTTCAGGTGGAAGATGGTTGCTTCATTCCTTTAGTAAAATGTCAGAATTCTAATACAAGCATTTTTATTTCCTTTAGCTCAAATGAAAAAACCTGCCATCATGTCCAAATGTACTTAACTAACAAGACCACTGTTCGCAGTTAACAACCAATCCAGATCACATGCAAAGCAGCCAGAAATATACATAAGTCCGACCTGAATAAATACACGATTTCACAGTTACAGTTCTGCTACTAATAGTGAGTTTCCCTCTCAATCCTTTTCAGTGGATTTCTTTAACAGAAACTGCTCGCCAAATATTCCCTATATGAATACAAAACATGCCATGCAGAATTTACGCTCAGGCCGAAAGTTCACACGTGGTTATTTTTCCAACAAAACAATTCCAAAACTTCCAACTTTCACCAATCTGTCCGCAAATGCAACTGCTTTCATGGCAACACAATCTGGACATGAGAAACCAATTACTTCTTCATTTTACTCATAATGCGGACTGAAACGAGCTTATTAGCAGCTCTCCAGATGCTGCTTCTTCCACATCATATCTATCTAGCAGTGTGCAGGAACTGCTTACCTCTGATTAGCTCATCATTTTGGCTGGCCAATCAGAAGAATTGTTTGAGATCATTCTCGCACCAAAACTGGCCTGTGCCAGTCACTATTCACAGATGCATTTATGTCATTCCAACATGCAAACACTAGTATAACATTTAATAAAACCAACGAAAAGAAAATTAATCTTGAAATAAGTTTAGAAATCATTTCTACTTTATACCGATATTCTCGCTGCCTCCTTACAAAAGCAAATACACTTAGTCGTACGTCATTAATATTGTGGGTACAAACATCTTTCTCATGCTATAATTGCATAATGCATTACATAAAATTAATCTTGAAATTTAACTTACATTTCTCATACAGTCTCACATTTACTCTCATTTATTCCCACAATAACATAAGACACAAATAATGATTTTATCTGATTTTTATATTACAAAAATGAAAAGTAGTTAGTTTTTAAACTAAAATCTAAATTAAATAATTCTGCCAATTGAGAGTTCCGGTTATGTTTTCAGATGATAACAAAAGGTAAACTGTTCTAGTTCATAACTAAATTTAATTCCATAAGTGTCAGTATTTTACTTTTTAAGCAATTTTTTTCTATCTCTGAAACTGTGATAGTTAAAGAGTTTTACAGTCTTCTCCTGAATAACAGAAGGTAATGTACTGATTTTGAAAATGATTGAATAATATTTAATATAGTTTATTTAGGTTCATAGGTGGCATGAATATTCAGTCGCAGCAACACGGGTACTGTATCTCACGGCTGGCATTAGTGACAGGGGCAAATGACTCATCGCTAAGATACAACTTGCCATCTCCTTCACAGCCAATGACTCCAATACTGCAAGAGGTACTCCACTGTAGATTACTGCAATAATTGTTATTGAGCATTAACTTGTGACATCACACACCCCATAAGAACCTAAAATTTCTCCCGAGCATGTTTTATGGTTCTTATTGCGGACAAGTTTTTTAGTAATGATTTCGTTAACTAAACCAACACTGTCAATTCTAAACTGTTCCTACTAAAATCTATTTTTAACTGAAGTCTTTGTCAAATAAACAAAACATCTAAAATTATGTTACAACATTATACATAATTACATTAAATGTCAAGGGCTAGGACTTGATGGCATTCATTCAAATTAATTTACAAAAAATTTCCATCTTTTTCCAAAATCACATTTTTCTCACAAAATTATATTCTTGAATTTTTTTCTCAAAACTGAATTAGTAAAATGTTTACATTGAACTCTTCTTGAAATTACAATTTTCTCAGAACAAAAAGCTCTCTATCTTTCTCATTGACTTTAAGCAAAAACAATTCATTAACACTCCACTTTATCAGTGTCCAAAAAATTCACTACAAATATAATTTCGGCACTGTGGAGGGTGTCGTTTCCTATCTCAATATTTCCTACAGTATTACCTTTTTTTTCCCCCCCAATTCGCTCCACATGGCGTTCATGAACTCTAACAAAATATTCGTCTCGATATGGGGGTTGTCTCTAAATTCTAACAACATTTTCACTTTGATATGGGGGGTCATCTTTTTTACCTAACATTTCTCTGACAATATGTTGGGGTTCTGACAACTGTCTCCATTGAATAAAATGGGTTCGGATCACTTCTATTCAACACTTACGTATGGCTCACATCATGGCTCGTCACTGGGATACAAGTTCAGCTCTGTTTCACATAAAGTTACTCACAGTTTCGTATTGGGTTCGTTTTTTTTTGTGTACTTGCAAAATACAGCACGTCTAAATGTCCATTCTTAGTATTTACTTCCTAACCTAACACATACATTTATCATAGTAAACAGTTTTTTAAATCTTTTCTCAAATTCAAAAGTAGAACTCTTCCAAAGAATTTTTTTTTTTTTTTTTTTTTTCAAAATTGCTCCAAACTTTCTTGTAGTTACATTTTCATATTAATCCTCTCAGTAAAATGTGAATTAGGTGTTTCCCCAAAAAAGAAAAAAAAAACAGTACCCAAAATTAGTACTACCAATAAATTATTTTTCCAAATTCCTTTTTATCATAAGCAAGCTACTGTTACAAATATTGCTGATAAAAAAATCCACAAATATTATTTCTCTGAACTTATTCTCTTGGCAAAAAATTCTTCTACAGTTACTGATTAAGCCCCATAACGTTACATAAAATAAGCTATTCTATACATAAAGAAATACAACATCATTAAATACATTGAAAATAAATTTCTGCCATCTCCAGTTGCTCTGCTAAACATCATTACACATCATATAAGAGAATACAAAATCATTAAACACCCTGAAATTCATTCTGACCTCCCTCTGCATCTCTGCAACACCTTCATAGACACCTTACAAAAAGAGAAAACAATTTTGTAAAATTACTGAAAATTATTCTAGCCATCTTCAGTAGCTCTGAAGCACATCCTACATACTATTATACACAAAGGATACATACTCTATAGAAACATTTGAACATGACTCCTGCCAACTTCTGTGGCTCTGTAAATACACCTTCTACACTAGCCAACTACTGTGGCTCTTCATTATATCTCACATACCAAAATTCAAAGAGAATACACATTATTAAAATTACTAGAATCCACTTAAGCCCTCCTCTATGGCTCTACAACACACTTTTGTACAACTTAATTTACTTATTTAGTAGGCAATTCTCTCTTGCCTTGAACGCATTTCTTACAACATCTTTACAGGTCACAGATTTCTGAAAAACTAATCATCTGTTGCATAGTCATTTTACTGGATTCTTTTTCTCCCATTTCCACTCCTCATTCATTCTAATTAGTGTTTTAATTCTCTACCAAAACACTAGCTTTCTCCTGCCTCTCTACTCTTGTACTATATTAGGTACACTATTTACACTGATGGCAAAGAAAATTAAAGGTGATAGATTCAGCTCAGAATGTCAGAAGAGGAAGACTGACAACATGAAAGGAAAATGAAATAGCATTGCATAGGTTGCAACATCCTCTGAGGCCTCCTAGTTGCTATTTTCCCCATCGTCCTTCTGTATGTTTTTCATCCTCAAATCATTGACATTGCGCCTTCCCCTTTTCTCAGAAGGACCTACTTCCTTACTTTTACCACATCCATTATAACCCTCGATCAACTCTGTGGTCTTACAGTATCGTATCGAAGTATTGCTTTGTTCATTGTCTTCACAATGTCTTTTGCCCACGAAAGGAATAGTTACCAGTTTTCCATTTATCCTAATCATCGCATCATTAGTTCCAAAATTAATCCAGCCTTTGTATTTAGTCAAGAAATCAGCCCCTACTAACATTTCCACACTCATTCCATTAATGATCAAAAAGTTTTGTTCTATTTGCTCCCCACCTAAGGTGATCGGTAACTTAATCTCGTGTACAACTACCTTTTTACTTTTTGCCGTAGCCACAATAACTTTTAATCCAGTCACTGGCATGATTACTACTACTTTACTTTCAGGTAGAGCATTTACAAATTTTGTGACACTGCACACACCTCAAAACCACTATCTATAAAACAAGGAACCTTTTATTTAAACACTATCACTTCAATTATAGGTTGTCCAATATATTCTTTTCTGACTACAGACTCAGGTTCATCTAGTAAATCCTGCACCAGTTCACACCTGTCACAACCTACCCCTTCTGTGGAATGTACACATACCTTAACTGGGTCCTCTTTCACTTTATTAGTAGTGGCAGCTTTAACTGTCCTGTCCACTATTGGTAAATCAAAATATTTCTCTAGCTTCTCACCCTCTTTAATAGCCTCTAGTTCCACAACCCTCTCCAAGGTGTTGTCAGAATTTTCAAAATCATTTACTTCTTCCTGTTCTTCTGACCCCTCTTCCTCACTCTCTGAAATTACTTGATTCAGCCTATTCACAACCTCCTATGCTCTATTATACTCTTCCTTGGGTACTTCCGCAACTGTATCCCCGATAATAATGCTACTTCCACCATCTCTGGTAGGCCTCTCATCTGTTTTGCAGTGCTGATTCACCCCCACCTCCTGATCTAAGTCTTCACATTCTATACCAGGATCCTCACTACCATGGTTCCTGTGATCTCTATTTTCATTGTTTATTTCACCAGATGCTACTTCATTTCCTCAATAAACAAACTTCATTACAGTGTCACTCTCCTGTGCCCTACTGTTTTATATCATGCTACCCCCATGCTGTTTATTAGGTACCTTCTTTACAAAGGGTGTCACTAGTGGGTTTAATTTGTACTGTTTCAGTCTGCAAATGCTAGCGTTATTACAGACTGCTATTTGTTTCCCTCCTGTACCCTGTCATTGCATCTGACATTCCTGTCAGCAAGTGGGCTGCGCCTATCTGTTATGTCACCAGACTGCAGCTGACGGCAGTCAAAGTACCGAGCTCGGTTGTTGAACAGGCTCATAACAGCACCTCCTCTCCCTCGATAATTGTTCGCTTGCTGCACGCCGATCCTGTTTACATTAACTTCAGCTCTGGGTCTAGTGGGAGGCCTATAATCTCTCCTATCACTCTCTTCCTCTTTCGAAAGGTTCTCAACTCTTTCCAAATAGTGAACAAACTGGTCAACGTCATCCCTAGGTGCAGAAATTATTTTGTTCCTCCAATACAGTGGCATCTTGTTTTCGATTCCCATAATTATTTGCTTCATTTCCACTTTAGAATTCAAGTATGACAAAGTCATAACCCACTTTTATACAAATATTTTATCACTTTCCTTATTAGGATCATACTTCTCCCGTGACCAGAATTTATTCAAAACCTCCATTTGTTTTCTTTTTCCCCAATACTCATCGAGAAAAGCCTGTTTGAACTCCACTAATCGGTCATATTTATCTGAGGCCAAGCTTCCCCAAATTTTTGCCTCTTCCATAAAATTTGGAATAATGAGTCCTACCTTTTGCTTACCATTCCAAGATTTAGGCAAAGAATCCTCAAAATCACTCCAAAATTCCTTTAGATGAACATTTTTACTAGGTTCAAATCTCAAAAATTGGCAATGTGTTACATAAGCAATTTCAGATGATTCTACTACACCATTAGTTACTACACAGCCACTATGGTTGTTAACATTTTGCTCTACTGGCATTAGTCTACCGTCATGCTCACCCAATTGCTCATTCACACTGGTACTGAAGTGCTGGTATTAGTTTCTGTGTTAGTAATGTTACTAGCCACTTGCATACCAAACTTAGCACACACATCTTTACCATCTTTAACTTGACTTTCTAATGCAACATGGCTATCCTTACAGTGTTTTTCTATATTCTGAACTTGTACATGAACTTCATTTAGTTATGAATTTACTTACTCTTCCAATTGTTACTCTTCCAACTTGTTTAACCTGAACAGTCAATTCATCTTTTGCTGTTACAACAGCCTGGTTACATTCTTGTTTTATCTGATTAATTTCACATTTTTACTGAACTAAGTCATATCATTTTTCCAAAGTATCCCTGAAATTTGAAATTTTATCTTCCATCATAGCTTCCATTTCTATTGTCAAGTTAGTAAACCCCTGATCAACTTCAGTATGTAACTCATTTATTTCAGAACTTAAGAAAGTTTTTATACCTGAACCCATTTTATTCATTTTGGTACCCATATCAGTACCTAATTTATTCATTTTGGCTTCTATATCAGTATCCACTGTATCAATTTTACTGTCAACATTGGAACTTAATGATGTTTTAATTTCACTACCCATTTCCTTCAAATTAATATTCATCTGATTCATATTCTTTAGAATATTTACTAACATATCTGAAACACTCTCTCTTGGTTCACAAGCCACTGATACTGGTTCCTGCTCTATTTCTTTTACAGTTACAGGTATGTATTTAGCATCGGCTTCCACTGTGCTCAGTTCATTATCTACACCATAGTTACATGACCTAGACTCAGGTAAACCACTGTCCTCTGTTTGTGATACATCAAAACTGAAATTACCGATCATGGAGTCATTTTTGTAATTTAAATTACCTAAATCTAACTTCAGTTTCTCATCTATTGTCTCTTAATCATTTTCAGCCATTTTGCAAAGTTTCTTGGCGCGCATACACACCCAAAACTCTTAGTAGAACACTACTTATCTTTTGCCTTGTCCAGCTGACTGTATGGTGAGATGAAACAGCGCGTCCGTACACCAGGCCCTGCTTCCATCGACCCAGTTTACATAGCAGCCAACTGCTCCGTCCACCTGGCTGCTACTGTAGAATGCCGCCCCTCGAAGTTCAGCAGTCGCAGACATAGCCTGCCACCTCATTCCACTTATTGCTGTTTCCTGACGAAAGTTCATTTCACTCGTGCCTATTGTCTTACTATAGTTCCTTTACCCACATGTGTGAATACTTCCCGAGCTCACTTGACACTGCTGACTTTATAAAGTTCCTACCCATCCGAACTGTACTCTTGTTTTTCCCGGCCAATACATCAATTGCGGCAAGGCGGGTTGTAATAAAGTTGTTTGCTCATTCGTCGTACTGTTCACTGCAAATGTTCCATCTTCCTCAGTATGGCGACAGCTCCCCATCTCTGTTCTCTGCATATATATGTACTGTTGAGACGGCATAAAAGCCGCGTTGATGAAAATGTCGCCGATACTTACGTAGCAAAGTCTGCGTAACTCTAGTAGCCAACCAACCTGGAAATATCTTATAATAAATATGGGCGGAAGATGGTTGCTTCATTCTTTTAGTAAAATGTCAAAAATTCTGATACAAGTCTTTTTATTTCCTTTAGCTCAAATGAAGAAAATCTGCCGTCAAGTCCAAATGTACTTAACTAACAAGATCACTGTTCTCAGTTAACTGTTCATGCAACCCAGATCACACGCAAAGCAGTAAGAAATATACATAAGTCTGACCTGAATAATTACACGATTTCACAGTTACAGTTCTGCTACTAATAGTGAGTTTCCCTCTCAATCCTTTTCAGTGGATTTCTTTAACAGAAACTGCTCGCCAAATATTATATATATGAATACAAAATACGCCACGTGAAATTTACACACAGGCCGAAAGTTCACACGTGGTTATTTTTCCAACAAAACAATTCCGAAACTTCCAGCTTTCACCAATCTGTCCGCAAATGCAACTACTTTCGTGGCAACACAATCGGGATGCGGGAAACCAATTACTTCTTCATTTTACACATAATACAGACTGAAATGTTCAACATGACCTGCATGTCCAGTAGCTAATTAGCAACTCACCAGATGCTGTTTCTTCCACAGCATATCTATCTAGCAGTGTGCGGGTACTGCTTAACTCTGATTGGCTGATCGTTTTGGCACCAAAACTGGCCTGCGCCAATCACTGTTCACAGATGCATGTACATCATTCCAACATGCAAACACTAATATAAGATTTAATAAAACCAACAAAAAGAAAAGTAATCTTGAAATAAATTTAGAAATTGATTTTACTTTATACCAATATTCTGGCTGCTTCCTGTGAGGTAACAGGCGAGTTGTGGCGCCCTGGAAATATTATGTGTTTGGAGTTGGGCTTGCCGCACAGGACTCTTGGCAGGCGCGGGCTGCTCGGCAGGTCGAACATTTGGTGCCAGGCGTTGGCCGAAGCAAGAGGAGTCCAGCGGTCACGTGGCTGGCAATTCCATGTTGACACTGTGACGAGGATGGTGCTTTGTGTCGATGGAGGAGATTCTATGCTGGGAGTGCCAAAGATGGCGGACTTTGTGAAACGTTAATGGCAGACATTTCACAGTTTATATAGAAATTAATAGTAGCCAGAGGAATCATGACACCTCAAAAAGAAACATGTACAATACCATTATTTGCATGATGATTCTGATGGTGTACTCAGATTTTCAATATATTTATTAGTTTAAAGTTAAGTATATGACTGTAAATTAGACAAGGAACACCCAGCAATGAATTTCCAAAATGTAAACACTTCATCCAATTTCGTCGATTGACATGTCTTTAGAAAGCTATTAGTGTAAACCTAAATTGGTATAAATTACAGCCATGTAACTTAAATAGTACATGAGTTATAGGAGGTCAAAGTGGCCGATTACTAACAATCGCGTCGGGCCATAAGTTCTCCACAGCTACATGAAAAAACGGTAGCAGCGTGCTTATAAATATACTTACTCATCTATGTCTATGTTTGTGTTTTAGAAAGCACAGAGACATTAGGCTACTGGCCTACATTTTGTTCTATTTATTTGATATATGTTTATTTAATTTGTTTATGTATCTAATAATGTGTGTTAGAGCATGTTTATGGTCCAGCCATAGGAATATTTATTTAATTTCAAGTTATAAATGTAACTCCAGTATTTTGTATGTTTCATTATGTTTGTGAGTGGTCGTTGGCTTGAAGACAGTGCGGGAGCACTCTAGCCAATCACAGAAATCATCTCCGGGAAGGACACAAGGTAGTTATGAGCAGTGCAGTAGTTCAGGAGAGGACGGGACAGGACACGGAAAGTGCTAGATGTGACGGTGCGATGGATGCTGGGTCGCGGCAGAGTCTTGGAGAGTGTGGAGTGGTTTGCGCGTGGTCGTGCCAGATAGAAATACTTTACAGTGCCGACTTGTGCACTTGTGAGATTTGCGTGGCTTCTACAGTGAAGACGTAGTGTGCGTTTAGATGTGAATATCTCGCGAGCTGTGTTGTTGTTCATAACTAATTACGTGAAGTAGGAATCTATTGTTTCCCTGTTATTCAACGTATATTTTATTTAGTTGCTGGAACATTGACACCAATAAGTGTTTTACAGTAAAAAAGGGCAGTCTTAAAGGTATTTCTTCTATCACACTCATCATTTAAAGTCGTTGAAGTAGTACCTGCAGATTTTATTTAATTGCAATCTTTCATTTATAAATTTATATGTTGCATTCATAATTCACAATTATCGAGTGATAGAAACCTTCGACCATTCGATTCATGTTTGTATTCTTATCGTATACTGTAGACTCAGCAGTATTAGTCCTTTAATATGGCAACTATGTATCCCAGCTCCTAGACAACAAAACCAGCCAAAACTTTTAATATTTCAGCTCTGAGCCAGTGGGTACGTGGTTGAGGGCCGCTATCATTTCATTTTATATTTTTTGAAAGCCCACACTCCTTACAAAAGCAAGTACACTTAGACATATGTCATCAGCAATGTGTGTCAAACAACTTTCCCATGCTATGATTGCATAATGCATTACATAAAATTAATCTTGAAATTTAACGTATGTTTCTCATACACACATTTACTTTCATTTATTCCCACAATAACATAAGACACAAATAATAATTTTATCTGATTTTTATATTATGCAAATGAAAAGTAGTTAAGGTTTTTAAATTAAAATCTAAATTAAATAATTCTGCCCATTGAGGGTTCTGGTTATGTTTTCGAATGATAACAAAAGGTAAACTGTTATAATACCTAACTGAATTTGATTCCCTACGTGTTGGTTTTTGTCTTTTTAAGTAATGTTTTGTATCTCCATAACTATGATAGTTAAAGGGTTGAAATGTTTATACAATCTTCTCTTGGATAACAAAAGGTAGTGTACCGATTTTGCAAATGATTGAATAATATTTAATATAGTTTATTTAGGTTCATAGGTGGCATGAAAATACAGTCACTTGCAGTGATGCAAATACTGTATCTCATGGCTAGCATTAGTGACAGGTGCGAATGACTCATTGCTAAGACACAACTTGCTGTCTCCTTCACAGCCAATGGCTCCAATACTGCAAGCAGTACTGCAATGTAGCTTACTGCAATAATTGTTATCGCGCATTAACTTGCGACCACACACTGTAGGATCCCAGGTACATTGCATATTCTCCAAAAAAAAATAATTCAAATAGAGTGAACCCAGTTGATGAATGTGGTGTGGTGCTATATACAAAAGTGAGAAAATGCAACCATTCATCCCAGTTTTCCTGTTTTGTTCCAACATAATAGTGTAGATATTCTGTTAGTGTTCAATGCAATCTTTCGAGTGCTCCATTTGTTTGCAGACGGTATGCATGTGATTGAGATGATTTAATCTTTAATATGGGGGTGGTTGAAAAGTTTCTATCCTGATATACGCACTGTGATGTCTCGTACAAACACCATCATCTGCTTTTATGGTGACCCTTTGTGGGTATGCAAGTCAGATTTCTCAGCTCCAGCTTTGTTACTTTTGCTGCTAAGATGTGTTGTATACTGTAGTGTAAGCAAAATGGTGAATATCAGGAGAATCAAGAACTGTGCTGTGATTGAATATCTTCAGTTGAAGGGAATCATGCCTAAGGAAATTGCAGAGGACATGTGGAATACACTTAAGGACACTGCTTCATTTTATGCATCAGTAAAAAATTGAGTGTCTGACTTTGGAAGAATAAATGTGGAAGATGCACCAAGGAGCAGAAGGCCTGCCACCATTGCCACTGATGAAACAGTGACTGCAATTCACGATATGATTTGGCAGGATCATTGAACAACATTGCAGCACATTGAAACCACATTTGGAATCTCCAGTCAGTGTGCTCATGACATTGTTGTGCATATTTTGGGAATGCGGAAAGTTTCATCTTGGTGGGGCAGAAAGACTTGAATACAGACTAGAGACAGGAGCGTGAGCAGTGTTGTGAAGAAATCGTCGACCAATTTGAAGCGGATGAAGACAGCTTTCTTGCAAGGTATGTGACAATGGATGAAATATGGGTTCACAACTTTGGTCCTGAGGCGAAACAGGTCACAGGCGAAACAGGTCACAACAATGGAAAAAGCCTTCATCCCCTACCCCAAAAAAATTCTGGATACAAAAATCAGCCAGTAAAGTGGTGACATCGGTCTTCTGGGATGCAGAAGGGATAGTTTTGGTGGATTACTTGCAAGAGGGCTAACTATCAATGCATCATACTATTGCAATCCCCCCCCCCCCTCCTGCACCACTTGAGAGAAGTAGTACAGAAAGAAAGATGTGGAAAAGTGGCATGCGGAGTTCTTCTGCATCAGGACAATGCACCAGCACACAAAGCCCTCGCAACCCTGGAAATTCTGCACAACTGTGGGTTTGAGTTGTTGTCATGTCATCCACCATAAGCTCCAGATTTGGCTCTATCAGACTTTTTTCTTTTCCCAAACCTAAAAAAAGATATCAAAGCATGATGATTTGACAATGATGATCCCGTGATTGATGGTGTGAATGCTTCGTAGGACTCGAAATCGAAGGAAGACCTTTTATTTGAATGGTTTTCAGAAGTTATCTGAGCGTGCCCACAAATGTATTAGCGTACGTAGGCATTATATTGAAAAATAAATTGGTGTTATGAAATTTCTGTCATTTTTCATTTGTTAGGCTAGAAACTTTTCGACTTCCACTCCTTGTAAATGACAAACTTCTCTTTAAGATGTTACTTAGGACATTATTGATCCTGGGTCACTCAATAGTAGTGATGTTATACCTAATTGCAAATTATTCTGTGTACTAAGATGTGCACTATTGTCACCATCATGTTGTACCATAAGCTTTGCTACCACAAATTTTGTGAGGGCATCCAGAAATGTTAAGATGTATCTGTTCCCTTTCTTTGTTATCTGAAGGAATCCAACTATGTCTATATCACAATGAGCAGACACCTGGTTCGGTATTTCTGTCAGCAATAAGTGCTCTTTACCTTATTGTGCATAATCTAGTTTTTCACACTTCTCTCACAACTTCAAATGCACTCCACTATACCTTTCTTCAAACTTCTTCATGTTCTGTACCCTTTAAGACAGTTGTGTGCCTGGCTGATTCCTTGGTATCCATCAATTTGCAAATCATGAAATTTCTTAAGGATGGCTCATTTTTCCTCTTCAGTAATCACTCCGTACTGGTCACTTTAAGGCCAGTTCACATAGGCTGTAATGTCACGTCCTGTCAAAACATTCTGAGGTACATTTCAAATCGCAGCATCCACTATGGTCATCACAGCACTGTCAAGGTTTCTGAGGAAGAAAGTTTGGGTGCCGACGTCATCAACCATTGTTGATCACGTGACCTCAAAGCTCGTTTCCTCCCAGCACACAGCCATGCACTCATCTCTGTACTTCGTTTCGTCATGTTTTTCATGGTTGATATCAGTGGTTATTTGAAGTCATTAATTTTGTTATGTGTTATAAATTGTTTAATTTTGTTATTTCTTTTGTTAAAATTTATAAGTTCATACTGAATGACAGAAGATTAATTGAAGCAGTGAGGTAGCAATGTGAAATGTATGACATGGTCGTACCAAATTACTTGCTGTTTCCTGGGTTGGATTTTTGTATATACCAGTACAATATTTAATGTTTTGTAATGAAATGGATTGCAGTATGGCTGCAACTTGAAGTTCAAAAGGCACTTTGGGTAGAATCAGATTTATTAGTAAGTGGAATTTATTTGTATGTTGTCATTCTTTTGTAAAGTTTGATAAAGAAATGGACTGAACCCTGTACACATTGCAACAATGGCAACATGGTTATTTGTGAAGTATGCATCAAATGATACATTAGGGTTGTTTTCTTAAATATTCGTCTGTGGAAGGTTTATTCATTGTTAAGTAGCTCTCAGGATTGTGTGTGAAACAGTTTTGCAAGCATCAGTGGTCATCATTGATGCAGTTTCATTAATCAACCTATTACTTGAAGTACTAAAAGCCAAATACAAGATGTAAAGGATATACACAAATCTTGAAGGAAAAAGTATAGAGGGAGATATGACTGCCACACAAAAATGTGCACTGGAGTGGCAACTGAACTTAGCCCTAAACAAACCAATTTCTCATAGGGTGTAATGGCAGCTCATATCAATGTGTTCCTTTTAGTAATTCTAGTTGCAGTTTGACACATACAACTGATAAAATTGGTGCCCAAATTTCAAAAATATTTATAAAATGCAGAGTCTTCCTTGAGCTCATAGTGTTTACCATGTAATGACATTGTTTGGACCCAAACTTTTATTGCACCCAAACTTTTTCACATCATGTTGCACTTCCGTCTTTTTTCTCTAATATAGAAGCCATCTCTACAAGCTGCAAACTATTTGAGTCCACTAAATTTCATTTACGTACAAATGTGGACTCAATTATCAATGTACATAAGTTAACATGTTTTGTATGTTCATTTCGCACATAAAATCAGTTAAGAATCATATTCCAAAAGAATCATCTTGTAAAGACTGCAATTTCCACCGAAAACAGTAGATGACAGCCATGAGAGTTAAGATCACATGTTTTGAATTCATGTGACGTGTCAGACAGTGTGAATCCACCTGTACATGATCATGCCATGAGGGCCAGTGTGAATTGGGCTTTATTCTTCCTCTCTCAATCTCTTCCACATTCCTAATGACTGCAGCTGGCTCTCCTTGTAAGCCTGACAATCCATCTGCTACTGTGTTGTGCGATCCCCTTTTGTATGTTATCACAGTCATATTCTCCCAGTTTAATCCTGAATTTCATTAATCTTGATGACAGATCAGTTTATGCACCAGTCATTTCAAGGGTTTTTGATCAGTACATACAGCAAGTTTTCTTCCATACACATAATATTGGTACTGTTTTACTGTCCACACTGTGGCTAGGAGCTCTCGCTTGATTGTAATACATCCTCTCTCCGGCACATTTGAACATTCTGGACACAAAGGTAAATCCTTTCCTAAGTCTCTTTGACTCAGTAAGGCACAGTTCGATGCCTTGCTAGTGTCTGTTATAATTACAAACTGCCTCATAAAATTGCGCTACAGTAAGATCAGAAGGCTAACTATTTTGCCCTTTAGTTCCTGGAAAGCTCATTCTAGCTGAGTTGACCACTCATAGTTTACTTCTTTCTTCAGTAATTCATTTTACAGCTTCACTATCTGACTGAAGTCCTTGATGAAACAATGATAATAAAATGACACATTCTTTAGAAAGCTCTTCAATTACTTCTTGTTACTGGGTCTTGGATACTCTTTTATTGCTCTCATCTTCTGTGGCTTAGGATTGGTTTTAATCTTATCATAATTACTTGAGGTAAGCAAGTTACTTTTTTCCATAGGAACTAATACTTGCCAACCTGTAATTTTAAATTGTGCAGTAAGAACCTCTCAAACACTTCTCCAAATCTGGTATTATTTATGCTCTTCTAAAGTAGCTCCAGACATGACCACATCAGTCAAAATATACAACGATCTTGTGTACATGAAGTCTGGTAGTACTGTGTTCACCAGTCTCAGAAAAGTGACTGCACTGTCGGTTATTTCAATTGGTAATCTTTTGTATTTCACAATGTCCTTCTGTAGTGGAGAATGCTGCTTCCCCATTCAGCTGTAGCGGGTGGTATACCCTTACGCATTCTTAAGGGATGAAGTACTTGGCTTTTCCTAAGCTATCTAAATCTCATCAATAAGGGTTAGTGGAAATACAGTGTTAATACAGATGTCATTTAGTATCTGCTAGTCTGCAACATTTCTCAACTTTTGTTTACCTGAAATGTCTGTATGTCTTTGGGATCATCAGTAACAGAAAATTCCACCCACTTGTGCTCAGCATATCATCATCCTCTCTATCATCACATCCATTTCATTTCAGAGGGCTTCCTTTTGGACCTCTCATAGTTTATACAACCAGATATTTATCATTTTTTCCTTGCATCTCTGGTTACAACTTAATTTTGTGCTTCACTATCTCATTGTATGTTGATATATCTCCAGGCATGTAAAATACACCATGTTACACAATGCAGTATTCAATAATCAAAGTTCTGTCTTCTTTGTTTAAGTGATTCATGTGAACCATTTCCTTTACAGTACTAATCTGTGACCTTGTATCTTGATTGTGTAATCTGTGATTACTCCTAAACTCTTGCAGAAGTCTCTGATGAAGATTCCTTCGTACAGGATGTCTAACTCACCCTCCCCTGTATGACACTGATGACATCATCATCTGTCGTCAGCATTTACATGATAGCTCTGCGTGTCTCTATTACCTTGTTTGTCATCCTCAGTGTTAACGTCATGGGTCCATGTGCCTGTATTACTTCCTTAGTGATCCCTTTAACTTCTATCCTTTTGTCAGTGTTACTGCCCATCGTACTCTTCAATGCTGATTCCTTTATCACCCTCACCTGATCTGCAATGAAATATGCAATTCCCATGCTTTCCTATGTGCATTTTATATTTATGAAATCACATTCAGTACAACTGTGTGGCACATGTCTGCTGAATACTTATTCTGTTCTTTCATTTGCCAGTTTCTAAATCTTCTTATTTGCTAGCTGGGCATCGATATCACACTGTCAAACTAAGGGTCCCTGGTCCTTACTAACTTAACATAGCACAGATCATGGCTCTGGATGCACTTGAAGATTCCATTGATGACACATTCTCAGTCACATACTTCCAATTTCCTGTGATGACCTCTGCATATAGTTTCCTCTATCCGTCTCAGTGGTAACAGAGGATGGGATGGCTGCTTCTCTGCTCCTGTATGACTTGGCTGCATGGTGTCTATTTTCCTGTTGTGTTTCTTCATAATGACAATCTTGCTTGATGGCCTCCTCTCTTACATAAAAAACAATAATTTCCCTGGCAGCAGGATCCACCAAACTTCTCTTTATGAAAGGCAATGGTAGCTTCTGCTGTTAATGCTAGATCCTCTGCCTATGCTGATGTTAAATTCTCTTCTTGTGCTCTCACAGCTGTTTTAATCATTTCATCTCCAATTCTGTATTTGAATACTGCTCTTGCCACCTTCTCAGTTAGAGCATGATTACCCAGGTTGTCTGTTCCTGGTCACTCTCAGGATGGCTTCTCAAAATTGGTGCTGCACTGTGTCAACATGGCTCTCCAATTCAGCCATACTTTCAACCTCGTTCTGCCTAGTAAAGAATGATAAACATGCATGGTACAAAGTCTATTTTGACTCTTAGTTCCCCAGTAAAATTCCTTTCAAATCTCTGCAAGTTGCTGTCAAATTGTGTAAGAGTAGTTTACTTAGAGTTGCACCCATAATTCTAGTTTTAACAAATTTTAACAACGCACTATGACTATGACTATGGCTTGGCATTAGTTTGAATGCTGGGTTACAGTTGCCCACGAATTCCAGAAGTTCATTTTTATTTCCATGAAAAACTCTCAGGATCGACTTAAATTCATCAGATGAGACTATATACTGAGCCAGCATCTCACTACCTTCCAGATTCATATTAGCTTTTTTTGTCCCTCATTTCTTGCTGTTGTTGACCTTGTATACATACTCTGTTGTCATCTACTTACTGCATTTTTCAGTCAGCTAAAGGAGCTGTTTTGGTGTCGCATGCAGGTGTAAGATTGGAATTTGGTGTGATCAGAACACCTGGCCATGGATTTAGAAGTCGGTGGACCCGACCTCAGTTTTGTAACTACTGCGAAGACACCGTGTGTTTTTTACTGCTGCTTGCTGCTCACTGCAGTCTCGTAATTCTTTGATACAAGATGGTGACTTCTTCTTTTTCTTTCCTGCTTTTCTCCTGCTGCACACTAAAATGGGTTGCACATCCTGTGCACTGTACCTGCTCTACCTTGAAAGCTCAAGCCAGTTCATTGTAAGACAGGACTTGCTAGTTCTCCTAAAAGAAATTCCAATTTTCCATACCCTAAGGCACCTTACTACGTAGTAAATATAGCATCGAGTCCTGGACCCCACATCTGACTCCAGTTCTACATGTCGTAACCTGACACGGGCCATGGCATACTTGCTTATAAACTCACACTCAGATCAGAGGTGAAATGGGATTTTTGGTCATCGATTTTGTGGTAAATGTGTGGCTGCATCTTTTTTGTGTGTGTATAGTTGAAGCCCCCCCCCCCCCCCCCCCCTCAAAAAAAACAAAAAAAAAAACACCATGGACCATGGATCTTGATGTAGGTGGGGAGACTTGCATTTCTCAGTGATACAATACAGATAACCATACCATAGGTTCAACCACAATGGAGGGATATCTGTTGAGAGGCCATACAAATGTGTGGTTCCTGAAAAGTAGCAGCACCCTTTTCAATAGTTGCAGGAGCAACAGTCCGGATGATTGAAAGAGCTGGCCTTGTAACATCGACCATATCCGCATTGCTGCACTGGTATTGTGAATGGCTGAAAGCAAGGGGAAACTACAGCCACAGTTTTTCCCCAAGGCATGCAGCTTTACTGTATGGTTAAGTGATGATGGCATTCTCTTCAGTAAAATATTCCGAAGGTAAAAAAAAATCCCCAAGCAGATCTCTGGCCAGAACCTACTCAGGAGGAAGTCATTATCAGGAGAAACAAAACTGGCATTCTACAGATCAGAGCATGGTATGCCCGATCCCTTAATCAGGCAGGTAGGTTAGAAAATTTAAAAAGAGAAATGGATAGGTTAAAATTAGATATAGCAGGAATTAGTGAAATTCAGTGGCAGGAGGAACAAGACTTCTGTTCAGGTGAATGCAGGGTTAAAATACAAAATCAAATAGGATTAATGCAGGAGTAGGTTTAATAATGAATAAAAAGAATAAGAGCATGGATAAGTTACTACGAACAGCACATGGAACGCGTTACTGTAGCAAAGATAGACACAAAGCCCACGCCTACCACTGCAGTAAAAGTGTACAGGGTTATTACAAATGATTGAAGCGATTTCACAGCTCTACAATAACTTTATTATTTGAGATATTTTCACAATGCTTTGCACACACATACAAAAACTCAAAAAGTTTTTTAGCCATTCACAAATGTTCGATATGTGCCCCTTTAGTGATTCGGCAGACATCAAGCCGATAATCAAGTTCCTCCCACACTCAGTGCAGCATGTCCCCATCAATGAGTTCGAAAGCATCGTTGATGCGAGCTCGCAGTTCTGGCACGTTTCTTGGTAGAGGAGATTTAAACACTGAATCTTTCACATAACCCCACAGAAAGAAATCGCATGGGGTTAAGTCGGGAGAGCGTGGAGGCCACGACATGAATTGCTGATCACGATCTCCACCACGACCGATCCATCGGTTTTCCAATCTCCTGTTTAAGAAATGCCGAACATCATGATGGAAGTGCGGTGGAGCACCATCCTGTTGAAAGATGAAGTCGGCGCTGTCGGTCTCCAGTTGTGGCATGAGCCAATTTTCCAGGATGTCCAGATACACGTGTCCTGTAACGTTTTTTTCACGGAAGAAAAGGGGCCGTAAACCTTAAACCGTGAGATTGCACAAAACATGTTAACCTTTGGTGAATTGCGAATTTGCTGCACAAATGCGTGAGGATTCTCTACCGCCCAGATTGGCACATTGTGTCTGTTCACTTCACCATTAAGAAAAAATGTTGCTTCATCACTGAAAACAAGTTTCGCACTGAACGCATCCTCTTCCATGAGCTGTTGCAACCGTGCCGAAAAATCAAAGCGTTTGACTTTGTCATCGGGTGTCAGGGCTTGTAGCAATTGTAAACGGTAAGGCTTCTGCTTTAGCCTTTTCCGTAAGATTTTCCAAACCGTCGGCTGTGGTACGCTTAGCTCCCTGCTTGCTTTATTCGTCGACTTCCACGGGCTACGCGTGAAACTTGCCCGCATGCGTTCAACCGTTTCTTCGCTCACTGCAGGCCGACCCTTACAGAGGCATCCAGAAGCTTTAAACTGCGCATACCATCGCCAAGTGGAGTTAGCAGTTGGTGGATCTTTGTTGAACTTCGTCTTGAAGTGTCGTTGCACTGTTATGACTGACTGATGTGACTGCATTTCAAGCACGACATACGCTTTCTCGGCTCCTGTCGCCATTTTGTCTCACTGCGCTCTCGAACGCTCTGGCGGCAGAAACCTGAAGTGCGGCTTCAGCCGAACAAAACTTTATGAGTTTTTCTACGTATCTGTAGTGTGTCGTGACCATATGTCAATGAATGGAGCTACAGTGAATTTATGAAATCGCTTCACTCATTTGTAATAGCCCTGTACATGCCAACTAGCTCTACAGATGCTGAAGAGATAGAAGAAATATATGATAAAATAAAAGAAATTATTCAGATGGTTAAGGGAGACAAAAATTTAAGTCGTGGGCAATGGAATTCAAAAGTAGGAAAACAAAAAGTAGGAAAAGTAGTAGATGAATGTGAACTAGGGGTAAGGAATGAAAGGGGAAGCTGCCTGGTAGAATTTTGCACAGAGCATAACTTAATCATAGCTAAAACTTGGTTTAAGCGGTATACATGGAAGAGAGCAGGAGACAACGGAAGGTTTCAGATCGATTATATAATCATAAAACAGAGATTTATGAACCAGGTTTTAAATTGTAAGACATTCGCAGGGGTAGATGTGGACTCTGACCACAATTTATTGGTTACGACCTATAGATTAAAACTGAAGAAACTGCAAAAAGGTAGGAATTTAAGGAGGTGGGACCTAGATAAACTGAAAGAACCAGAGGTCCTAGAGAGTTCCAGAGTGAGAATTATGGAGCGATTGACACAAGCAGGGGAAAGAATACAGTATAAGAAAAATGGGTAGCTCTGAGAGATGAAACAGTGAAGGCAGCAGGCGATCAGTTAGGTTAAAGGGTGGCTGTTAGTAGAAATCCTTGGGTAACACAAGAGATGTTGAATTTAATCGATGATAGGACAAAATATAAAACTACAGTAGATGAAGCAGGTGAAAAGGAATACAAACGTCTCAAAAATGAGATCGAGAGGAAGTGCAAAATGGCTAAATGAGAATGGCTAGAGGACAAATGTAAAGATTTAGAAGTGTATAGCGCTAGGGTAAGATAACTGTGTGCTGGACCAAGTCTCAAACTCGGGACCTTTGCCTTTTGCGAGAAAGTGCACTGCCCTTTAATCTTCCAGGAAGTTTCATAGAGGCGCACAATCTACTGCAGAGTGAAAATTTCATTCAGGGGTAAAGGGTACAGGATAATTAAAGAAATCTTTGGAGAAAGAGGATCACCTGTGTGAATATAAAGAGCTCACATGGAAAACCAGTCCTTAGCAAAGAAGGGAAAGGAGGAAGGTGGAAGAAGTATATTGAGGGTCTGTAGAAGGCGCACTGAAAGACATAAGTTTGAAACAAGGACCCGGGAGTAAACAACATTCCGTTGGAACTACTGGGAGCCTTGGGAGAGCCAGCCATGGCAAAACTCATCCATGTGGTGAGCCATATGTTTGAGACAGGCGAAATACCCTCATACTTCAAGAATAATATAATAATTCCAATCCCAAAGAAAGCAGATGCGGAAAGGTGCGAAAATTACTGAACTATCAGTATAATAAGTCACAGTTGCAAAATACTAACACAAATTCTTTAGAAATAAAAGGAAAAACTGGTAGAAGCTGACCTCGGGGAAGATTAGTTTTTGTTCTGTAGAAATGTAGGAACATGCAAGGCAGTACTTGACCCTACAACTTAAATTACAAGATAGGTCAAGGAAAGACTGACCTACGTTTATAGCATTTGTAGACCTAGAGCAAGCTTTCGACAAAATTGACTGGAATACTCTTTCAAATTCTGAAGGTGGCAGGGGTAAAATACAGGGAGCGAAAGGCTATTTACAATTTGTACAGAAACCAGATGGGAGGTATAAGAGTCGAGGGGCATGAAAGGGCAGCAGTGGTAGAGAAGGGAGTGAGACAGGGTTGTAGCATATCACCAATGTTATTCAATCGGTATATTGAGTGAACAGTAAAGGAAAGAAAAGTAAAATTTGGAGTAGGAATTAAAATCCATGGAGAAGGAATAAAAACTTCGAGGTTTGCTGCTGACATTGTAATTCTGTCAGAGACAGCAAAGGACTTGGAAGAACAGTTGAACAGAATGGACAGTGACTTGAAAGGAGGATATAAGATGAACATCAACAAAAGCAAAACTAGGATAATGGAATGTAGTCGTATTAAATCAGGCCATGCTGAAGGAATTGGATTAGGAAATGAGACACTTAAAAGTGGTAGATAAGTTTTGCTGTTTAGAAAGCAAAATAATTGATGATGGTCAAAGCAGAGAGGATATAAAATTTAGACTATGGAAATATCAAGGAAAGGGTTTCTGAAGAAGAGAATTTTTAATGTCAAGTATAGATTTAAGTATCAAGAAGTTTTTCTGAAAGTATTTGTATGGAGTGTAGCCATGTATGGAACTGAAACATGGACAAGAAACAGTTTAGACAAGAAGAGAATAGAAGCATTTAAAATGTGGTGCTACTGAAGTCTGCTGAAGATTATATGGGTAGATGGTGTAACTAATGAGCAGCTACTGAATAGAATTGGGGGGGGGGGGGGGGAAGAGAAATTTGTGGCACAGTGTGACTAGAAGAAGGGATCTGTTGCTAGGATACGTTCTGTGGCACCGAGGGATCACCAATTTAGTATTGGAGGGCAGCATGGAGGGTAAAAATCATAGAGGGAGACAAAGAGATGAATACACAAAGAAGATTCAGAAGGATGTAGTTATTCAGAGGTGAAGAGGCATGTACAGTATAGAGTAGCATGGAGAGCTGCGTCAAACCAGTCTTTGGACTGAAGACGACAACAACAACAACAGTTGAAGAAAGTACAGATAGATGTTAGGCTAAAGAGGTGGGTATGGTGATGGCAGGGAAAGGAGACTGTGAGTTGGTTTACTGGTGTGCTTTTTTATTGCTTCTTCACGTGTTAACAAGCGAAAAAGCACAGGCACTACTCTATAAAATCATAGATGAGGCTTACTAGATTCTCCAATAAATTTCTAGAATAAAAGGCCTCTCCAGCCTATAACTTTACTCAGATCCAGCTATACACGATAATGTCATGTACTACAGACCAGGAACCATGGAAGTGCCAGATTCTGTTGCTCTAATCGAGCCCTTAGCTTCAAGTAATCATTGCAATACAAGTGACATATAGACATAGCTACATGAGGAAACTAATTACCCAAATCCAGAGGTACTTACAGGTAAGATCTATTTGTCCTCGGTGTACAAAATTTATAGATGATGACTAACTGAAAACCACAGCTGCCGATAGGTGTTGTTGATATACCTTAATGTGGACAGCTGAAAATGTGTGCCCCGACTGGGACTTGAACCCGGGATCTCCTGCTTACATGGCAGACGCTCTATCCATCTGAGCCACCGAGGACACAGATGAATAGCGCGACTGCAGGGACTTATCCCTTGCACGCTCCCCATGAGACTCACATTCCCAATTGTCCGCAATTCTATATATGTATTGTACCTTATAGACATTTGCCCAACCACTCATTACTCGTGCACGCTTTTGTGATTCCTGTAAGAGTTTGGGCAACAATACATATGTAGAATTGTAAACAGTTGGGAATGTGAGTCTCACGGGGAGCGTGCAAGGGATAAGTCCCTGCAGTCACGCTATTCACTTGTGTCCTCGGTGGCTCAGATGGATAGAGCGTCTGCCATGTAAGCAGGAGATCCCGGGTTCGAGTCCCGGTCGGGGCACACATTTTCAGCTGTCCACATCGAGGTATATCAACAACACCTATCGGCAGCTGTGGTTTTCAGGTAGTCATCATTTATTCCAGGGAAAAGCTGCACAGTCATCAACAGTAACTTTTCTTTCGAGAACAAGTTACTGTCTTCGTATATAAAATTTATAGAGTTTAATACTCACTTGCACAGTATCTGGTGCAGAGTTGTTTATTTGAAGCTGTAGTCACTGGAACTCTTGACCTCAAACTCTGCCTTGATTGGCATTGAGGGCATGTGTACATGGCATTTGGGACTGTTTGCTTACAGATGGGACGTGACTGCATCCCTTTTTATCTCCAACTGACCATTACTGAACATGAAAGCATGAAATCAGCAGTTTCTCAGTGCGTATGATCTCTTAATGGACTGACAAACGGTACTTGCCCTGTATGCCTCTACCTAAGTTAAGCCTTACAGCTAATATTCATAGTCCAGTGACTTTTTTTTCTGGCAACCTTTCATGATTTGGTCATTACAGTCATCCTAGTTTAGTGTTCCTGTGCTTCCCTAAATATTTCAAAGAGAATCCTGGAACCATCCTTTGAACAGGCAACTGTCGATTTCCTACTCTATCCTCTGAGCTTGTGTCCTATTCTTAATGACCTGTTCATTGACAGGCCATTAAATCATAATGTTATTTCCTTTCGTATTTTTGCCCTTTACCTAAAGATCTGTGGGTGCACTTTTGATGTTTGGCACTAGCCAAAAAGTGGTTTTAACAGTAGCCGTGTTGCATAGTTTCCTGACCTTCCTCTCATAAGTTGATGCTAGTTGCCACATCAACAACATGTGAGCCATGAAAGGATAAAGAGTCATGCAGTCATAGTTAGTGTCAAACATGAACAGATCTGTGTGCACACTGCTCCCCAGACTCTGATGGCTCATGTGGAGCACTGTAAACAGAAATGATGGTGTTAGTGGTATGTTGCTGTAAAGCAGAATTGTATTTTTAGAATTTTATACAGGGCGAAAAAAAATTGTCAGAAAATTTTAACCTTGGATAGCTGATGCGAGGGTAGGAACCAATATTACTGATATTGTGTAAGCCAACAATGCACAATTTTTAAACTATGGAAACTTGGCACCACATGCTCAGATTGGCTGTGGGATGCCCTGTTGCCGGATGCTCTGGACAATGCATGACTGCGAATACTTTGCCTGCCAGAGATTGCGATGTATCCAAGGTGGCCCGCATGCTCGGAGGCAGTATCCCAGCCTTTCATTCTTGGGGCTGGGGACGAACCTGCCAGGGTCCCGACACATCCATCATTTTAGTTTCATCATGAGATGTACCAGGGACAAACCAATCAACAGCTATTAGTTCGCATACAGAAAGTCTTTTATAAATTGTCTCGGCCCTGAAAAGGGCCTTTTTTGTAGCTAGGACACTGTTTACTTAAAGCAGGTGCTTGAACTGGTGACCCTCTTGACGTGACACAAGCTTGGTAACATCAAACGGTGTTTTGCTGAACTCTTTCAAATACTCCTGCCATTGCCATGATGTGATTGGCGGCATGTTGAATGCGATCCATTAATTCCTCTTTGTTTCTAGGTGGTTTGTATCCAGGTGGGTGAACTAGAACCTTGAAGAATTCCCACAGGAAAAAGTTCAGTGGCGTGAGGTCTGGTGATCATGGGGGCCATGTTCTACGAGCACCTCTGCCAATTACCTAGCCATCGAAGAGTTCATTTAAATATCTGTACATAGCATGACCATTATGTGCAGGTACCCCATCATGCTGCAACCACATGCATAGCTGTATGTCCAGGGGAATGTCTTCCAGCAAGCCTTTTCTTGCAAAAAGTGAAGGTAATTTGTTCCAGCAAGTCGAGGAGGTAGGCGGACTGGCCCAATCAAATGATCACCCCCAATGCCTGCCCAAATGTTCCTGGTATCCATGGACGTACGTGCCGTGAGGATTTCCCCTTGCTCGGTAATGAACGTTTCAAGTGTTGTAATGGCTGTCCCGATCGAAGGTGCACTCGTTGAAAAACAACACAATGGTGCGGAAGTCGGGATCTCGTGCAACACAATGCAGAAACCACCAACAAAATGCTAGCCTATGTTTGTAGTATGCCACAGGATTTAGGTCTTTGACAGGGTGGAAACTAAATGGATGCTGGCCATCATCCCTCAAAACCTCCAAGACTAACTGATGAGTGACTCCCATGTCATGTCCAACTGCTCAAGTACTTGTTGCAGTTGCTTCCTCGAAGCACTCGAGAACAGTCTCTTCAAATGCAGCATCCCATCATGTTCGAGGTCTCCCAGCATCACGATGATATCCCGCTAACAAGCCTGTTTCACCAAGTCACCAGTGAATGGCTGTAAATGTTTGGGGGTGTGGGTGGCATCTTGCTGGGTACCATTCCTCATACAACCATCGAGCTTCATGTGCATTGCCGTTGTCTAGTCCAGAAACAAAAACTGTGTCTCGTTCTTCAAACGAAGGCTATGCCGCCATGCTTACTGTATAACTGGATCGCAGGTGACGTGTGTATGCTCCGAAGCAAAGCTTACATGTGAATGCCTCTGATGTGAGATGGAGACAAACAGCTAGACCTATTCGACACATGTGCATATCATGTTGGGGCCGTGGCGGGGCGAGGGACATGTGTATGTGTGAACTGACAACCATAGCGCTGCCTGTCAACCAACGAACAGCAACAGGCAATCCCATGGCCAATCAGAGCATTTGGCACCAAGTTTCCATAGTTTAAAAATGGTATGTTGTTGACCTACACAACATTAATTATTTTGGTGCCCTCTGGCATCAGCTATCCAGGGTTAAAATTTCATGACAATTTTTCTCCACCCTGTATAGAGTGAAGTAATGTGATGAAGAAGAATACTTCTGTGTCGTGTACCTAAAAATTGTGTGACGAGTTTGGCAATTACAGATAAACTGTATGTTCATGTTCAGCTGGCAGGAGTCATACAGCAAGTTACCACACGAATAATTTGACACAATGTCTATAGAACTACAGTGATTACTATGGCCTGCTTGTAGTAAGTAGTCTGTCACATGTATTTAATGTTAATGGCAATAGTGCTTTGTCAGTTGAGTGGGGCAATCTTCAGGGCAGTGGTGACTTGGGCTCTGAAGTAATACTGAAGCATGTGACTGATACTATTCCGTATACGAGTCTTGTCAAAACAATCTTGCATGTAGCTTCAACTTCTGTCTTGGAGAATCTGAGTTTCTTAACTGCTACAACGAATACACTACCTCCATTTTGCTTTAGATTTAGCCCAAAAAAATCTTCTGTTAGAGGCTGTCACAAAACTGCAACTATATGTAGAAAACTAAAGAAGCAGTGTAGGATTGTCTTAAGCTTTACAGAGGTTACATTTAGTCCCGGTATCTCAAGGTGATATATACATAACTCACACTATGCATGGATACAGATTTCTGCAGTAATGGTTGTTTTGTAGATAAAAGCCTGTGCTGATGCATGTATTGGCAGCAATAATTACATGGTGGCCAAAAGTTACCACTGTGTAAATATTATTGTTGTTGTCTATTTGCATTACATGCACTCACTAATAATAATTATTATCTTAAGCCACTGTTATTAGCAATTCAGAATGGAGTTCCATTATATTGGCTTGAATGCCTTGTTTCCTAGAGAGCATAAACGTATTATTGCCATCTGCTAGGGCTAAAAATGACAATGTGCCAGCTGCCCTATGTCTCATCATTTTGATTTAATTCATGGTAACAGAGATAGTTGACAAGGTCGACAGAAATCTGCAGTTGTTCGCTGTGTTGTACGGGGTGGTGTCGAAGTTGAGTTACTGTAGGAAGATACAATTTGTAGTTGG